>NC_053022.1:160945561-161292876 GCF_003073215.2 Triticum urartu | reverse complement strand
TCAACATAGTCCAGGTCATGCTCATCCGCCGGATCCTCCCGTGTCAACAACGGGATTTTAACTTGTGGGAATTCGACCCGGCCCAGCACCAGACTCTGAGCGAGCTCTTTGATACGATGCACAAGGACGTCTGGAGGGTGTTGTTCAAGGGCGCCGAGGTCCCTCCCTCTCTCGCCGAGGACCGTGGGCTAAGCGCAAAGCGCCTAGCGCGTTCGGTGAGTTCTATACATCCAGTAGGATATTTATTTCCCCTAGCTTAATCATGTGCGGGGTCTGAGCTCCATACCTTTAATAGGACTGGGTGGAGACGTCGGGGCAGATTAACTGTCCGGCCCCTCTGCCCAAAGACACTACGAACGCTCTCCTGACGAAGATGCTGACTCCGGCTCCTTACAAGGTGCCGGAGAAGACCAAGAAGGCCAAGGGAACCCGAAAGAGTTCCCAGCGCCAGGTGATATCGGACTCATGGTCCGAGGACTCCTCGGCGCACTCCTCCCACGAAGACGAGGAGGAAGATGAAGACGCTCCTCCTCCAGTCGGGGGAGACAAGAAAAGGAAGGCCGCCCCAACTGGGGGGCCAAAGGGTCCTAGAAGGGAAGGACTCTCCTTCCGGACAGTTCCACCACCGCCGCCGAAGGCAAAGACGAGTGGCTGCCTAGGGCCAGCCCCTAGCGAAGTTGTAAGTATTAGGATACCAGAGTAACTCATAGCATTCCTTTGTCGCACTGCTTCTCCTAACGCCAAATCGTGATTATGCAGACTGCCCCGAGCCCGTATCGACGTATCCTCGTCGGACGGCTCCCTGGACTCGTCGGATATGGATAGTGATCCACTTCCGACCGCCACCTCCCCTTGCCCTACGGACAACGCCGAGGTGTTGTCTCAAGAGGCACCGGGTCGAGGGGAGACAGTCCCGGAGGCGCCTCAAGGCGACCTTCCGGACTCCAGAGCAGAGGGAGCAAGGCTACCGAGTGCTCCGAGTTTGGCCCTCAGCCGAACACCACGCCGGAACCCCCAGTGGTTCCGGACTCGGGCAGGCGGCCTCCTTCCAAAAGGGGCAAGACGCCTGTGCCGGTGACCTCTGTCCATCCAGAGGCACCGGACAATCTGCTGGGAGCGCTTCGCAGCGCTTCCATCGACGAAGAGCACCGCACTATTATGAGTGCGGTGGTCCAGAAGGTTCAGTCTGCCAAGAGCGGACTGACTGAAGCCTGTGCTAGCCTTCTAACAGGCTTTGAGGTGAGTTTTTGAAATATGGGGAAAAATATTACCGCATAGACAGTAGCCCCTGATGCTCTGTTCGGTGTTCACAAAGAAAAGCCGAACGGAGGAATAAACAATATCGCAGGAGTCTAATATAAGTATGTCAATATGCATATGCAGGCTTCACTGCTGGCCTCTGCCGCACATACTGCGGAGATTGCCGCATTGAAGCAGGACCTCGAGGGGTCCAAGAAAGAGCTCGGCCTTGCCAAGAGGCAGCTCGAGGAGAACAATGGTAAGCAATACCCTGTCTATAGATATGTATATATAAAAGAAGACGCGATTGCAAAATGACAGGATCATCGTAAATTTGCCAGGAGCCATGACCGAGGTGGCGACCCTGAAGCAAGCGCTATCCGAGGCCGAAGACAAAGCGGCCAAGGAGGGCACCGAGCAGGAAAGGCAGGAGGCACGGGTGGGCGAGGTGCAGCAAGAGCTCCAAGCTCTCGTGCCGAAGCATGAGGCGTTGGAGCGTGACTCGAAGACGCAAGAGTCCGAGCTTGCCGCGGCCCTCGAAAGCGCGAAAAATGCCAAGGCTGAAGCCCAAAGAGCCCTCCAAGAGATTGAGGCGATGAAGAAAATAGCAGCGGGTAAGGCATTCCTTATGTAGAGCAAGCATGTGAAAGTAAACTACTTGTTACTTACCCGAATCCGGAGCTCTCCAGGAGCGTTCGCAGATTTTCCCCGCAGCATGTCGGATGCCGCACAGTTTTACCAGGCCGAGGAGGGAAGCTCAACGGAGAAGTTGTTCTGGGCCCAATATACTGGGACCGAACACCCGGTGCCTATGAGTGACCAGCTAAAGCAGCTGGTCGAGCTACACAAGGCGGCCGAACAGGCCATGAAGGGCTTTATAGTCCGGCTGTGGCCTGGCGACGCCCTTCCGAACAGCTACTTCAGCCTGGTGAGGCGGCTTGTGGATGCCTGCCCACGGCTGGAAGTCGTCAAGCGGTCCATCTGCATCGAAGGTGCACGCCGGGCTTTCGCCCGTCTCGTAGCGGACGAGTGTACCAAAGATACAATATTTGAGTAAACACGCTCGTGTAATCCTGTATTCATGAAAACTTGTTCATATGTGCTCTGCAACGCTTGTTTGAATTTAAAATATTACCTTATGTTCAGATGTTTATCAAATATGAGAGATGGCTAGTCGTCGGCTTCTGCCTCCATGCCACGAGTGCTGGGGTGTTCGGGATAAACCTGAGCACTCTTGTTCCCATTTTTGGGTCCTTCGAGGGAGGTGTTCAGCACAACGAACAAGGCAATCGGACTATGATGCGTTATCACTCTCACTTAGCCATAGAATTCTATCATTTTAAATTTCGGTGAAGCCCCTAGTATTCGGAAGGCCAAACTTGGAGTGCAATACATGCCTTAAGCCAGACAGGGCCGACTCCTCACTCTAAGCGGCATAAATCTTTAAGGACACGAAAACCTCTCGAACAGCGACCAGTCTCTCGCCTTATCATGACAGTCAGTTTTAGCTTTCTCTACTGAGGTGCGTAGCCCAGCAGAACCGGGGCACAATCGCAGTAGTTCTCCCAGTGCTACCTTAGCCGATATAGCGGAACGTAAGGTACCAAAACATGGGAGCCGGGCAAACCCAACTATTAACCCAAGACATGATTCGGAGCTGATGCATATAGTGCTATAAGTTCGGGGTGCCGCACTGTCAAAAGTGTTTGGACTTCTCACGCCGTATTATGGGGTATGCTTAAGCCCCTAGCGTATTGGCCGTACCAGAGTGTACGGGTGCTTGATGTCATGAATGAACATATATATATATATAAGAAGAATGCAATAAAAGCCTTAATGTAATGCATTGTTTATTCAAAAATGTGCGTTAAAGCAGAATGATACAGGTAGTGCGATAAGCAAAAAGTAGGACTATGTCCCCTCCAAGGGCAAGCTGAGGAATAATATTAAAGCAAGTATTTCACTCGTTATCGTAATCCACCTGGGAGTTCCGTGGTGTGATGTAGCTTTCTGCCTCCTTGGTTGCTGCATCATGTGTTCGGCAATCATGCTGCCGGATAGGGTTTCCAGAGATTAATGTCCTGAATGAGAGAAAAATAACAAAGCGCGAAGCCCCTAGTGTCGTTTAAGCCGTGTCTTGGGGTGTGCAGTAGTCGTGCTCCCTTCCCCGCCTGTGCCTATGGTATTTTTAATGCGTAATTATGTACGCGTGGCACGGGTTTCACTATTTGGCTGGGACCGGGGTGGGGGCTGCATTGCTATGTGAGCTCGGAACGTGCCAGGCGGTCCAGTTGTCGATTACTTCGGGCGCGCTTGAAGTTGTCCGGGTCCTTAATCGCCGAACTAGTGGATTGCCTTAAGAGGCTGCTTTGTGCTTCTGCTACGAGGGCCGCAGTGTGCTCCTCCATTCGGAGAGAGCGCTCTGTGTTTCCATTAACTGTAATGACCCCCCGAGGTCCTGGCATCTTGAGCTTGAGGTATGCATAATGCGTTACCACAGTGAATCTCGCAAATGCAGTTCGCCCAAGCAGTGCATGATAGCCACTGCGGAACGGGACTATATAGAAGATTAACTCTTCGCTTCGGAAGTTATCCGGGGATCCGAAGACCACTTCCAGTGTGACTGAGCCTGTGCAGTGAGCCTCTACACCTGGTATGACGCCTTTAAAGGTCATTTTTGTGGGTTTGATCCTTGAGGGGTCTATACCCATTTTGCACACTGTGTCCTGATAAAGCAGGTTCAGGCTGTTGCCGCCATCCATAAGGACTCGAGTGAGGTGAAATCCGTCAATGACTGGGTCTAGGACTAGTGTGGCGAATCCGCCATGATGGATACTAGTGGGGTGGTCCCTGCGATTGAAGGTGATCGGACAGGAGGACCATGGGTTGAACTTTGGGGCGACTGGCTCCAACTCATATATGTCCCTGAGCGCACGCTTCCGCTCCCTCTTGGGGATGTGGGTTGCGTATATCATGTTCACCATCCGCACTTGTGGGGGGAACCTCTTCTGTCCTCCGGTATTCGGCTGCCGGGGCTCCTCCTCATCATCGCTATGTGGCCCCTTATCTTTGTTTTCGGCAATTAACTTGACGGCCTGCTTGAACACCCAACAATCCCTGTTGGTGTGGTTAGCTGGCTTGTCGGGGGTGTCGTGTATTTGACACGAGCGATCAAGTATACGGTCCAAACTGGACGGGACCGGAGTGCTTCTTTTGAATGGCTTTTTCCGCTGACCGGGTTTAGAGCCTTTGAAACCGGCATTGACTGTCGTATCCTCGGTATTGTCGCTGTTAATGCGGCGCTTATGTTTGTGGCGACGTGACCTGATATTGCCGTCCTTGGTATCCGAAGTACCATGGTTCTTTGATATGTTATTACTGCAAGCCAGCCAGCTGTCTTCTCCCGCACAAAAGCGGGTCATGAGTGTCGTGAGGGCTGCCGTAGATTTCGGCTTTTCCTGACCAAGGTGCCGGGCTAGCCACTCGTCGCGGATGTTGTGCTTGAAAGCTGCTAGGGCCTCTACATCCAGACAGTCAACAATTTGATTTTTCTTTGTTAGGAACCGTGTCCAGAATTGCCTGGCCAATTCCTCTGGCTGCTGAATTATGTGGCTCAAGTCATCGGCATCTGGTGGTGGCACATAAGTGCCCTAAAAGTTGTCGAGGAATGCGGCTTCCAGATCTTCCCAACAGCCAATGGACTCTGCTGGCAAGCTATTGAGCCAATGCCGAGCTGGTCCTTTGAGTTTGAGTGGGAGGTATTTAATGGCGTGTAGATCATCACCGCGTGCCATGTGGATATGCAGGAGGAAATCCTCGATCCATACCGCAGGATCTGTTGTGCCGTCGTATGATTCTATATTTACGGGTTTGAAACCCTCTGGGATTTGATGATCCATTACTTCGTCTGTGAAGCATAAGGGGTGTGCGGCGCCTCTGTACTGGGCTATATCGCGACGCAGCTCCAATGAGTATTGCCCGCTGTGCTCGGCCCGGTCGGATTTACTTTTATTGTATCCGGCGTGACGATTATCGTCTCGCGTAGTGGCGCGCCCTCGTGATCCATAGATCAATCTTGCATGTTTTGCTTTGTCCAACAATATGTCTCGCAGGTCTGGCGTATTTCCCCATGCCTTTTTATTTGAATGGCGTCGGGGTGCAGGCTGAGCTTTTGGCTGGAATGCCTCTCTGTCGCGGCCACGAGGTGGCCGGTCAGCCGCGTCATACGCTTCTTCGTCCAATCGGGGTAGCAACCTGCATTTTGGGTAACTCTTGGAGGGGCGTTCGAGTTTATATTCCTCGGCTGCCAGGACTTCAGTCCATCTGTCAGCTAGCAGATCTTGATCAGCTTGAAGCTGGTGCTGCTTCTTCTTAAGGCTATTTGCCGTGGCTATAAGCCGGCACTTGAAGCGCTCTTGTTCGACAGGATCCTCTGGCATGACGAATTCGTCATCGTCGAGGCTTACCTCGTCTTCGGAGGGAGGCATGTAATTATCCTCCTCCTCATCTGCCGCTCTCTCAGGAGGGCTGGCCTCTCCATCCTCCTGCCCTAAATCGTGCTGGAGGGGATTATTGCCATCTTCGGGACAATCCGGAGTGCTATTATCTCCTGTGCCGGTATCACCACTTTTGCTTTGGCGGGACTTAGAGCGGCGCCGCTGACGTGGCGCTTGGGTTGCTTCTTGGAGGGGTCATCCTCCGCTGTCTCGTCGCCATTGCCTTCTTTCGGTGTGTCCACCATGTATATATCGTATGATGAGGTGGCTGTCCAGTGCCCTGTGGGCAATGGTTCCTCTTCGTCTCCCGCATCGTCGTCCATACCGTCTATGTCTTCGGAGTCGAAGTCAAGCATGTTGGTTAAGTTGTCGACAGTGGCTACTAAGTGGGTGGTGGGTGGGCAGTGAATTTCTTCGTCATCCGCATCCCAATCCTGTCGGACATAGTTCGGCCAAGATCCTCCTGACAAGGAGACCTTAATGAGTTCAGTATGTCGCCAAAGGGAGAGTGCTGAAAAATATCCGCAGAGGTAAACTCCATGATCGGCACCCAATCAGATTGCTAGTAACGGGCGCAGGCGGTTCGGAGTCCGTGGCCGAAGAAGGATCCGGCAGTTTGACAACACGGCTCTCGCGCAGGGTAAGGTCGATGTTCGGCTCGATCGCCGCTGAGGATAAGGCCTCCGTGGTGGGGTCCATCCACCCATCCATGGACGGCGCAACTAGCTCTGAATTGAGGGTCGGAGCGGCTGCCGGTGCGATCTCCTGAACACTGTCCGATGGTAGAGCTAAATCGTACTCATCGTGACTGTGTGACGCACAAGGCAGGGGCTCGAATCCGTCGAAGATCAAGTCTCCTCGGATATCGGCCGTGCAGTTTAAGCTTCCAAACCTGACCTGGTGGCCAGGGGCGTAACTTTCGATCTGCTCCAGATGGCCAAGCGAGTTGGCCCGCAGTGCGAAGCCGCCGAACACAAAGATCTGTCCAGGGAGAAAAGTCTCATCTTGGACTACATCGCTATCGATGATAGAAGGAGCCATCAAGCCTAATGGCGACGACACAGAGGAACTCTCAATGAAAGCACCAATGTCGGTGTCAAAACCGGCGGATCTCGGGTAGGGGGTCCCGAACTGTGCGTCTAAGGCGGATGGTAATAGGAGGCAGGGGACACGATGTTTTACCTAGGTTCGGGCCCTCTTGATGGAGGTAAAACCCTACGTCCTGCTTGATTTATTCTTGATGATATGAGTATTACAAGAGTTGATCTACCACGAGATTGGAGAGGCTAAACCCTAGAAGCTAGCCTATGGTATGATTGTATGTTGTCCTACGGACTAAAACCCTCCGATTTAAATAGACACCGGAGGGGGTTAGGGTTACACAAGGTCGGTTACAAAGGAGGAGATATCCATATCCGTAATGCCTATCTTGCCTTCCATGCCAAGGAGAGTCCCATCCGGACATGGGACGAAGTCTTCAATCTTGTATCTTCATAGTCCAACAGTCCGACCAAAGGATAGAGTCCGGCTGTCCGGAGACCCCCTAATCCCGGACTCCCTCAGGGAGCTTTCCCGTGTAAATAGTTTTGTTTCTTTTCTTTCCTTTGGGGGTCAAGAGGAGAAGACCATAATGAAAATGTTAAGTGGCTCTCATATGCATTATTGTTGATCTACCAAGGAGCCCATATTACCTTGTCTTCTGTCTTGAGTTGAATGCTTGCAGATTCCAGCTTAGTCCAATGCACTTGCACTATTATTATTATCCACACTATTCGGTCATGCAAGTGAAAGGCAATAATGACGATATATGATGAACTGATCGAGATGAGAAAAGCTAGTATGAACTCGACCTCTCTTGTTTTTGTAAATATTATTAGTCCATCATTCCTAATTCAGCCTATTATGAATGAAACATGTTTGCAATGACAATTAGAGATTATAGTTGCTTATGTCATCCTTAATTTGCTAGGAGCTTATAATGGTTTGCCTTGCGTACCAACATGCTATTAAAATGGTTGTGATGTGGTATGATAGGGTGGTATCCTCCTTTGAACGATTCGAGTGGCTTGACTTGGCACATGTTCACGCATGTAGTTGAAACAAAATCAACATAGCCTCCATTATATTTATGTTCATGGTGAATTATATCCTACTCATGCTTGCATTCAGTGTTGATTAATTTTAATGCATGTTCATGACTGTTGTCGCTCTCTAGCTGGTCGCTTCCCAGTCTCTTTCTAGCCTTCACTTGTACTAAGTGGGAATACTGCTTGTGCACCCAACTCCATAAACCCCAAAGTTATTCCATCTGAGTCCACCATACCTTCCTATATACGGTATCTACCTGCCGTTCCAAGTAAATTTGTATGTGCCAAACTCTAAACCTTCAAATAAACATTTTGTTTTGTATGCTCGAATAGCTCATGTATCAACTACGGTTGTCTGTATCCTCCATGCTAGGAGGGTTATTCTCAAGAGGAGTGGACTCCGCTCCTCACTCACGTGAAAATGGCTGGTCACCGGGATGCCCAGTCCCATGCTCTAATCAAATCAAAATAATTGCAAAAAAAACTCCCCCAAGATTGTTGTTAGTTGGAGGCACCCGTTGTTTCGGGCAAGCCATGGATTGATGCTTGTTGGTGGTCGGGGAGTATAAACTTTACCATTCTGCTTGGGAACTGCCTATAATGTGTGTAGTATGGAAGATAGCAAGATCTCTCGGTTGTTATGTTGACAATGAAAGTATACCGCTCAAAATATTATTCATCTCTATTTCAAAATCGAGCTCTGGCACCTCTACAAATCCCTGCTTCCCTCTGCGAAGGGCCTATCTATTTACTTTTATGCTGAGTCATCATTCTTTTATTAAAAAACACCAGTTAGAGAGCACCGCTATCATTTGCATGTATTACTATTAGTTTACATTGAGTATGACTTAACTGGATATCTTTTACCATGAATTACAATGTCTAGTCAGTCCTTGATCTTTAAAGGTGCTCTGCATTTATGTTTTGCGCTCTCAGAAAGGGCTAGCAAGATACCATCTTGTTATATCATATTATGATTGGTTTGATAAAGTGTTGTCATCCGAGATTTATTATTATTGCTCGCTAGTTGATTATGCCATTGATATGAGTAAACATGAGACCTAAATGTTATTATGAATATGGCTAGTTCATAATCTTTGCTGAAAACTTGAATGCTGGCTTTACATATTTGCAACAACAAGAGCAAACAGAGTTTATAAAAGTTTTTCTTTATCACTATCAGTTTATCAATTGAATTGCTTGAGGACAAGCAAAGGTTTAAGCTTGGGGAGTTGATACGTCTCCAACGTATCTACTTTTCCAAACACTTTTTCCCTTGTTTTGGACTCTAACTTGTATGATTTGAATGGAACTAACCCGGACTGACGTTGTTTTTAGCAGAATTGCCATGGTGTCATTTTTGTGCAGAAATAAAAGTTCTCGGAATGACCTGAAAATCAACGGAGATTATTTTTGGAATATATAAAAAATACGGGCGAAAAGATCCACGTCAGGGGGCCCACACCCTGTCCACGAGGGTGGGGGCACGCCTACTCCCATAGACGTGCCCCCCTGCCACGTGAGCCGCTTGATGCTCCACCACATCCATCTTGACTCCATATATTCACTTTCAGGGAGAAAAAACCAGAGAGAAGGAGTCATCACGTTTTACGATATGGAGCTGCCGCCAAGCCCTAAAATCTATCTCGAGGGCTGATCTGGAGTCCGTTCGGGGCTTCGAAGAGGGGAATTCGTCGCCATCGTCATCATCAACCTTCCTCCATCACCAATTTCATGATGCTCACCGCCATGCGTGAGTAATTCCATCGTAGTCTTGGGGACGATGATGGGTTGGATGAGATTTATCATGTAATCGAGTTAGTTTTGTTAGGGTTTCATCCCTAGTATCCACTATGTTCTGAGATTGATGTTGCTATGACTTTGCTATGCTTAATGCTTGTCAGTAGGGCCTGAGTGCCATGATTTCAGATCTAAACCTATTATGTTTTCATGAATATATGTGAGTTCGTGATCCTATTTTGCAAGTCTATAGTCACCTATTATGTGTTATGATCTGTTAACCCCGAAGTGACAATAATCGGGATACTTACTGGTGATGACCGTAGTTTGAGGAGTTCATGTATTCACTATGTGTTAATGCTTTGGTCCGGTACTCTATTAAAAGGAGGCCTTAATATCCCTTAGTTTCCAATAGGACCCCGCTGCCACGGGAGGGTAGGACAAAAGATGTCATGCAAGTTCTTTTCCATAAGCATGTATGACTATATTCGGAATACATGCCTACATTACATTGATGAACTGGAGCTAGTCCTGTGTCACCCTATGTTATAACTGTTGCATGATTGATCGCATCCGACATAATTCTCCATCACCGATCTAATGCCTACGAGCTTTTCATATATTGTTCTTCGCTTATTTACTTTTCCGTTGGTACTGTTACAATCACTATAAAACCAAAAATATTACTTTTGCTACCGTTACCACTACTATCATATTACTTTGCTACTAAACACTTTCCTGCAGATATTAAGTTTCCATGTGTGGTTGAATTGACAACTCAGCTGCTAATACTTGAGAATATTCTTTGGCTCCCCTTATGTCGAATCAATAAATTTGGGTTGAATACTCTACCCTCGAAAACTGTGGCGATCCCCTATACTTGTGGGTTATCAGCACACTACCTCCACATCTACCGCCGGGATTAGTTTTAGACCTAAATAATTTTTATTTGGTGACAGCGTTGAGCATGAACATTATTTCTGGATCATGTTTGATGCGAGACGGTTATTCATTTAAATCAGAGAATAATGGTTGTTCTATTTATATGAGTAATATCTCTTATGGCCGTGCACCCTTGATGAGTGGTCTATTTTTGTTGAATCTCGATTGTAGTGATACACATATTCATAATATTGAAGCCAAAAGATGCAAAGTTAATAATGATAGTGCAACTTATTTGTGTCAGTGCCGCTTAGGTCATATTGGTGTAAAGCGCATGAAGAAACTCCATGCTGATGGGCTTTTGGAACCACTTGATTATGAATCACTTGATGCTTGCGAACCATGCCTCATGGGCAAGATGACTAAGACTCCGTTCTCCAGAACAATGGAGCGAGCCACTGACTTATTAGAAATAATACATATTGATGTATGCGGCCCGATGAGTGTTGAGGCTCGCGGCGGGTATCGTTATTTTCTAACCTTCACAGATGATTTGAGAAGGTATGGGCATATCTACTTAATGAAACATAAGTCTGAAACATTTGAAAGGTTCAAAGAATTTTAGAGTGAAGTGGAAAATCATTGTAACATGGAAATAAAGTTTCTATGATCTGATCATGGAGGAGAATATTTGAGTTACGAGTTTGGTCTTCATTTGAAACAATGTGGAATAGTTTCGCAACTCACACCACCTGGAACACCACAGTGTAATGGTGTGTCTGAACGTCGTAACTGTGCTTTATTAGATATGGTGCGATCTATGATGTCTCTTACCGATTTACCGCTATCGGTTTGGGGTTATGCTTTAGAGTCGGCTGCATTCACGTTAAATAGGGCACCATATAAATCCGTCGAGACGACACCATATGAACTGTGGTTTGGCAAGAAACCTAAGTTGTCATTTCTTAAAGTTTGGGGTTGTGATGCTTATGTGAAAAAGCTTCAACCTGATAAGCTCGAACCCAAATCAGAGAATGTGTCTTCATAGGATAACTGAGGGAGTCCTGGATTAGGGGGTCTCCGGACAGCCGGACTATATCCTTTGGCTGGACTATTGGACTATGAAGATACAAGATTAAAGACTTTGTCTCGTGTCCGGATGGGACTCTACTTGGCGTGGAAGGCAAGCTAGGCATTATGGATATGTATATCTCCTCTTTTGTAACCGACCTTGTGTAACCCTAGCCCTCTTCGGTGTCTATATAAACCGGAGGGTTTTAGTCCGTAGGACAACAGACAATCATACCATAAGCTAGCTTCTAGGGTTTAGCCTCTCTGATCTCGTGGTAGATCTACTCTTGTACTACTCATATCATCAATATTAATCAAGCAGGACATACGGTTTTACCTCCATCAAGAGGGCCCGAACCTGGGTAAAACTTCGTGTCCCCTGCCTCCTGTTACCATCCGCCTAAATGCATAGTTCAGGACCCCCTACTCGAGATCCGCTGGTTTTGACACTGACATTGGTGCTTTCATTGAGAGTTCCTCTGTGTCGTCGTCGTTAGGCTTGATGGCTCCTTCTATCATCATTAGCGATGCAGTCCAGGGTGAGACTTTTCTCCCCGGACAGATTTTTGTATTCGGCGGCTTTGCACTGCGGGCCAATTCGCTTGGCCATCTGGAGCAGATTGAAAGCTACGCCCCTAGCCATCAGGTCAGGTTTGGAAGCTTAAGCTACACGGCCAATATCCGCAGAGACTTGATCTTCGACGGATTCGAGCCTCTGTCTTGTGCATCACGCGGTCATGATGAGTACAATTTAGCTCTACCATCCGACAGTGTTCAGGAGATCGCACCGGCAGCCGCTCCGACCCTCAATTCGGAGCCAGTTGCGCCGTCCATGGACGGGTGGATGCACCCTGCCACGGAGGCCTTACCCTCATCGGCGATCGAGACGAACATCGACCTTACTCTGCACAAGAGTCGTGTTGACAAACTGCCGGATATCTCTCCGGCCACGAACTCTGAACCGCCTGCGCCCGTTCCTAGCGAATCTGATTGGGCTCCGATCATGGAGTTTACCTCCACGGATATTTTTCAGCACTCGCCCTTTGGCGACATACTGAGCTCGTTAAGGTCTCTCTCCTTGTCAAGAGGATCCTGGCCGAACTATGTCCGGTAGGATTGGGATGCGGACGACGAAGAAATTCGCGACCCGCCCACCACCCACTTAGTAGCCACTGTCGATGACTTAACCGACATGCTCGACTTTGACTCCAAAGACATCGACGGTATGGACGACGATGCAGGAGACGAAAATGAACCACTGCCCACAGGGCACTGGATAGCCACCTCATCATACGATATATACATGGTGGACACACCCAAAGAAGGCAATGGCGACGAGACAGCGGTGGATGACCCCTCCAAGAAGCAACCCAAGCGCCGACGTCAGCAGCGCTGCTCTAAGTCCCGCCAAAGCAAAAGTGGTGATACCGGCACAGGAGATAATAACACTCCGGATAGTGCCGAAGATAACAACAATCCCCTCCAGCAAGATTTAGAGCAGGAGGATGGAGGAGCCTGCCCTCCTGAGAGAGCAGCAGATGGAGAAGCGGAGGATGATAATTACATGCCCCCCTCCGAAGATGAGGCAAGCCTCGGTGATGACGAATTCGCCGTGCCGGAGGATCCCGTCGAACAAGAGCGCTTCAAGCGCCGGCTTATAGCCACGGCGAATAGCCTTAAGAAAAAGCAGCAGCAGCTTCAAGATGATCAAGATCTGCTAGCTGACAGATGGACTGAAGTCCTCGCGGCCGAGGAATATAAACCCGAGTGCCCCTCCAGGAGTTACCCAAAATGCAGGTTGCTACCCTGACTGGAGGAAGAAGCGTATGACGTGGCTGATCGGCCACCTCGTGGCCGCGATAGAGAGGCATTCCAGCCAAAAACTCAGCCTGCACCCCGACGCCATTCAAATAAAAAGGCATGGGGAAATACGCCAGACCTGCGAGACGTATTGGAGGACAAAGCAAAACATGCAAGATCGATCTACGGATCATAGGGCATGCCACTATGCGAGACGATAAACGTCACGCCGGATACAGTAAAAGTCAATCCGGCCGGGCCGAACATAGCGGGCAAGACCCATTCGAGCTGCGTCGCGATATAGCCCAATACAGAGGCGCCGGACACCCCCTATGCTTCACAGATGAAGTAATGGATCATCAAATCCCAGAGGGTTTCAAACCCGTAAATATTGAATCATACGATGGCACAACAGATCATGTGGTATGGATCGAGGATTTCCTCCTCCACATCCACATGGCCCGCAGCGATGACTTACACGCCATCAAATACCTCCCACTAAAGCTCAAAGGACCAGCGCGGCATTGGCTTAACAGCTTTCCAGCAGAGTTCATTAGCTGTTGGGAAGATCTAGAAGCCGCATTCCTCGGCAACTTTCAGGGCACTTATGTGCGACCACCAGACGCCGATGACTTGAGCCACATAATTCAGCAGCCAGAAGAATCGGCCAGGCAATTCTGGACACGGTTCCTAACAAATAAAAATCAAATCGTCGATAGTCCGGATGCAGAGGCCCTAGCAGCCTTCAAGCATAACATCCGCGACGAGTGGCTTGCCCGGCACCTTGGACGGGAAAAGCCGAAATCTATGGAAGCCCTCACGACACTCATGACCCTCTTTTGTGCGGGAGAAGACAGCTGGCTGGCTCGCAGTAACAACATATCAAAAAACCATGGTACTCCGGATACCAAGGACGGCAATAGCAGGTCATGTCGCAACAAACATAAGCGTCGCATTAACAGCGATAATACTAAGGATACGGCAGTCAATGCCGGATTCAAAGGCTCTAAACCCGGTCAGCGGAAAAAGCCATTTAAAAGAAGCACTCCGGGCCCATCCAGTTTGAACCGCATACTCGACCTCTCATGTCAAATACACGGTACCCCTGACAAGCCAGCCAACCACACCAACAGGGAATGCTGGGTGTTCAAGCAGGCCGGCAAGTTAATTGCTGAAGATAAAGATAAGGGGTCACACGGCAATGATGAAAAGGAGCCCCGGCAGCCGAACACCGGAGGACAGAAGAGGTTCCCCCCACAAGTGCGGATGGTGAACATGATATACGCAACCCACATCCCCAAGAGGGAGCGGAAGCGTGCGCTCACGGACGTATATGCGTTGGAGCCAGTCGCCCCAAAGTTCAACCCATGGTCCTCCTGCCCGATCACCTTCGATCGCAGGGACCACCCCACTAGTATCCGTCACGGCGGATTCGCCACACTGGTCTTAGACCCAATCATTGACGGATTTGACCTCACTCGAGTCCTCATGGATGGCGGCAGCAGCCTGAACCTGCTTTACCAGGACACAGTGCGCAAAATGGGTATAGACCCCTCAAGGATCAAACCCACAAAAATGACCTTTAAAGGCGTCATTCCAGGTGTAGAGGCCCATTGCACAGGCTCAATTACACTAGAAGTGGTCTTCAGATCCCCAGATAACTTCCAAAGCGAAGAATTAATCTTTGATATAGTCTCATTCCGCAGTGGCTATCATGCACTGCTCGGGCGAACCGCATTTGCGAGATTCAATGCGGTACCGCATTATGCATACCTCAAGCTCAAGGCGCCAGGACCCCGGGGGGTCATCACAGTTAACGGAAACACAGAGCGCTCTCTCCGCACGGAGGAGCACACTGCGGCCTTCGCAGCAGAAGCGCAAAGCAGCCTCTCAAGGCAATCTACCAGTTCGGCGTTTCAAGACCCGGACACCTTCAAACGCGATCGGAGTAATCGGCAACTAGACCGCCCGGCACGATCTGAGCTCGCGTAGCAATGCGGCCCCCACCCCGGCCCAAGCCATATGGCGAAATTCGTGCCTCACGTACATAATTACGCATTAAAAATACCATGGGCACAGGTGGGGAGGGGGGCACAACTACAGCACGCTCCAAGACGCGGCCTAAACCGCACTAGGGGCTTCCCGCTTTGTTATTTTTCTATTTCAGGACTTTAATCTCTGGAAACCCTGTCCGGCAGCATGATTGCCGAACACATGATGCAGTAAGCAAGGAAGCAGAAAGCTACGTCACACCACGGAACTCCCAGGTGGATTACGACAACGAGTGAAATATTTTCTTTAATACTATTCCTCAGCTTGCCCTTGGAAGGGACATAGTCCTACTTTTTGCTTATCGCACTATCTGTATCATTCTGCTTTAAACGCACCTTTTTGAATAAACAATGCATAACATTAAGACTATTATTGTATTCTCTTTTTTATATATGTGTGTTCATTAATGACGCCTTGCAACCGTACACTTTGGTACGGCCAATACACCAGGGGCTTAAGTACCCCCACAATATGGTGTGAGAAGTCCGAACACTTTCACAGGTGCGGCACCTCGAACATATAGCATTATATGCATCAGCTCTGAATCATGTCTTTGGTCAAATGTTGGGTAGGCCCGGCTCCTATGTTTTGGTACCTTACGTTCTGCTCTATCGGCTAAGGTAGCACTAGGAGAACTATTGTGATTGTGCCCCGGTTCTGCTGGGCTAAGCACCTCAGTAGAGA
Organism: Triticum urartu; assembly: GCF_003073215.2. Classification (NCBI taxonomy): domain Eukaryota; kingdom Viridiplantae; phylum Streptophyta; class Magnoliopsida; order Poales; family Poaceae; genus Triticum; species Triticum urartu. Next base: position 161,276,825 of record NC_053022.1, on the reverse strand, counting down.
AAGCTAAAATTGACTGTCATGATAAGGGGAGAGACTGGTCGCTGTTCGGCGAGGTTTCGAGTCCCTAAAGACTTATGCCGCTTAGAGTGAGGAGCCGGTACTGTCCGGCTTAAAGGCGTGTATCACGCCCCAAATTCGGCCTTCCGAATACCAGGGGCTTCGCCGAAATTTAAAATTATAGAATTCTATGGCTAAGTGAGAGTGATAAAGCATTATTAGTCTGGTTGCCTTGTTCGCCGTGCTGAGCACCTCCCTCGAAGGACCCAAAAATCGGAACAAGAGTGCTCAGGTTTATCCCGAACACCCCAGCACTCGCGGCATGGGGGAAGAAGCCGAGGACTAGACATCTCTCAGATTGGATAAGCAGCCAAACAGAAGTTAATATTTTAAATTCAAACAAGCGTTGCACAGCGCATATGACACAAGTTTTCATCATACAAAATCACACGAGCAAGTTTACTCAAATATTACATCCTTTGAACATTCGTCCGCTACAAGACGGGCACCCTTCAGGACACCCTCATAATAAATTTTGGGGGTGCGATGCTCCTTTCCCTACGGCGGTCCCTCCTTGATCAGCTTCACGGTGTCTAGCTTGGCCCACTACACCTTCACACGGGCGAAAGCCCGGCGTGCACCTTCGATGCAGACGGACCGCTTGACGACTTCCAGCCGTGGGCAGGCATCTACAAGCCACCTCACCAGGCCGAAGTAGTTGTTCGGAAGGGCGTCGCCAGGCCAGAGCCGGACTATAAAGCCATTCATGGCATGTTCGGCCGCCTTGTGTAGCTCGACCAGCTGCTTCAGCTGGTCGCTCATAGGCACCAGGTGTTCGGTCCCAGTATACTGAGACCAGAACAGCTTCTCCGTTGAGCTTCCCTCCTCGGCTTGGTAAAACTGTGCGGCATCCGACACGCTGCGGGGCAAATCTGCGAATGCTCCTGGAGAGCTCCGGATTCGGGTAAGTAATACGTAATTTACTTTCACATGCTTGCTTTGCATGTAGAATGCCTTACCCGCCACTATTTTCTTCATTGTGTCAATCTCCTAAAGGGCCTTTTGGGCTTCGGCCTTGGCACTCTTTGCGCTCTCGAGGGCCGCAGCAAGCTTAGACTCTCGTGTCTTCGAACCAAGCTCCAACGCCTCGTGCTTCGTCATGAGAGCCTGGAGCTCTTGCTGCACCTCGCCCACCCGGGCCTCTTGCCTTTCCCGCTCGGTGCGCTCCTTGGTCGCTTTATCTTTGGCCATGGACAGCGCTTGCTTTAGGGTCGCCACTTCGGTCGTGGCCCCTGGCAAATATATGATGATCCTGTCATTTTGCAATCGCGTCTTCTTTTATATATACATATCTATAGACAGGGTATTACTTACCCTTGTTCTCCTCGAGCTGCCTCTTGGCAAGGCCGAGCTCTTTCTTGGACCCCTCGAGGTCCTGCTTCAGTGTGGCGACCTCTGCAGTCAGTGCAGCTGAGGCCAGCAACGAAGCTTGCATACGCATATTGACATACTTATATTAGAATCCTGCGATATTATTTGATCCTCTGTTCGGCTTTTCTTTGTGAACACCGAACAAAGCATCAGGGGCTACTGTCTATGCGGTAATATTTTTCCTATATTTTAAACACTTACCTCAAAGCATGTTAGGAGGCTGGCACAGGCTTCAGTCAGTCCGCTCTTGGCGGACTGAACCTTCTGGACCACCGCACTCATAATAGTACGGTGCTCCTCGTCGATGGAAGCGCTGCGAAGCGCTTCCAGCAGATTGTCCGGCGCCTCTGGATGGACAGAGGTCACTGTCGGATTTCGGGTTCTGGCACACCCTTGAGGTTCGAACACTGGGGTGCGCGCGGAGATTTCGTCTTCTACCTACCTACACCCCTTCGCTTCGCTAAGATCTAAGCTATGGAAAGAACAGCACAAGAGACACAGGGTTTATACTGGTTTGGGCCACCGTTGTGGTGTAATACCCTACTCCAGTGTGTGGTGTGGTGGATTGCCTCTTGGGCTGATGATGATGAGCAATACAAGGAAGAATAGCCTCGCGAGGGTCTGTTCTTGGCTTGGGGGATGAACTGCCAGGAGGAGTTCAGTCGCCCTTCTCTCTCTGTGTGTGTGTGATGCTACTCGATCCGATCCTAGCTAGTTTCTCTCTTGGCTTCTAGACTCTCCCTTCTTGATTGCCCCTCTACCCTGGGGGTGGCTAGTCCTATTTATAGGCAAAGGCCCTGGGCCTCTTCCCAAATATTAAGCGAGAAGGGCGCCAACAATTGGCCATTTTGAAGGGGAACATCTAGTACACTTATCCTGACTAAAGTTGGTCCTCGCCTGCCAAAGGCTCTGGTGGTGACGCTGGCTTGGGCTCCACAATGACTTCCTCCCTGCCGTTGGACTGGTCTTGGTCTCATTGCACCGAAACGGGTGCCTTTGCTTGATGCTCTCGCCTGCGCTTGCTCCCTTTGCACCAAAGAGGAAAGGAGGACACTGCGCGGCTGGCGCCCGCCTGGCGCCTTTGGTCGTCATGGCTTGCGTCACGGGCACCCCGTGAGGTACCCCGCCTTGATCTCTCCGCCTCCTCGCGAGCCAGCCTGATGAGGCCGTGCCTGAGGAAGCTCCGTGTCATCCGCCCCGCGAGGCTTGGCCCCTCGCAAGGGTCTTGGGTCTGTGTTGATGAAGATGGGCCACGCTGGGCCCCTCCTCGAGCCACGCCGTAGGCCGTAGGCAGGCAAGTCTGGGGACCCCCGTTCCCAGAACGCCGAGAGTAGCCCCCGGGCCCAAGGCGCGCCCGGACTTGGCCGTGCAGGCAGGCGAAGGGGCAAGTGCGAAGCACCGCGGGCCCTAACAGCCTGCGGCCTTGGGCGCCGCGTGGCGGTTGATTGGACGTGGGCGTCTCCACTTCCCCACGGCGCCTTGGCAACTGCACGGATTGGACAAGTCCCTGCTTGGGAGGTGGTAGCGCGTCTGCCCGCCGTCGCGCCTCGGTGAAGCGTGAGAGGGAGTCTGCCCGAGCCCCGGAGGCAGCTCGAGTCTTCCCTGCAGGCCGGTGTGAGGCAAGCTGCACCTGATTTGTTCTTTCTTTTCCTTTTTCCTGCATAAAAAGACAGTAGTGTGGAGCCCCGCGGGGGTGTGTTTGGGTTATTGCTGTTAATCATCGCTTTGCTTCTGTTATCGTGCCTTCCGGCTACGTGCCCGCGCGTCGATAGTTCCCGGCCCCAGCCGTGGAGGGGGGCGACCGACCCACGCCTTGTGTTCGTGTCGCGGTGCCCGTGGGGCACGGACTGGAGGGGTGCTCCTGTAATGGACCCAGGTCGCGAAACCTTTGAACGACTAGGACGGAAACACTCACGAGGGTGTTGGGCTGCCCCCCTCGCGAGGCCTTGCATAAGAGAAATCGAGGCAGGAGAGTGAAAAGTCGAAGAACCACAAGTCAAAGATGGCAACAGCTTCAATAAAACTTCGAATGAGAATGAACAAGCCAACTGTGGAAAGGAAATGAAAAAGCCGCGTCCGACACCTAATCTAGTCTTCGACGTCTTCTCACCAGCGCGGAGCTAAGTGCTCCCACTGGGCGTGGGAGGAAGCCCCAGGGCCTGAGGCCGGCGCTCCTGAGACTCCGGGGCGTGTACAGCCCCAACTCATTATTATGTGAGAGTGTCACGGGCGGCGAGCTTCACAGGCGTTGGCCTTCTTCATAGGCTCCGGGCCTTTCTTGGGGGGAGCAGGCTTCACGGGCATTTGCCCTCTTCACAGGCTCCGGACCTTTTCCCAAACGCGACAGCTTCATAGGCATTCGCCTTCTTCACAGGCTCTGGGCCTTTTCCAAAAAGGATAATCTTCACAGGCATTCGCCTTCTTCACAGGCTCTGGGCCTTTTCCAAAAAGGATAATCTTCATAGGCATTCGCCTTCTTCACAGTCTCTAGGCCTTTTCCAAAAAGGATAATCTTCACAGGCATTCGCCTTCTTCACAGGCTCTGGGCCTTTTCCAAAAAGGATAATCTTCACAGGCATTCGCCTTCTTCACAGGCTCTGGGCCTTTTAAGGATAATCTTCACAGGCATTCGCCTTCTTCACAGTCTCTAGGCCTTTTCCAAAAAGGATAGGCCTTTTCCAAAAAGCGATATCTTCACAGGCATTCGCCTTCTTCACAGGCTCTGGGCCTTTTCCAAAAAGGATATCTTCACAGGCTCTGGGCGGTGACCACCCCTGGGCGAGGAAGGTCCCTGCAAATTTGCTTAGATGCCGACACTCTACGTCCTCGGGTCCCGGCCCTCGAGCTGGTCTCAGCCGTCGCTGGTATGCCAGGTCGCGATGCCGTGGACAAGGCCAGAGGGTGAGGGCTGGAGAGCCAGTAAGAGCCCTGAGTCGTGATGCTCAGGTACCCTCCCCTTTAACTTGCAAGTGGTCGGCATGGAGAAGAAGAGGTGCCGTGGACAGACATCAAATAATCAAGCATGGTGGGTCGAACGCATAGCCGGAAATAAACGCAAAAGGGATACATGCCGCTGGGTCTGGCCCGAGCGACTTGGGGGATGGTGCAGCCCGAGGGGCGCCCCCAACAAGGTAAGCTAACAACATGAAATAAAAGGGATACATGCCGCAGGGACGGACCCACGCGGCCTGGGACTAATGCAGCCCTGGGGGGCGCTCCCAGCTGGAAATGAAACTTGAAAGATGTCACCTGATGATGTTGAGGATGAAGGAGTGTTGGCGTAGCAGACTCGGTGGGCTGCGGAAGCCGATCCTCACGAGCCCCCAGGCCCAGGGGCCTCGGGAGGCTCCGAAGGCGCTGGTGGCTCCTCGCGGACCATCTCCATCTCCGCCAGGGCTGCGGAACGCCTGGCCTCTTGAGCCTCCATGATGCCCCTCATGAGGCGCTGGTATGTGGCAGCCGCGTTCGGCAAGCCGTAAGGCATGCGAACGTAGCTGTGGGGTGGACCTTAGCAGCGCCCCACTCACGAGGGCTAGAGGCGCTCCAGAGAGGCAACTTGATTGAGCCCTGGTATGTCGATGCAGATGCGCAGCCCACCATCCTCGCCTGGATGGGGAGCCACAGCTGGTAGGCGGCGGCCGCCTTTCATGACTCTTGACTCCTGTAACTCCTGAATGGCCTTGCTGACGAACTCCTGAGGGTCTGGCCCTCCTTGCCTTACTCCTTCTTGAGGGAAACGTGCTTTGAAACACGCCTCCATGTGGTGCCCAAGCGCCTCCCTCGTGACCTTAGCCAGGTCGGTGGCCTCCAGGGGAGAGCCCCCGAGCCCTGCCTGAGGAGGGCGCCGGGCGCGCTTTCCTATGCGATGGAAGGAGGTTCCCCCTGGGCAGGCGCGGGCCCTGAGGGGCCTGCCTCCTGAGGGGCCGGGCCGGAAGATGTCTTCTTCTTCTTGGGGGAGGTCTCGGGAAGCCTCCTGCTTTCGCGATCCGGGTCTTCCAGTGATGCGACCTGAAAGGATCGTTCCAGGGAACACACCGCGTCCTTCTCTTCACAGGGCACCGTGATGACTCCGCCACTTCCTGGCATCTTGAGGACGTTGTAGACATGGTGAGTTACGGCCATGAACTTGGCCAGCGCTGGGTACCCAAGGATGGCGTTGTACGGCAGGCGAATGTGAGAGACGTCGAAGTCGATGAGCTCGGTGTGGTAGTTGTCGCGTGCCCCGAAGGTGACAGGGAGGCGGACCTGCCCAATCGGGACCGTGGAGCCGTTGGTGACTCCGGAGAAAGGCTTGGTTGGCTGAAGCTGGTTGTAGGGCACTTGGATACTGTTGAATGTTTCCACGGACAGGACGTTGAGCCCTGCCCCGCCATCGATGAGGGTCCTGGTGACCACCACGTTGCTGATGATTGGGGAACAAAGCATCGGGAGGACTCCGGCTGTGGCCGCACACTTGAGCTGATCTGCTGAGCTGAACGTGATGGCGCACGCCGACCACCTGAGAGGGCGCGTGGCTTCGAGCTTAGGGAGGACTGCATTCACTTCGCGGGCGAACTGCTTGAAGATGCGTTGAGAGGCTAGGGCTTGAGCCCCACCCAGGATGCAGGCGATCGCGCGCGGCTCCTAGAAGCCCCCAGCCCCCTCGTCCTGATGGCGGTCCTCATTTCTCCTTGGCTGCGGCGGCAGCGGAGGGAGGCATGCATTGCCTTGCGGGCGATCCTCGCGAGGCTGATCCCTCCAGTCTCCCTCGTGAAGCAGGTCTTGCCAGCGATCCTCGCGAGGTCGATCGCGCCACCCTTGGCGCGGGCAGTGGTCTTCGCAGCGTCCTGCGTTCCTTCCTCCTCCTCGATAGTAGCCCCGGTCACTGCGGTCGGGGCGACGGCCGATCCTTCCTTCTCGCACGGCTCGGAGCTCTTGACATTCGTTGGTGTTGTGGGTGTGGAGGTCGTGGTACACACAGTACCGACTGCCCTTGGAAGATTCGGGCTGATCTCTGCCCCGCTTGGTGTCTGGTTCTGCCGCGAGCATGGCAGCCCCCTTGCGCTTCACATCCTTGGCCTTGGGCTTCTTCTCTTCTGGGTCTGCAGCAGGCAGCTCGAGGAGGGAGAGGTGCCCTTCCTCAGCCCTGGCACACTTGGTTGCCAAGTTGAACAACTCCAACGAAGTGCACAGGTCTTCATGCATCGCCAGCTCCTCCTTCATCCTGACATCGCGCACGCCATCGGAGAAGGCTGAGATGATGGCCTCCTCGGTCACCTTGGGAATCTGAAGGCGTGCGTTGTTGAAGCGCTTGATGTACTTCTGCAGGGTCTCTCCGGGTTGTTGCTTGATGCGGCGCATGTCGCTCATGGCGGGTGGCCGGTCGCGAGTACCTTGGAAGTTGGCGATGAAGCGGGTGCGCATCTCGTGCCAGGAGGAGATCGTGCCTGGAGCCAGGTTCAGGAGCCAGGTGTGGGCCCCGTCCTTGAGCGCCATGGGAAACTAGTTCGCCATGACCTTCTCGTCTCCGTTGGCAGCTTCGATGCCCAGCTCATAGAGCTGGAGGAACTCCGCAGGGTCGGCCATGCCGTCGTAACGAGGAGGCAGGTCTGGCTTGAACTTGCCGGGCCACGCGACGCTGCGTAGCTCGGTGGTGAAGGCACGACAGCCTGCTATGGCCACGGGAGGCCTTGGGTGACAGAGAGCTTGGTCTTGCATGTCCCCACGCGCTGCAGCTGGGAGCAGCGCGGGGTCTTGACGTGCGGGAGCAGGAGCATGGTCGCGACGTGCTGGAGCAGGGAGCGCCCGGGCAGCTTCTTGCGGGCGAGGGACTTCTTGGAAGCTCTGCTCTTGCCGCGCTGGCACCTGACGGAGCAGGTTCCGCCCAGGGGCCACGCGCCTTGGAGCCATGGCGCCTTCTTGAGGAGGAGGCGGCTGGGGCGCCCCCGGAGCTTCGTCGCCTGTGCAGGGCGGGGTGCCGTGCAGCGGAACGGACGGCGCAGGAGAGCCCCCTGCGGCGCGAACGAGCTCGGCGACGCGGTCGAGCCATTCTTCGTAGATGTCGTCGACGGGACGGTAGCGCAGGAGCTCGTTTGCCGCGATGAGCGTAGCTCGAGCCTCCATGGGTGCGCGGAGCGCGCGGGATGAAGAACCAGCTGGGGTGGGCGAGGGAGTAGCGGTGCGGCCGTCTTGCCGCACGGACGGATGCTGAGACGACGCTTGCTTCTCGTTCCCCGCCGGGCCGGTGGCGGCGTTGGTGGCAGGTGACGGGGAACAGCGAGGACGCCCACCGACAGGAGCCGTCTGGGCGACGCGGGAAGCGAGAGCGGCCCGGCGCTCGGTGCGGGCCCGACGAGCGTCAGACATGGACGCGATGGTCGGAGGAGAACGGGGTGGTGGAAGACGAATTCCGGTGCACCCCTACCTGGCGCGCCAAATGTCGGATTTCGGGTTCCGGCAGACCCTTGAGGCTCGAACACTGGGGTGCGCACGGAGATTTCGCCTTCTACCTACCTGCACCCCTCCACCTCGCTAAGATCTAAGCTATGGAAAGAACAGCACAAGAGACACAGGGTTTATACTAGTTCGGGCCACCGTTGTGGTGTAATACCCTACTCTAGTGTGTGGTGTGGTGGATTGCCTCTTGGGCTGATGATGATGAGCAATACAAGGAAGAACAGCCTCGCGAGGGTCTGTTCTTGGCTGGGGGATGAACTGCTAGGAGGAGTTCAGTCGCCCTTCTCTCTCTGTGTGTGTGATGCTACTCGATCCGATCCTAGCTAGTTTCTCTCTTGGCTTCTAGATTCTCCCTTCTTGATTGCCCCTCTACCCTGGGGGTGGCTAGTCCTATTTATAGGCAAAGGCCCTGGGCCTCTTCCCAAACATTGAGCGGGAAGGGCGCCAACAATTGGCCATTTTGAAGGGGAACATCTGGTACACTTATCCTGACTAAAGTTAGTCCTCGCCTGCCAAAGGCTCTGGTGGTGACGCTGGCTTGGGCTCCACAATGACTTCCTCCCTGCCGTTGGACTGGTCTTGGTCTCGTTGCACCGAAACGGGTGCCTTTGCTTGATGCTCTCGCCTGCGCTTGCTCCCTTTGCACCAAAGAGGAAAGGAGGACACTGCGCGGCTGGCGCCTGCCTGGCGCCTTTGGTCGTCATGGCTTGCGTCACGGGCACCTCGTGAGGTACCCCGCCTTGATCTCTCCGCCTCCTCGCGAGCCATCCTGATGAGGCCGTGCCTGAGGAAGCTCCGTGTCATCCGCCCCACGAGGCTTGGCCCCTCGCGAGGGTCTTGGGTCTGTGTTGATGAAGATGGGCAATGCTGGGCCCCTCCTCGAGCCACGCCACAGGCCGCAGGCAGGCAAGTCTGGGGACCCCCGTTCCCAGAACGCCAACAGTCACCGGCACAGGCATCTTTCCCCTCTTGGAAGGAGGCCGCCTGCCTGAGTCCGGAACCACTGGAGGATCCCGCGCGGTGTTCGGTTGAGGGCAGAACTCGGAGCCTTCAGGGGCCTTGTCCCCTCTGCTCCCAGAGTCTGGAAGTTCACCTTGAGGTGCCTCCGGGACTGTCTCCCCTCGACCCGGTGCCTCTTGAGACAATACCTCGGCGTCGTCCGTAGGGCAAGGGGAGGTGGCGGTCGGAAGTGGATCGCTATCCATATCCGACAAGCCCAGGGAGCCGTCCGATGATACATCAATACGGGCTCGTGGCGGCCTGCATAATCATATTCGGCGTTAAGGGAAGTAGTGCGCAAAAGGATACTATGAGTTACTCTGGTATCCGAATACTTACGACCTCCCCAGGGGCTTGGCCCTGGGTAACCACTCGTCTTCGCCTTCGGCGGCGGTGGTGGAACTGTCCGGAAGGAGAGTCCTTCCCTTCTTGGACCCTCCGGCCTCCCCAGTTGGGGCGGCCTTCCTTTTCTTGTCTCCCCCAACTGAAGGGGGAGCATCTTCTTCTTCCTCCTCGTCTTCGAGGGAGGAGTGTGCCGCAGAGTCATCAGACGGTGAGTCCGATGATGCCTGGCGTCGGGAACTCTTTCGGGTTCCCTTGGCCTTCTTGGTCTTCTCCGGCACCGTATAAGGAGCCGGAGTCAGCATCTTCGCCAGGAGAGCGTTTGCTGGGCCTTCGGGCAAAGGAGCCAGACAGTCGATCTGTCCGGCCGTCTCCTGCCAGTCCTGTCAAAGGTGCGGGAGCTTAGATCCCGCATAGAGTCAAACTATGGAAAACAAGTATCCTGTGAGAGGTAAAACAGCTTACCGTGCTGGATTGGCGCTTCGCGCAGAATCCGCGTTCCTCGGTAGTGGGAGGGGGAACCTCGGCACTCTTGAATAGCACCTTCCAGGCATCTTCGTGAGTTGTGTCGAAGCGCATGTTTAGAATTAGGTGCTGGGCCGGGTCGAACTCCCACAAGTTGAAAGCCCGTTGTTGGCACGGGAGGATCCGGCGGATGAGCATGACCTGGACCACGTTGACAAGTTTGAGCTTCTTGTTCACCATGTTTTGAATACATGTTTGGAGTCCGGTCAGCTCTCCCGAACTACCCCAGGACAGGCCCTTCTCTTGCCAGGAGGTGAGCCGCGTGGGGAAGCTAGATCGGAACTCGGGGGCCGCTGCCCATTTAGGGTCGCGCGGCTCGGTGATGTAGAACCACCCCGATTGCCACCCCTTTATGGTCTCCACAAAGGAGCCCTCGAGCCATGTGACGTTGGGCATCTTGCCCACCATGGCGCCTCCGCACTCCACCTGACGGCCGCTCACTACCTTCGGCTTGACGTTGAAGGTCTTCAGCCATAAGCCGAAGTGGGGCTTGATGCGGAGGAAGGCCTCGCAAACGACGATAAACACCGAGATGTTGAGGATGAAGTTCGGGGCCAGATCGTGGAAATCCATGCCGTAGTAGAACATGAGCCCCCAGACAAATGGGTGGAGAGGGAATCCCAGTAAGCGGAGGAAGTGCGTAAGGAACACTACCCTCTCATGGGGCCTGGGGGTGGGGATGAGCTGCCCCTCATCTGGGAGCCGGTGCGCGATGTCATCGGGTAGGTATCCGGCTCTCCTCAGCTTCTTGATGTGTCCCTCCGTGACGGAGGAGACCATCAACTTGCCTCCCACTCCGGACATGATTGGAGAAGGTCGATGTGGGAATGCGGACTTGGGCGCTGGAGCTCGAGTGTGCGAAAGTGGATGAGCGAAGGAGGAAGAAGGCGTGAATGAAAAGGTGACACCTTATCCCTTTATATGGGCGGCCGAAACTATGCGCCCCCACTAGCCTGGTAAAACTCGCTCATCCCCCAAGCGCCGTAATCGATGGCGCGGTTGGGTTACCCATGCCCGTATTGATGAGAATCCCGTGATAAGGGGACACGATCTCTGCTTTGACAAGACGTGTCAAAAAACTGCCTCGCGTTATGGGCGGGGCTAGTTAAAGGAAACGGTTTGAATAATCACCGGGCCATGACATAATGTCGTGTTGCCAAGACGTGTCAGCAGATTAGATTTGTGGAAGTATTATTCTCTCTACAGTGGTATGTGGAACTTATTTTGCAGGGTCGAACACTATCCTTGTATTCAAATTCTTCTGTGATGTATTCGGAGGAGGAACCCGCCTTGCAATGCCGAAGACAATACTGCGCGCGGACTCATCGTCCTTGAAAGCCTGGTTCAGGGGCTGCTGAGGGAGTCCTGGATTAGGGGGTCTCCGGACAGCCGGACTATATCCTTTGGCCGGACTATTGGACTATGAAGATACAAGATTAAAGACTTCGTCTCGTGTCCGGATGGGACTCTACTTAGTGTGGAAGGCAAGCTAGGCATTATGGATATGTATATCTCCTCTTTTGTAACCGACCTTGTGTAACCCTAGCCCTCTTCGGTGTCTATATAAATCGGAGGGTTTTAGTCCGTAGGACAACAGACAATCATACCATAGGCTAGCTTCTAGGGTTTAGCCTCTCAGATCTCGTGGTAGATCTACTCTTGTACTACTCATATCATCAATATTAATCAAGCAGGACGTAGGGTTTTACCTCCATCAAGAGGGCCTGAACCTGGGTAAAACTTCGTGTCCCCTTCCTCATGTTACCATCCGCCTAGACGCATAGTTTGGGACCCCCTACCCGAGATCTGCCGGTTTTGACACCGACAATAACCAAAAGAGACTATTGGGTACACCTTCTATCACAGATCCGAAGGCAAGATATTCATTGCTAAGAATGGATCCTTTCTAGAGAAAGAGTTTCTCTCGAAACAAGTGAGTGGGAGGAAAGTAGAACTTGATGAGGTAATTGTACCTTCTCCCGAATTGGAAAGTAGTTCATCACAGAAATCAGTTCCAGTGATTCCTACACAAATTTGTGAGGAACCTGATGATGATGATCATGAAACTTCATATCAAGTTACTATCGAACCTCGTAGGTCAACCAGAGTACGATCCGCACTAGAGTGGTACGGTAATCCTGTTCTGGAGGTCATGTTACTTGACCATGATGAACCTACGAACTATGAGGAAGCGATGATGAGCCTAGATTCCGCAAAATGGCTTGAGGCCATGAAATCTAAGATGGGATCCATGTATGAGAACAAAGTGTGGACTTTGGTTGACTTTCCCGATGATCGGCAAGCCATAGAGAAGAAATGGATCTTCAAGAAGAAGACTGACGCTGACGGTAATGTTACTGTGTACAAAGCTCGACTTGATGCGAAAGGTTTTTGACAAGTTCAAGGAGTTGACTATGATGAGACCTTCTCACTCGTAGCGATGCTTAAATCTGTCTGAATCATGTTAGCAATTGCCGCATTTTATGATTATGAAATTTGGCAAATGCATGTCAAAACTGCATTCCTTAATGGATATCTTAAAGAAGAGTTGTATATGATGCAACTAGAAGGTTTTGTCGATCCTAAAGGTGCTGACAAAGTATGCAAGCTCCAGCGATCCATTTATGGACTGGTGCAATCCTCTCAGAGTTAGAATATATGCTTTGATAGTGTGATCAAAGCATATGGTTTTATATAGACTTTTGGAGAAGCATGTATTTACAAGAAAGTGAGTGGGAGCTCTATAGCATTTCTAATATCATATGTGGATGACATATTGTTGATTGGAAATAATACAGAATTTCTGGAAACCATAAAAGGATACTTGAATAAGAATTTTTCAATGAAACACCTCGATGAAGTTGCTTATATATTGGGCATCAAGATCTATAGAGATAGATCAAGATGCTTAATTGGACTTTCACAAAGCACATACCTTGATAAAGTTTTAAAGAAGTTCAAAATGTATCAGTCAAAGAAAGGATTCTTGCATGTGTTACAAGGTGTGAAGTTGATTCAGACTCAATGTCAGACCACTTCAAAAGATAGAGAGAAAATGAAAGTCACTCCCTATGCCTCAGCCATAGGTTCTATCATGTATGCAATGTTGTGTACCAAACCTAATGTGCACCTTGCTATAAGTTTAGCAGGGAGGTACCAAAGTAATCCAGGAGTGGATCACTGGACAACGGTCAAGAACATCCAGAAATACCTGAAAAGGACTAAGGATATGTTTCTCGTTTATGGAGGTGACAAAGATCTTGTCGTAAATGGTTACGTCGATGCAACCTTTGACACTGATCCGGATGACTCTAAGTCACAGACCGGATACGTATTTTTATTGAATGGTGGAGCTGTCAGTTGGTGTAGTTCCAAGCAGAGCGTCGTGGCGAGATCTAGTGTGAAGCGGAGTACATAGCTGCTTCGGAAGCAGCAAATGAAGGAGTCTGTATGAAGGAGTTCATATCCTATCTAGGTGTAATGCCTAGTGCATCGGGTCCAATGAATTTTTTTGTGACAATACTGGAGCAATTGCCTTGGTGAAGGAATCCAGATTTCACAAGAGAATCAAACACATCAAGAGACGCTTCAATTCCATCTGCGATCAAGTCAAGGAAGCAGACATAGAGATTTGCAAGATACATACGGATTTGAATGTTGAAGACCCATTAACTAAGCCTCTCTCATGAGCAAAACATGATCAGCACCAAGACTCCATGGGTGTTAGAATCATTACTATGTAATCTAGATTATTGACTCTAGTGCAAGTGGGAGACTGAAGGAAATATGCCCTAGAGGCAATAATAAAGTTGTTATTTGTATTTCCTTATATCATGATAAATGTTTATTATTCATGCTAGAATTGTATTAACCGGAAACTTAGTACATGTGTGAATACATAAACAAACATAGTGTCCCTAGTATGCTTCTACTTGACTAGCTCGTTAATCAAAGATGGTTAAGTTTCCTGACCATAGACATGTGTTGTCATTTGATCAACGGGGTCACATCATTAGAGAATGCTGTGATGGACAAGACCCATCCGTTAGCTTAGCATAATGATCATTTAGTTTTATTCCTATTGCTTTCTTCATGACTTATACATGTTCCTCTCACTATAAGATTATGCAACTCCCGAGTACCGAAGGTGAAGGAAATATGCCCTAGAGGCAATAATAAAGTTGTTATTTATATTTCCTTATATCATGATAAATGATTATTATTCATGCTATAATGTATTAACCGGAAACTTAGTACATGTGTGAATACATACACAAACACAGTGTCACTAGTATGCTTCTACTTGATTAGCTCGTTAATCAAAGATGGTTAAGTTCCCTAACTATTGACATGAGTTGTCATTTGATTAATGGGATCACATCATTAGAGAATGATGTGATTGACTTGACCCATCCGTTAGCTTATCACAATGATCATTTAGTTTGTTGCTATTGCTTTGTTCATAATATATACATGTTCCTATGACTATGAGATTATGCAACTCCCGAATACCAGAGGAACACTTAGTGTTCTATCAAACGTCACAACATAACTTGGTGACTATAAAGATGCTCTACAGGTGTCTCTGGTGGTGTTTGTTGAGTTGGCATAGATCGAGACTAGGATTTGTCACTCTGTGTATCGGAGAGGTATCTCTGGGCCCTCTCAGTAATGCACATCACTATAAGCCTAACAAGCAATGTGACTAATGAGTTAGTTACGGAATGTTTCATTACGGAACGAGTAAAGAGACTCGCCGGTAACAAGATTGAACTAGGTATTGAGATACCGACGATCGAATCCCGGGCAAGTAACATACCGATGACAACGGGAACAACGTATGTTGTTGTGCGGTTTGACCGATAAAGATCTTCGTAGAATATGTAGGAACCAATATGAGCATCTCGGTTCCTCTATTGGTTATTGACCGGAGATGAGTCTCATTCATGTGTACATAGTTCTCGAACCCGTAGGGTCCGCACGCTTAACGTTCGGTGACGATCGGTATTATGAGTTTATGTGTTTTGATGTACCGAAGGTAGTTCAGAGTCCCGGATATGATCACGGACATGACGAGCAGTCTCGAAATGATCAAGACATAAAGATTGATATATTGGAAGCCTATGTTTGGACATCGGAATGGTTCCGGGTGTGTTCGGGCATTTTTCGAAGTACCGGGAGGTTACCGGAACCCCCCGGGGAGTATATGGGCCTTATTGGGCCTTAGTGGAATAGAGGAGAGGAAGGGGAAAGGTGGGAGGCATGCCCCCTAGCCCAATCCGAATTGGGTGGGGGCCGCCCCCCCTTTCCTTCCCTCTCTCCTCCCCTTCCTTCTCTCCTACTCCTACTACTTGGAAGGGGGAATCCTACTCCCGGTGGGAGTA
This sequence comes from Triticum urartu, assembly GCF_003073215.2. Classification (NCBI taxonomy): domain Eukaryota; kingdom Viridiplantae; phylum Streptophyta; class Magnoliopsida; order Poales; family Poaceae; genus Triticum; species Triticum urartu. Next base: position 161,261,712 of record NC_053022.1, on the reverse strand, counting down.
GGACTCCCCTAGGGCGCACCATAGAGGGACGACCCTCCCCCTCCTCCACTCCTTTATATACGGGGGAGGGGGCACCCCATAGACACACAAGTTGATCATTGTCTTAGTCGTGTGCAGTGCCCCCCTCCACCATAATCCACCTCGGTTATATCATCGTAGTGCTTAGGCGAAGCCCTGCGCCGGTAACTTCGTCATAACCGTCATCACACCATCGTGCTGACGAAGCTCTCCCTCAACACTCAGCTGGATCGAGAGTTCATGGGACGTCATCGAGCTGAACGTGTGCAGATCGCGGAGGTGCCGTACTTTCGGTACTACAATCGGTCGGATCGTGAAGACGTACGACTACATCAACCGCATTGTCATAATGCTTCCACTTACGGTCTACAAGGGTACGTAGACAACACTCTCCCCTCTCGTTGCTATGCATCACCTAGATAGATCTTGCGTGTGTGTCGGAAAATTTTGAAATTACTGCGTTCCCCAACAATGGTATCAGAGCCAGGTCTATGCGTAGATGCTATATGCACGAGTAGAACACAAAGGAGTTGTGGGCGTGGGTATATACATATTGCTTGCCATCACTAGTTGATTCTTGGTTCAGGGTATTGTTGGATGAAGTGGCCCAGACCGACATTAAGCGTACGCTTACGCGAGACTGGTTCTACCGACGTGCTTCGCACACAAGTGGCTAGTGGGTGTCAGTTTCTCTAACTTTAGTTGAATCGGATTCAATGAACAGGGTTCTTTTTGAAGATCAAAAAGCAATCACTATACCGTGTTGTGGTTTTTGATGCGTAGGTAAGAACGGTTCTTGCTCAGCCCGTAGCAGCCACGTAAAACTTGCAACAACAAAGTAGAGGACGTCTAACTTGTTTTTGCAGGGCATGATGTGATGTGATATGGTCAAGACATGATGCTAAATTTTATTGTATGAGATGATCATGTTTTGTAACAGAGTTACCGGCAACTGGCAGGAGCCATATGGTTGTCGCTTTATTGTATGAAATGCAATCACCATGTAATTGCTTTACTTTATCACTAAGCGGTAGTGATAGTCGTAGAAGCAATAGTTCGCGAGACGACAACGATGCTTCGATGGAGATCAAGTTGTCAAGCCCGTGACGATGGTGATCATGACGGTGCTTTGGAGATGGAGATCAAAGGCACAAGATGATGATGGCCATATCATATCACTTATATTGATTGCATGTGATGTTTATCCTTTATGCATCTTATTTTGCTTAGTTCGGCGGTAGCATTATAAGATGATCTCTCACTAAATTTCAAAGTACAAGTGTTCTCCCTGAGTATGCACTGTTGCTACAGTTCGTCGTGCCGAGACACCACATAACGATCGGGTGTGATAAGCTCTACGTTCACATACAACGGGTGCAAGCCAGTTTTGCACACGCAGAATACTCGGGTTAAACTTGACGAGCCTAGCATATGCAGATATGGCCTCGAAACACTGAGACCGAAAGGTCGAGCATGAATCATATAGTAGATATGATCAACATTGTGATGTTCACCATTGAAAACTACTACATCTCACGTGATGACCGGACATGGTTTAGTTGATATGGATCACGTGATCACTTAGATGATTAGAGAGATGTCTATCTAAGTGGGAGTTCTTAAGTAATTTGATTAATTGAACTTTAATTTATCATGAACTTAGTAGCTGATAGTATTTTGCATGTCTATGTTGTTGTAGATAGATGGCCCGTGCTGTTGTTCCGTTGAATTTTAATGCGTTCCTAGAGAAAGCTAAGTTGAAAGATGATAGTAGCAACTACATGGACTGGGTCCATAACTTCAGGATTATTCTCATTGCTGCAGAGAAGAATTACGTCCTGGAAGCACTGCTAGATGACAAACCCGATGCAGGAGCAACGCCAGATGTTGTGAACACCTGGCAGAGCAAAGCTGATGACTACACGATAGTTCAGTGTGCCATGCTTTACGGCTTAGAACCGGGACTTCAACGATGTTTTACACGTCATGGAGCATATGAGATGTTCCAGGAGTTGAAGTTAATATTTCAAGCAAATGCCCGGATTGAGAGATATGAAGTCTCCAATGAGTTCTACAGCTGCATAATGGAGGAGAATAGTTCTGTCAGTGAACATATACTCGGAATGTCTAGGTACCACAACCACTTGACTCAGCTGGGATTTAATCTTCCTAATGATAGTGTCATTGACAGAGTTCTTCAATCACTGCCACCAAGCTACAAAAGCTTCGTGATGAACTATAATATGCAAGGAATGGATAAGACTATTCCTGAGATCTTCGCAATGCTAAAGGCTGTGGAGGTAGAAATCAAAAAGGAGCATCAAGTGTTGATGGTCAACAAGACCACTAGTTTCAAGAAAAAAAGGTAAAGGGAAGAAGGGGAACTTCAAGAAGAACAACAAGCCAGATGTTGCTCAAGTGAAGAAGCCCAAGTCTGGACCTAAGCCTGAAACTAAGTGCTTCTACTGCAAAGGGACTGGTCACTGGAAGCGGAACTGCCCCAAGTATTTGGCAGAGAAGAAGGATGGCAAAGTGAAAGGTATATTTGATATACATGTTATTGATGTGTACCTTACTAATGCTCATAGTAGCGCTTGGGTATTTGATAGTGGTTATGTTGCTAATATTTGCAACTCGAAACAGGGGCTACGGATTAAGTGAAGATTGGCTAAGGATGAGGTGACCATGCATGAGGGAAATGGTTCCAAAGTCGATGTGATCGCCGTCGGCACGCTACCTCTACATCTACCTTCGGGATTAGTTTTAGACCTAAATAATTGTTATTTGGTGCCAGCGTTGAGCATGAACCTTAATCGGATCTTGTTTGATGCGAGACGGTTATTCATTTAAATCGGAGAATAATGGTTGTTCTATTTATATGAGTAATATCTTTTATGGTCATGCACCCTTGATGAGTGGTCTATTTTTACTAAATCTTGATATTAGTGATACACATATTCGTAGTATTGAAGCCAAAAGATGCAGAGTTGATAATGATGGTGCAACTTATTTGTGGCACTGCCGTTTGGGTCATATTGGTGTAAAGCGCGTGAAGAAACTCCATTCTGATGGACTTCTGGAAACACTTGATTATGAATCACTTGGTACTTGCGAACCATGCCTCATGGGCAAGATGACTAAAACTCAGTTCTCCGGAACAATGGAGCGAGCAACAGAGTTATTGGAAATCATACATAATGTTGTATGTGGTCCAATGAACATTGAGGCTCGCGGCGGATATCGTTATTTTCTTACCTTCACAGATTATTTGAGCGGATATGGGTATATCTACTTGATGAAACATAAGTCTGAAACATTTGAAAAGTTCCAAGAATTTCGGAGTGAAGTGGAAAATCATCGTAACAAGAAAATCAAGTTTCTACGATCTGATCATGGAGGTGAATATTTGAGTTATGAGTTTGGTCTTCATTTGAAACAATGCGGAATAGTTTCGCAACTCACGCCACCTGGAACACCACAACGTAAAGGTGTGTCTGAACATCGTAACTGCACTTTATTAGATATGGTGCGATCTATGATGTCTCTCACTGATTTACCGCTATCGTTTTGGGGTTATGCTTTAGAGACGGATCCATTCATGTTAAATAGGGCACCATCAAAATCCGTTGAGACGACACCTTATGAACTGTGGTTTGGCAGGAAACCCAAGTTGTCATTTCTTAAAGTTTGGGGCTATGATGCTTATGTGAAAAAGCTTCAACCTGATAAGCTCGAACCCAAATCGGAGAAATGTGTCTTCATAGATACCCAAAGGAGACTGTTGGGTACACCTTCTATCACAGATCCGAAGGCAAGATATTTGTTGCTAAGAATGGATCCTTTCTAGAGAAGGAGTTTCTCTCAAAAGAAGTGGGAGGGAGGAAAGTAAAACTTGATGAGGTAATTGTACCTTCTTCCTTATTGGAAAGTAGTTCATCGCTAAAATCAGTTCCAGTGATTCCTACACCAGTAAGTGAGGAAGCTAATGATGATGATCATGAAGCTTCTGATCAAGTTACTACCGAACCTCGTAGGTCAACCAGAGTAAGATCTGCACCGGAGTGGTACGGTAATCCTATTCTGGAGGTCATGTCACTTGACCATGACGAACCTACGAACTATGAGGAAGCGATGATGAGCCCAGATTCCACAAAATGGCTTGAGGCCATGAAATCTGAGATGGGATCCATGTATGAGAACAAAGTGTGGACTTTGGTAGACTTGCCTCATGATCAGCATGCCATAGAGAATAAATGGATCTTCAAGAAGAAGACTGACGCTGACGGTAATGTTACTATCTACAAAGCTTGATTTTTTGCAAAAGGTTTTCGACAAGTTCAAGGAGTTGACTACGATGAGACCTTCTCACCCGTAGCGATGCTTAAGTCTGTCCGAATCATGTTAGCAATTGCCGCATTTTATGATTATGAAATTTGGCAAATGGATGTCAAAATTGCATTCCTTAATGGATATCTTAAAGAAGAGTTGTATATGATGCAACCAGAAGGTTTTGTCGATCCAAAAGGTGCTAACAAAGTGTGCAAGCTCCAATGATCCATTTATGGACTGGTGCAAGCCTCTCGGAGTTGGAATATACGCTTTGATAGTGTGATCAAAGCATATGGTTTTATACAGACTTTTGGAGAAGCCTGTATTTACAAGAAAGTTAATGGGAGCTCTGTAGCATTTCTGATATTATATGTAGATGACATATTGTTGATCAGAAATGATACTGAATTTCTAAATAGCATAAAAGGATACTTGAATAAGAATTTTTCAATGAAAGACCTCGGTGAAGCTGCTTATATAATGGGCATCAAGATCTATAGAGATAGATCAAGACGCATAATTGGACTTTCACAAAGTACATACCTTGATAAAGTTTTGAAGAAGTTCAAAATGGATCAAGCAAAAAAGGGTTCTTGCCTGTGTTACAAGGTGTGAAGTTGAGTCAGACTCAATGCCCGACCACTGCAAAAGATAGAGAGAAAATGAAAGTCATTCCCTATGCCTCAGCCATGGGTTCTATCATGTATGCAATGTTGTGTACCAAACCTGATGTGTGCGTTGCTATAAGTTTAGCAGGGAGGTACCAAAGTAATCCAGTAGTGGATCACTGGACAACGGTCAAGAACATCCTGAAATACCTGAAAAAGACTAAGGATATTTTTCTCGTTTATGGAGGTGACAAAGATCTTGTCGCAAATGGTTACGTCAATGCAAGCTTTGACACTGATCCGGATGAGTCTAAGTCACAAACCGGATACGTATTTTTATTGAATGGTGGAGCTATCAGTTGGTGCAGTTCCAAGCAGAGCGTCGTGGCGGGATCTACGTGTGAAGCGGAGTACATAGCTGCTTCGGAAGCAGCAAATGAAGGAGTCTGGATGAAGGAGTTCATATCTGATCTAGGTGTAATACCTAGTGCATCATGTCCAATGATAATCTTTTGTGACAATACTGGTGCAATTGCCTTGGCAAAGGAATCCGGATTTCACAAGAGAACCAAGCACATCAAGAGACGCTTCAATTCCATCCGCAATCAAGTCAAGGAGGGAGACATAGAGATTTGCAAGATACATACGGATATGAATGTTGCAGGACCGTTGACTAAGCCTCTCTCACGAGCAAAACATGATCAGCACCAAGACTCCATGGGTGTTAGAATCACTACAATGTAATCTAGATTATTGACTCTAGTGCAAGTGGGGGACTGAAGGAAATATGCCCTAGAAGAAATAATAAATTTGTTATTTATATTTCCTTATATCATGATAAATGTTTATTATTCATGCTAGAATTGTATTAACCGGGAACTTAGTACATGTGATATAGACCCGAGTAGATGGCGAGTCGTTCGACGGCCCGATCTTTCACGGTACTAGAAGCAGCAACAAGAAATTCCGGTTGAGCAAAGATGCAAGACCGTAAGACCAAAAACTTGTGTCGAGTAGATTGGATTGACTCCACATGCAGCAGCAACAAAATCCCCTCAAATCAGCAACAAAGATATTTGATGTCCCCGACATGGGAAGTTTTCTATAGTTTTATTGAACTCATGACTAAAACCAAAATCTGCCCTGTTAGACGGCCATAGCCTTTATTTATATGGTGCGCGCTGATACATCTCCAACGTATCTATAATTCTTGATTGCTCCATGCTATATTATCTACTGTTTTGGATGTTTATGGGCTTTATTATACACTTTTATATCATTTTTTGGGACTAACCTATTAACCCAGAGCCGAGTGCCAGTTTCTGTTTTTACCTTGTCTTAGGGTTTCAAGGAAAAGGAAAATCAAATGGAGTCCAATTGACCTGAAACTTCACGGAACTCATTTTTGGAAGGAAAGAAGCCCAGAAGACTTGAAGTGCACGTAAGGGAAGCTTCGAGGAGGCCACGAGGTAGGGGGCGTGCCCTCCACCCTCGTGGGCCCCTTGTGGCCCCCCTGACGTACTTCTTCCACCTATATATCTCCATATACCCTAAAACTTCCGGAGAACACAATAGATCGGGAGTTCCGCCACCAGAAGCCTCCGTAGCCACCGAAAGCCAATCTAGACCCGTTTCGGCACCCTGCTGGAGGGGGGAATCCCTCTTCGGTGGCCATCTTCATCATCCCGGTGCTCTCCATGACGAGGAGGGAGTAGTTATCCCTCGGGGCTGAGGGTATGTACCAGTAGCTATGTGTTTGATCTCTCTCTCTCTCTAGTCTTCTTGATTTGGCACGATCTTGATGTATCGCAAGCTTTGCTATTATAGTTGGATCTTATGTTTCTCCTCCCCCACTACTCTCTTGTAATGGATTGAGTTTTCCCCTAGTAATCTTATCGGATTGAGTCTTTAAAGATTTGAGAACACTTGATGTATGTCTTGCCGTGCGTATCTGTGGTGACAATGGGATACCATGTGATTCACTTGATGTATGTTTTGGTGATCAACTTGCGGGTTCCGCCCATGAACCTATGCATAGGGGTTGTCACATGTTTTCGTCATGATTCTCCGGTAGAAACTTCGGGGCACTCTTTGAGTTCCTTTGTGTTGGTTGAATAGATGAATCTGAGATTGTGTGACGCATATCGTATAATCATACCAACGGATACTAGAGGTGACATTGGAGTATCTAGGTGACATTAGGGTTTTGGTTGATTTGTGTCTTAAGGTGTTATTCTAGTACGAACTCTAGGGCTGTTTGTGACACTTATAGGAATAGCCCAACGGATTTATTGGAAAGAATAACTTTGAGGTGGTTTAGTACCCTACCATAATCTCTTCGTTTGTTCTCCGCTATTAGTGACTTTGGAGTGACTCTTTGTTGCATGTTGAGGGATAGTTATGTGATCCAATTATGTTAGTATTGTTGAGAGGACTTGCACTAGTGAAAGTATGAACCCTAGGCCTTGTTTCAACGCATTGCAATACCGTTTACGCTCACTTTATCATTAGTTACCTTGCTGTTTTTATATTTTCATATTACAAAAAACTATTATCTACTATCCATATACCACTTGTATCACCATCTCTTCGCCGAACTAGTGCACCTATACAATTTAACATTGTATTGGGTGTGTTGGGGACACAAGAGACTCTTTCTTATTTGGTTGCAGGGTTGCTTGAGAGAGACCATCTTCATCCTACACCTCCTATGGATTGATAAACCTTAGGTCATCCACTTGAGGGAAATTTGCTACTGTCCTACAAACCTCTGCACTTGGAGGCCCAACAACGTCTACAAGAAGAAGGTTGTGTAGTAGACATCAAGCTCTTTTCTGGCGTCGTTGCCGGGGAGGTTAGCGCTTGAAGGTATATCTTTAGATCTTGCAATCGAGTCTTTTATTTTCTTGTTTTATCACTAGTTTAGTTTATAAAAGAAAACTATAAAAAATGGAATTGAGTTTGTCTCATATGCTTCACCTTTTTAATATCTTTCGTAAGTATGATGGAAAGGATAATTGTGCTCAAGTGCTAGAAGAAGAAATCTATAAAATGTTTGGCACTAAATCTTTGAATGATGAGCATGATTGCAATGTTATTAGTACGAATTCTTTGAATATCCATGATACTAATGATGATTGCACTAGTTATGATGTCTCCTATCAACATGTCAATTTTTGTGGAGTACATTGGGTTTGTACAAACACACCAAATAGGGAAGATCGATATTGCAAGAGGCATAAGTACTTAGAAACTAAATTGTTGCAAGAAAGGCTAGATGAATGTGCTGAAAATTTAAATTATATTGGCCATACTTGTGAGCTTTGTAATGAACATGATCATTTCAATACCCAATGCAAATTGTTTCATGATCGTATCGTGTCCAAAAATTGTGATGACTTGATTTCCCTTGCACATCATAATGAACTTAGTTTTCTTATGAGTTACGAAGAAATGAAATGTATAAATAATTATCTTCCAGAATTTGCCTGTTATAAACTTCTTAGGTTTGATCTAGAGGAAATTTATATGTATTGTGCGGTGAATTGTATTGAAAACCCTTATATTGCCAATTACATAAAGAAAACAAAATAAATAGAAGATGAAGAGAATACTAATGAAAGGGAAGAGGCTTCCCAATACCCTCCTATTATTTCTTATGATGAATCAGGTAACGAGGAGGAGCCTCCTATTCAACCAATCTCATTAATAAGGAGCTCCAAAAAGAGGATTGAACCCACACGTGATGTGGTGAAGAAGAAGAAGAAGAAGAAGAAGAAGAAGAAGAAGAAGAAGAAGAAAAAGAAAAAGAAGAAGAAAAGAAAAAGGAAGAGAGGTAAGAAGATATCTCTCCAAAATAATGCTGCTCCTATTACTATTGTGCCTCATGAAAATATAAGTGTGGAAGATACTGATACTTCTTATGATCTTGAAAATCTTTTTGGCACTTGCTTGGAAGAATATGATAATTGCTATAGTATTGGTGCTATCCATACTATTAATTATGACAGTGATTATGCTTATGATATGAAAAGGCCCAAGCTTGGGGATGCTATGTTTTATGAAGATGATGTTTTTGAGAATATATTTGCTGAAATTAATGTTTGTCCTAATCTTGGGGAAGATATGTTTAATGAAGATGATATTTTTAGTCTCCCAAGTTTTGATATGCAAATTTATAATGATGATAGCATGCCTCCTACCTATGATGGTTATTGTGATGATAATTATGCTATAAAAAGTAGTGATTATATTTATAAAACTTGTCATGATTATGGTTACCACTTTATGAACATTACTCTTTTAATGTGGAAACAATTTATAGTATTCGAGTCTCTTATGATGCTCCCACTATTCCGAATAAGAAGAATTTTGCTTAAAATTTCTATGCTTGTAGATCATGAAAAGAATGCTTTAGGTGCTGGTTATATTATTGAATTAATTCATGATGCTACTGAAAATTATTATGAGGGAGGAATATATGCTTGTAGGAATTGCAATAATATCAAGTTTCCTCTCTATGTGCTTAAAGTTTTGAAGTTATGCTTGTTTTACCTTCCTATGCAAGTTGATTCTTGTCCCCATAAGTTGTTTTCTCACAAAATCCCTATGCATAGGAAGAGGGTTAAGCTTAAATGTGCTAGTCATATTCTTCATGATGCTCTCTTTATGTTACATTCTTATCTTTTATGTGAGCATCATTGAAATCATCATGCCTAGCTAGGGGCGTTAAACGATAGCGCTTGTTGGGAGGCAACCCAATTTTATTCTTGTTCCTTGCTTTTTGTTCCTGTTTAGTAATAAATAATTCATCTAGCCTCTGTTTAGATGTGGTTTTATGCTTTTAATTAGTGATTGTGCCAAGTAGAACCTTTGGGAAGACTTGGGTGAAGTCTTTATCATCATGCTGTAAAAAACAGAAACTTTAGCGCTCACGAGAATTGCTGCCATTTTTATTTGGAGAGTGATATTTAGTTAATTATTTTTGAATATGATTAATATATAAATTAATCAGGTCCAAAAAATTATTTTTGAATTTTATGAGTTCCAGAAGTATACATTTGATTCAGATTACTACAGACTGTTCTGTTTTTGACAGATTCTGTTTTTCATGTGTTGTTTACTTATTTTGATGAATCTATGGCTAGTAAAATAGTTTATAAACCATAGAGAAGTTGGAATAAAGTAGGTTTAACACCAATATAAATAAATAATGAGTTCATTACAGTACCTTGAAGTGGTGATTTACTTTCTTATACTAACGGAGCTTACGAGTTTTCTGTTAAGTTTTGTGTTGTGAAGTTTTCAAGTTTTGGGTAAAGATTCGATGGACTATGGAATAAGGAGTGGCAAGAGCCTAATCTTGGGGATGACCAAGGAACCCCAAGGTAATATTCAAGGACAACCAAAATCCTAAGCTTGGGGATGCCCCGGAAGGCATCCCCTCTTTTGTCTTCATTCATTGGTAACTTTACTTGGAGCTATATTTTTATTCGCCACATGATATGTGTTTTGCTTGGAGAGTCATTTTATTTCATTTTGTTTTGCTTGATGTTTGAATAAAATAAAAAGATCTGAAATTTTTAAATGTTAGAGAGTCTTCACATAGTTGCATAATTATTCAACTACTCATTGATCTTCACTTATATCTTTCGAAGTAGCTTGTTGTTGCTCTAGTGCTTCACTTAGATCTATTAGAGCATGGTGGTAGTTTTATTTTGAAGAAATAGATGAACTCTCGTGATTCACTTATATTATTTTGAGAGTCCTAAACAGAATGGTAGTTTTCTTAAATAATCCTAATATGCTTGGTATTCAAAGAATAGTTAAAAAAATTCTTATGAGTGTTTTGAATACTAAGAGAAGTTTGATGCTTGATGATTGTTTTGAGATATGGAGGTAATAATATCAAAGTCGTGATATTTGAGTAGTTGTGAAATTGAGAAATGCTTGTGTTGAAGTTTGCAAGTCCCGTAGCATGCACGTATGGTAAATGTTATGTAACAAATTTGAAACATGAGGTGTTATTTGATTGTCTTCCTTATGAGTGGCGGTCGGGGACGAGCGATGGTCTTTTCCTACCAATCTATACCCCTAGGAGCATGCGCGTAGTACCGAGGTTCTTGATGACTTGTAGATTTTTGCAATAAGTATGTGAGTTCTTTATGACTAATGTTGAGTCCATGGATTATACGCACTCTCACCCTTCCATCATTGCTAGCCTCTTCGGTACCATGCATTGCCCTTTCTCACATTGAGAGTTGGTGCAAACTTCCCCGGTGCATCCAAACCCCGTGATATGATACGCTCTGTTACACATAAACCTCCTTATATCTTCCTCAAAATAGCCACCATACCTACCTATTATGGCATTTCCATAGCCATTCTGAGATATATTGCCATGCAACTTTCCACCATTCCGTTTATTATGACATGCATCATCATTGTCATATTACTTTGCATGATCATGTAGTTGACATCGTATTTGTGGCAAAGCCACCATTCATAATTCTTTCATACATGTCACTCATGAGTCATTGCATATCCCGGTACACCGCTGGAGGCATTCATATAGAGTCATACTTTGTTCTAGTATCGAGTTGTAATCATTGAGTTGTAAATAAATAGAAGTGTGATGATCATCATTTTCTAGAGCATTGTCCCAAGTGAGGAATAAAAAAAGGAAAAAAGAGAAAGCCCATAAAAAAGGAGAAGTCCCAAAAAAAGAGAGAAAGGCCATAAAAAGAGAAGGCCCAAAAAAACAAAAAAAAAATGAGAGAAAAAGAGAGAAGGGACAATGCTACTATCCTTTACCACACTTGTGCTTCAAAGTAGCACCATAATCTTCATAATAGAGAGTCTCTTGTTTTTTCACTTTCATATACTAGTGGGAATTTCTCATTATAGAACTTGGCTTGGATATTCCAACAATGGGCCTCCTCAAGTGCCCTAGGTCTTCGTGAGCAAGCAAGTTGGATGCACACCCACTTAGTTTATTTTGTTGAGCTTTCATACATTTATAGCTCTAGTGCATCCGCTGCATGGCAATCCCTACTCCTTGCATTAACATCAATCGATGGGCATCTCCATAGCTCATTGATTAGCCTCGTTGATGTGAGACTTTCTCCTTTTTGTCTTCTCCACATAACCCCCTCATTATTCTATTCCACCCATAGTGCTATATCCATGGCTCGCGCTCATGTATTGCGTAAAAGTATACAGGTTTGAGATTACTAAAGTATGAAACAATTGCTTGGCTTGTCATCGGGGTTGTGCATGATGAGAGCATTCTTGTGTGACGAAAATGAAACATGAATAAACTATATGATTTTGTAGTGATGAACTTTCTTTGGCCATGTTATATTGAGAAGACATGATTGCTTAGTTAGTATGCTTGAAGTATTATTATTTTTATGTCAATATAAAATTTTATCTTGAATCTTTCGGATCTGAATATTCATGCCACAATTAAGAAGAATTACATTAAAATTATGCCAAGTAGCACTCCGCATAAAAAATTCTGTTTTTATCATTTACCTACTCGAGGACGAGCAGGAATTAAGCTTGGGGATGCTGATACGTCTCCAACGTATCTATAATTCTTTATTGCTCCATGCTATATTATCTACTGTTTTGGATGTTTATGGGCTTTATTATACACTTTTATATCATTTTTTGGGACTAACCTATTAACCCAGAGCCCAGTGCCAGTTTCTGTTTTTACCTTATTTTGGGGTTTCGAAGAAAAAGAAAATCAAACGGAGTCCAATTGACCTGAAACTTCACGGAACTCATTTTTGGAAGGAAAGAAGCCCAGAAGACTTGAAGTGCACGTAAGCGAAGCTTCAAGGAGGCCACGAGGTAGGGGGGCGCGCCCTCCACCCTCGTGGGCCCCTCATGGCCCCCCTGACGTACTTCTTCCGCCTATATATCTCCATATACCCTAAAACTTCCAGAGAACACAATAGATTGGGAGTTCCGCCGCCAGAAGCCTCCGTAGCCACCGAAAGCCAATCTAGACCCGTTCCGGCACCCTGCCGGAGGGGGGAATCCCTCTCCGATGGCCATCTTCATCATCCCGGTGCTCTCCATGACAAGGAGGGAGTAGTTCTCCCTCGGGGCTGAGGGTATGTACCAGTAGCTATGTGTTTGATCTCTCTCTCTCTCTCGTGTTCTTGATTTGGCACGATCTTGATGTATCGCGAGCTTTGCTATTATAGTTGGATCTTATGTTTCTCCTCCCCCTCTAATCTCTTGTAATGGATTGAGTTTTCCCCTTGAAGTAATCTTATCGGATTGAGTCTTTAAAGATTTGAGAACACTTGATGTATGTCTTGCCGTGCGTATCTGTGGTGACAATGGGATACCACGTGATACACTAGATGTATGTTTTGGTGATCAACTTGCGGGTTCCACCCATGAACCTATGCATAGGGGTTGGCACATGTTTTCATCGTGATTCTCCGGTAGAAACTTCGGGGCACTCTTTGAGGTCCTTTGTGTTGGTTGAATAGATGAATCTGAGATCGTGTGACGCATATCGTATAATCATACCCACGGATACTTGAGGTGACATTGGAGTATCTAGGTGACATTAGGGTTTTGGTTGATTTGTGTCTTAAGGTGTTATTCTAGTACGAACTCTAGGGCTGTTTGTGACACTTATAGGAATAGCCCAACGGATTGATTGGAAAGAATAACTTTGAGGTGGTTTCGTACCCTACCATAATCTCTTCATTCGTTCTCCACTATTAGTGACTTTGGAGTGACTCTTTGTTGCATGTTGAGGGATAGTTATGTGATCCAATTATGTTAGTATTGAGAGGACTTGCACTAGTGAAAGTATGAACCCTAGGCCTTGTTTCAACGCATTGCAATACCGTTTACGCTCACTTTTATCATTAGTTACCTTGCTGTTTTTATATTTTCAGATTAGAAAAAACTATTATCTACTATCCATATACCACTTGTATCACAATCTCTTCGCCGAACTAGTGCACCTATACAATTTACCATTGTATTGGGTGTGTTGGGGACACAAGAGACTCTTTGTTATTTGGTTGCAAGGTTGCTTGAGAGAGACCATCTTCATCCTACGCCTCCTACAGATTGATAAACCTTAGGTCATCCACTTGAGGGAAATTTGCTACTGTCCTACAAACCTTTGCACTTGGAGGCCCAACAACGTCTACAAGAAGGTTGTGTAGTAGACATCACGCGCAGGCACCGGTTCTCAACCGACTCAATCCCAGCAAAATCTGAAACGGACTCTCCTATCCAAACTAAACAAGCAACTACCTAATTAATCACGCTGCCATGTTGATGACCTACCAATTAACTTGGACTCAGAAAGGACTCGGAAAGGACTACGTAACTACTAGTAACCAGAACAAAAGACTTGGACGTGCTTTTGCATGCTACGGACGCAGATCAAATTGACAAGTACCGTTCCTACCATAATCGTGTAGCACAAGGAGTTCTGAAGGTGGGCTTGACTTCGTCCGATGCAACCAGTTGAACAGGAAATTTTCCAAAATAAATAATCTGCTCATTGTTGACCACTTTAGATGTGCTCATCATTCTCCCATGGTGACTACCGTCACTGATAGCCACATCATTCCCTCCCTCTTGAAACGAAGCCGTCCTTGGTTTCGTGGTAGGCTTTGGGATCTCCTTCTTCTTTACTGACAGAATAGTATCCTCCTTAATATCACAAGAAAACATGGGATGTAGCACACATCATCTTCCGGCATGCCGAAAAGAATAAGTGTTCGACCTTCCATCATGTGTGGCGTGATGATCATATTGCCAAGGTCTCCCCAGCAACAAATGACATGCATCCCTCGGCAAAACATCACAAATAACTGTGTCGATATAGTCACCAACCAAAAAATTAAGACGCACCTTGTGAGTAATTTTTATTCTGCCCGACTGATATAACCACTCGACGCAGTGTGGTTGAGGGTGCTTCCATGCAGGTAACCCCAAAGCTTCCACCAATCCCTTGCTGACCGCATTGGTGTAGCTTCCTCCATATATGATCAACTTACAATTGGTGTTGTTGATCTTGCACTGAGTCTGAAAAATATTCCAACGCTGCCCCTTATCCTCAGTGCGATCCTCTTGCACACGTTGCACCATTAAGGACGGATATGACTTAGCAGCTTCAAAACTAGCAGTCACCTTCTCAGCATCTTCAAATTTTTCACTAGAAGTGTCAGAAACTGGCTCTTCATCACTCGCGGATGCATAGCCATCTTTTGTGAGCAATACTCTCTTCTCATTAGGACATTCACGCTTCATATGTCCCCTTCCTCCACACTTGAAACACTCTATGTCACTGGAACGATTGATCGACTGTGCACTAGAATCAACCCTCGATGGTCCTGATTTTGAATCATTCTTTTGCACGGAACCATAAGGGTGATTTGATATTGCCGTCCTGGAGCTAGGACCGATATCCTCACTCTGATGCTGCGAGCGTCGCCATGTGTTCAAAGTGGTACTGGGAACTGTGTTGACTTGGCGTCGCTTAATCTGTTGTTCTGCACGCACAACTTGGTGCACAAGATCTTGTATGTTGTAGTAGACCACCATCTCAACACGATCCCGCACCTCGATATTTAGCCCGTTAAAGAAACGTGCCATGGTCACCTCCGGATCCTCCATTGTCCCTGTACGTATCATGAGCAATTCCATCTCCTTGTAATATTCATCAACACTCATATTACCTTGAGAGAGCCGCTGCAAGTTGTTGTACATACCTCTTTTATAGTGCTCAGGAACAAAACGTCGCCTCATGAATTCTTTCATCCCTCGCCAAGTCGTTGGGCGATGTCTTGAACGACAAATTTGATTCCACCAAATTAGCGCATAACCGGTGAACTCAATTCCAGCAAGTTGAACTTTCTTCTCCTCGCTATAATGATGGGCATCAAAACTTTGATCAACACGCATCTCCCACTCCAAATAGCCTTCTGGTTCGCACTTGCCGGAGAATGAAGGGATTGAAAAATTTATGCACCCAATACCATCATCCAAAGGCACACGCACAGCCTGACCAACTCGGCCATGCACTCCACCACGAACGGATGTTTCGGGACAAGGCTCATAGTGTCATGGTTGTGGCGCGTACCCCGCGTGGTCAACGCCATCATCGAAACCATCATCTCCAGCATGAGGCTGTGCCGCCAAATGGAGACCATGCACGCCGGCATGTCCGTCATGAGCTGGTGGTGCATAATGCAGTGGAGCAGTCAGAGCAGTCTGTGGTTGGGGAAAATTCGTCGCCGGTATATTGATGATGTCTGCCAAACCATTGAACCGAGTGATCAGGACATCTATCCTTTTGCCGAGCACATCATGACATTGCTTGATGTAGTTGCATGTGTGGTCAAAACCGTCCCGAATATTTTGAGGAATATCATCAGCATACACTGGACGTACAACTTCCTCAGAATCAGTGGCAACCTCATCACCCTTGTTGACCGAGGTTGACATTTTGATCAACACAGTATCTTGAACAACCTTAGCTCTGAATACCACTTGATATAGACCCGACTAGATGGCGAGTCGTTCGACAGCCCGATCTTCCACGGTACTAGCAGCAGCAACAAGAAATTCAGGTTGAGCAAAGATGCAAGACCGTAAGACCAAAAACTTGTGTCGAGTAGATTGGATCGACTCCACACCCAGCAACAACAAAATCCCCTCGAATCAGCAACAAAGATATTTGGTGTCCCCCGACATGGGACGTTTTCTATAGTTTTATTGAACTCACGACTAAAACCAAAATCTGCCATGTTACACGGCCATAGCCTTTATTTATATGGTTCGTGCAGGCACCGGTTCTCAACCGACTCAATCCCAGCAAAATCTAAAACGGAATCTCCTATCCAAACTAAACAAGCAACTACCTAATTAATCACGCGGCTTGATCACCTACCAATTAACTTGGACTCAGAAAGGACTCGAGAAAGGACTACGTAACTACTAGTAACTAGAACAAAAGACTTGGATGTGCTTTTGCATGCTACGGATGCAGATCAAATTGACAAGTACCGTTCCTACCATAATCGTGTAGCACAAGGAGTTCTGAAGGTGGGCTTCACTTCGTCCGATGCAACCAGTTGAACAGGAAATTTTCCTAAATAAATAATCTGCTCATTGTTGACCGCTTTAGATGTGCTCATCATTCTCCCACGGTGACTACCGTCACTGATAGCCACATCAACATGTGTGAATACATAGACAAACAGAGTGTCACTAGTATGCCTCTACTTGACTAGCTCGTTAATCAAAGATGGTCAAGTTTCCTAACCATTGACATGAGTTGTCATTTGATTAACGAGATCACATCATTAGAGAATGATGTGGTTGACTTGACCCATCCGTTAGCTTAGCACGATGATCGTTTAGTTTGTTGCTATTGCTTTGTTCATAACTTATACATGTTCCTATGACTATGAGATTATACAACTCCCGAATACCAGAGGAACACTTAGTGTGCTATAAAACGTCACAACATAACTGAGTGACTATAAAGATGCTCTACAGGTGTCTCCGATGGTGTTTGTTGAGTTGGCATAGAACGAGATTAGGATTTGTCACTCCGTGTATTGGAGAGGTATATCTGAGCCCTCTCGGTAATGCGCATCACTATAAGCCTTGCAAGCAATGTGACTAATGAGTTAGTTACGGAATGTTGCATTACGGAACAAGTAAAGAGACTTGCGGTAACGAGATTGAACTAGCTATTGAGATACCGACGATTGAATCTCGGGCAAGTAACATACCAATGACAAAGGGAACAACGTATGTTGTTGTGCGGTTTGACCAATAAAGATCTTCGTAGAATATGTAGGAACCAATATGAGAATCCAGGTTCCTCTATTGGTTATTGAACGGAGATGAGTCTCGGTCATGTCTACATAGTTCTCGAACCTGTAGGGTCCGCACGCTTAACGTTCGGTGATGAACGGTATTATGAGTTTATGTGTTTTGATGTACCGAACGTAGTTCGGAGTCCCGGATATGACCACAGACATGACGAGGAGTCTCGAAATGGTCGAGACATAAAGATGAATATATTGGAAGCCTATGTTTGGACATCGGAATTGTTCCGGATGAGTTCGGGCATTTTCTGAAGTACTGGGAGGTTACCGGAACCCCCGGGGAGTATATGGGCCTTATTGCGCTGTAGTGGAATAGAGGAGAGGAAGGGAAAAGGTGGGAGGCGCGCCCCCTAGCTAGCCCAATCCAAATTGGGTAGCCCCCCCCCCCTTTCCTTCGCTCTCTCCTCCCCTTCCTTCTCTCCTACTCCTACTACTTGGAAGGGGGAATCCTACTCCTCGTGGGAGTAGGACTCCCCTAGGGCGCGCCATAGAGGGCCGGCCCTCCCCCCTCCTCCACTCCTTTATATATGGGGGAGGGGGCACCCCATAGACACATAAGTTGTAACATCCCAAAATTCTAAATTTTTGGAATGTTATAATAAATAGATAGATTTGATTGATTGTTTGATTGATTGTCTGAAAGTGAGTGAATTCGAAACTTTTGAAAGTTAAATGAGAGGGAATAAAAGGACTTTCCCAAACTTTCATATTTGCTTTCTGATCTCCATGAATTCAAATTCTTTTCAACACAAAACCCTAGAGAGAAGATGACATGACTTCTTCCATTTAAAATGAAAAGGGTGTTTGAAAAATATTTGAATTCCATTGGGAAATATTTTCCAATTCAGAAACTCTATGCAACTCAATGATTTTCACGAGAGAAGATAAAATGACTTCTTCAAATTATGAAATATGAGTTGGGAGTTTCAAAGGATCAATTTCAAGTCCTTTTGGAATTAATTTTCAATTTGGATTTATTTGAGTTTTATTCAAATTATTTTCTCCAAAAATAAAATATATGGAAATTAGGGTAACACGATTCCCTACAAAAGAAAATTGGAGAAAAATTATTTTGAAATCATTTTGGTATTTTAAAAATGATTTTTGTTGGATTTTAATAGACCAGTAGCACTCTTTGATTTATCTGATTTTGTGTGTATTTTATTTAAAGTTATAAAAATGTTCACGTCGTAGAAAATCTTTTTCTGAAAATTATGATATATTATATGCCTATAGTATGATTTTATTTTGTATAGTTTATTTTGTATTTCACTGCCTACAAAAAAAAGTTTAAAAAAAATCTCTTTCTCCGCCCACTGGGCCGGCCCAGCCGAAGCCAGGCCAAGGCCCAGCTCCGTGCCGCCTCGCCCGTCGTCCCCGACCGGGACTCCTCCCGGAGTCCGGCGCCGCCCCGTCACCGGCTGCCCCTTCCCCATGCCACCGTGCCTCCCCTCCTCCTATAAAGCCGCCGCCCGGACACCCCTCTCTCTCCCGCATCTCGCCGCTCGAAGCCGAGCCGCCGCCGCGCCGTTTGCAGCCACCGCCCGCACTCGCCGGAGTTCGAGCTCCGACGAGATCCGCCGCCATCGCCCCGCACCGTCCCGTCGCCCTCGACCGGAGCTGCCGCCTCCCTCGTCTCCGCCTCGTCGCCCCGCTCCTTCTGGTGGTGATTCCCGAGCCAGAGAGCCACCAGAGCCGCCTCCCCGTTCAAACGCCGAAGCCGCCGCCACCGTCTTCCTCGCCGCCGACGTTGCCCGCCGCCGCGGTACTCCTCCCCGCCTTTCGTCCGTTGGATTTAGATCTAACGGATTAGATCCGTTCGTTTTTTCTTCTAATCTAGCGAACGGTTCGTTCGTTAGCGAACGTTCGTTATATAGCCTTTTCGTTTTATTTTATTTCTGCCAGGGACCCGTCTGTGATTAGAATTTTATAGATTAGTCCCTAATTTTCAAACGATCACTACTTTTTACTCGTTACTCCAAATCCAACGAAACCAACGCTCACTTCTTCATTATGATCTCCTCTATCCATTAATCCAACTCAAACATGTTTTTGAAAAGTTTAAATTTTGAATTAGATCATATTTGAATTCAAACTTCATTTGATCATAACTTGAGTTTCGTAGCTCCGTTTGAGTTGATTCTTTTTGCAAATCGAAGCTCTTGACCTAAACCTTCTAATATGGCCAAATTCACATAATTTTGGTACTGTTAGAAATAGTTTTATGTTGCAAGAGCTATTTGCTTGGTTTTGATGTTTTCCGAATCGTCTTCTTCGTTCTTTCTGATCTTTTGAGTGATTGCTTATGTGTGGTTACTATTGCTTGCTCACGATAGATTGACCGGAGTGTGACGAGTAGAGCTATCAAGATTTTTTTTTAGTGCGAATCATCTTCATCAACATTGCAGGCAAGTTCACACTTTGATCATATCCCATTCCATACCCAATTTTTTTTGCATTAGATCAATCTTCACACATTGCATGATTAGGATCTCATTAAACTGTGGGATGGGAAGTAGATGACGTAGTACCTATTACCTGTTTATTATCAAACCTTTGGGAGTTACTTCTACGTTTTCTTATTATGCCATGCTATGCTAGTAGACGTGGATTGGGTTTTGAGATTATTTCATGACAGATGTGAGATTGTTAATTAATGGTTTACTTAAGGTGGCAACTTAAACACACATCTGGGTGGATTGAGGCACCTGGGTTTTCCAGGACTTGCCTATTTTTCTTTTGGACCGCCACCCAGGCTCAAAGGGATCATGAGATTATTCATACTAGAAACTTTCGTGTGCAGCCACAAGCCATTATGGGATCTGGCATAGTTGATTAAGTCGTGCGAACTCTTACAGGGTCGACTAGCAGATGTAGGGGAAAGTAGGTGTACCGGTCTATCCAACGTAAGGTGCTAGCGCTTCTGAAAGGCTATGTCTCAGTCATCCGTTTCTCAAACACCATGTAGTGCGAGAAAACCAACGGAGGCGATCGAGTCTTGTGGGGAAAAGTGCGCAAACCTCTGCAGAATGTACAAACTAATCATGATTAGCCGTGTCCCCGGTTATGGACATCTTGAGTATCTAGTTCTTGGATTATCCTGTTGATCTCATCACGTTACTTTAAATGAATATTGTTGGGTTTAATGATGTTACTTAATTGGGATTGAGAATGTTGTCAACCATTCTCAATGTTCAACAACCACCATGATAGTTAATTAAAATGTATTCCTTTGCAGTAGGGAAAAATTGGCTTTTCGCAAAAACCTTATAACCATAGAGCTTTTCCACCAGCCAAATATGCATGTAGTGATAGCCTTTATTCATCATTCTCTATGGTGTGAATTTGCCAGTACATTCAATGTACTGACCCATTTCGGGCTGCAACGTCTTATGTTGCAGGATTTTCTTACGACGAGTAAGTGATACGTTAGGGTTACAATTCTGCACTCAACTTTGCCGTTGGTGTTGATGGGAATCCACAACCTTGTTACTTCCGCTATTTTGGATTCAGGTAATAGTATTTACGTTACTTTTACATGTGATTTACCTCTTTTATAAATCCTCGAGTACTGTGTGTCAGCATACCGATCCAGGGATGACACTTAAGCACAGAGACTTGATCCATTCGGGTCGGGTCGCTACAAGATGGTATCAGAGCACATGTTGACTGTAGGACGTGACCCTAGAAACTAGCAAGCCCATAGCAAAGACTTTTCTCTACAACTTTCCCTTTCAAAAAGATCTTTTACCTCTCTTCTCTTCTGAGTTTATTCAAATTTCCCTTTAGTGAAACCATACCCCTTTCCCTTTTGACCACTCGAAGATTCGACTGATGAGACCACTCCAAGAAGTACAGGATATCAGACCAGTAAGACCATTCGGAATGAAGAGGATTTTACCATACATTATGATAATGGAAACTACAGCTGTTGAAGACTCTGAAGACTAGGAGAATTGGAGGCCCTGAAGAATCCCCAGATTTGTATGACCTAGGAATGCTACCCTTATGGAACTTGGCAGACTATGGAAGTTGTCAATGCCCGAGATCAAGGTGTGTTGGAGAAAGACCGGAGCATGTAGAGTTAAGAACTCAAGGATTTGTCAAGGAAAACCCTAAGGCAGGAGATATCAACTATGGAGAGATAGCTCATGGAAATGACAAGAGAACAACCACAGCTATCCATGAGGTTATCGCCCGCTTATGCTATTGTCACCGTGCTGAGTTAAGCATGCATATGCATGGAAGGATTAAATGGTAGAAGGCTGATGGAGCACCTATCAGCAAGATGAAGTTTTAACCTTAGCCGGTGTATCACCAGGATCTGGAGTGTTACATCAAGAAGTTAAGATGGACCTAAAAGAAGCATTAATTGATAAGGAAGCATTTCGTGAAGAACTTAAGACCAGAAGCTGAAAGTAGCCAAGCTGGAGGAGCTATAACCTCGAGATACCGGAGTTTTGTCAGGAACTGAAGGACAGCAGGATCATGGTTCATGTCAAGGATGTTGAAACCCGGAAGTTTGGAATGCAACTCCGGAAATATGAAAGGACGTCACAAGAAACTTTGCTACAACAGAGATTGAGCTGGCAAAAGAACTTGAGAAGGACAAGCATGATCGGAAGAAGCCCATCGGAGATATGAACAAGACTTGAAGAGTTGGAGATTTTGAAGATTTATTGACCCTTAGAAGACCAAACCCCTGTTTTATACCCACGTTAGATGCGACATTTGTGAGCTGTCATTTGTTTGATGTTTTTCCCGACAGTCACAGATAAAATCTGTTTTTTCAAAACTTTTGTTTGTATTGTGTGTATCCCTCTCTATCTCTCTTATCTTACCCCAAACCCACATGGACCCAATAGAGGATGAATGGAGATGAGCTTGTATTTTCTGGACCGATGAGTCAGTTGGAGACGGACCGATGGATTCAGAACATGGAGGATCACATGGAGAATAACCCTATAGTTGGACATGATATGACCCAGCATGCTCTTCTGTGCTTTGAAAGAGGTGCTGCTACTTGGTGGAGGATGTACCAAACCATGAATGGATGGCAAGGAGTAACCACTTGGAGAGAATTTAAGTTGACTATGCCAAAGCCTCGGCTTGTGTCCCAGAAGTTGAAGCATTATGGAAAGGATATGAAGAAACATTGTGCATGCAAGATTTGTGGAGAAAATCGGACACACCCATAAAGAACACAAGGATGAATGCCCTAATTGTGAAGGAATTCACCCAGTTGAAGAATGCCCAATTAGGTAGATTACTTGTTTCTTGTGTGAAGGGACTACCCACTATCCTGCTCAGTGTCACATTTACCCCATGGTACAACGAACCATCCAGCAGAAGAAAGAAGTAATGAAAGGAGCCCTCATGGAAATTTTAGAAGAAGTTGTGATGAAGGAAGAGATGGAGGACACGCCTAAAGAAGACCCAAGTAAACCCTGCACTAAGTCTTGTTATTCATATGGAGAAGAAGGACACATCTCCCAAAATTGTTTGAATGGGGATCTAGTAGAATTCTCGACGGAGGAAGTAGAGTATGGCCCACAAGAAATAGAAGCCATGATTGGCATGGAAAGTTCTAGGAAGAGAAGCGGATTGGATTCCAGGAAGGATCTGGTTCATATCACATGTTATAGGTGCAAGGAGTCCGGGGCACTACCTCAACAATTGCCCAAAAAGGAAACCTCGATACTTGTCAGAAGTAATATGTTTTAGTGGTAATGGAGCAGGGCACTTTGCCAGAGAATGCCCCAAGGAGAAGGAAACTTGTGCTAGATAGTTGAGTTTGCAACAAAAGTAATGGAGTAGTAGAAGTGAGAACATTTTCTTGAGGTGTTGAGTTGAGACATGTAATGGAAAAGCGAGAGATTGTAATTAATTGAGAGTGAATAAAGTTAGCATCGTTGGTACTGATATGGATTTTATGAGTTGTTACTCTATGAAGAAGGATTTTGGCCATTCTGAGGATATGAGAAATATGTCCTATGGAAGATTTGTGCATTTTAAGGGTGGTAGTACCCTGTAAGAACCATTGACCCCTGGGAAGGATAAGGATACTCCACTGAGTGGATTTCGGACAAAATGAATACGAGTTTTGTCTCGATATGTTTCATACCCCAAGAGTGTGTGGGATGAAGTTGGAGACCGTCAGTTGTTGGACCAAAAGTGATCAAGGAGTCAGAAGAGAATGTTAAGTTGATTCGAGATAGACTGAAGGTAGCTCAGTCCAGGCAGAAGAGTTATGCAGACTTAAAAACGCAAGGAGGTAGTCTATGAAATTGGAGACAGAGCATGTCTTCGTGTGACCCCTCTGCGAGGAGTTAAACAATTTGGAGTTAAGGGACAGTTAGCCCCGAGATTTGTAGGACCATACCGAGTTTTGGAACGTATGAGAGAAGTGGCCTACAAGTTTGAGTTACCCGAAGGACTGTCAGGAGTTCAAGATGTGTTTCACGTTTCCCGGTTGAAGAAGTGCCATGCAGAGATGGCCAATATTCCCTTGTAAGGATGCTTGACCCTGGAAAGGATAATGATGTTCCACGAAGAGGAATATGGACTTCATAAGTATAAGTTTTTATCTCGGTATGAGGGATATCCCACGAGGATGGAGAGATAAATTACTATTGGATATAAAGGAGGTATGATGTGAGAAATATGGATCAATGGAAATTCCCTGATGAGTCTGAGTAATCCTGTCCTAGTTTGGTGCCAATAGAAGGAAGGAAGACAGTACAATTGGATGGATTTAAGAATACTAGGAAGTTGGAAGTTGGAATAATGATCAGTTGCCCGATTGTAAGTTCAAGGACTACAAGTGATGAGATGGGCCATAACCCACAGGCCCCAGGACCTGCCAAGAAGCAAGCACATTTTGCTGAAGGAAAAACCCCGGAGGAAGATACGACGTTTATCGATAGACGATTTTATAGGAGTTCACGCAAAACCTGAGAGTGGTGAAGGAATGATAGATGTTTGTTTGGCTTGCAGAATCAATGGATTATTCCGAACGCAGTTCGTCGACGAGAGAAATTCTGCAATGCTTGTGAGGATGACCGAGTGTTACAATGCGAGATTCGCTAAACCGTATATAAGGTAATGATTTGGGTGCGGGACGGATTGATCACCATACCGACTTACTCTTATTATTCGCCTTGCTATATGGGATGGTAAATCTGAGTGACTTACCTATAGTGGAGAGACGACGATCAAAACCTTGTCTAAGCCTTAGAATGGTATAGGTATTTTTCCCTTGTACAAGGCAGCTTTGCCAACCGTAGGTTATACGGTGAGGTTCAACCCACACCCATTTCCTGCAGGAGAAACCATAAATTGTTGACCACCATGAGATATCGATAGTTGTTTAGTTTTGGCGCCGGACCTATCAGCTATGAAGACCAGTATCGGAATAACCTTACCAAGATGAAATGACAGAAGAATTGAGTAAAAGGTTATACCACTGCCTGAAGAGCTCAGAGAAGGAATTTTCTCGAGGATCTGAGAAGCCCGACACTGTCAAGAATAAGGATGGGGTATATGAGTTTTGATGGAAGCGTAACAATGTTTATAAGGGTGGTAGCACCCGAGACCCCCCTCAGACGATTGATGGATTTTGAGGAGACCCCAATCCCAACCTATTTCTTTCTAGCCTCTCCGAATCTCGAGGACGAGATTCATTTTAAGGGTGGTAGGTTTGTAACATCCCAAAATTCTAAATTTTTGGAATGTTATAATAAATAGATAGATTTGATTGATTGTTTGATTGATTGTCTGAAAGTGAGTGAATTTGAAACTTTTGAAAGTTAAATGAGAGGGAATAAAAGGACTTTCCCAAACTTTCATATTTGCTTTCTGATCTCCATGAATTCAAATTCTTTTCAACACAAAACCCTAGAGAGAAGATGACATGACTTCTTCCATTTAAAATGAAAAGGGTGTTTGAAAAATATTTGAATTCCATTGGGAAATATTTTCCAATTCAGAAACTCTATGCAACTCAATGATTTTCACGAGAGAATATAAAATGACTTCTTCAAATTATGAAATATGAGTTGGGAGTTTCAAAGGATCAATTTCAAGTCCTTTTGGAATTAATTTTCAATTTGGATTTATTTGAGTTTTATTCAAATTATTTTCTCCAAAAATAAAATATATGGAAATTAGGGTAACACGATTCCCTACAATAGAAAATTGGAGAAAAATTATTTTGAAATCATTTTGGTATTTTAAAAATGATTTTTGTTGGATTTTAATAGACCAGTAGCACTCTTTGATTTATCTGATTTTGTGTGTATTTTATTTAAAGTTATAAAAATGTTCACGTCGTAGAAAATCTTTTTCTAAAAATTTTGATATATTATATGCCTATAGTATGATTTTATTTTGTATAGTTTATTTTGTATTTCACTGCCTGCAAAAAAAAAGTTTAAAAAAAATCTCTTTCTCTGCCCACTGGGCCGGCCCAGCCGAAGCCAGGCCAAGGCCCAGCTCCGCACCGCCTCGCCCGTCGTCCCCGACCGGGACTCCTCCCGGAGTCCGGCGCCGCCCCATCACCGGCTGCCCCTTCCCCACGCCACCGTGCCTCCCCTCCTCCTATAAAGCCGCCGCCCGGACACCCCTCTCTCTCTCCCGCATATCGCCGCTCGAAGCCGAGCCGCCGCCGCGCCATTTGCAGCCACCGCCCGCACTCGCCGGAGTTCGAGCTCCGACGAGATCCGCCGCCATCGCCCCGCACCGTCCCGTCGCCCTCGACCGGAGCTGCTGCCTCCCTCGTCTCCGCCTCGTCGCCCCGCTCCTTCTGGTGGTGACGCCCGAGCCGGAGAGCCACCGGAGCCGCCTCCCCGTTCAAACGCCGAAGCCGCCGCCACCGTCTTCCTCGCCGCCGACGTTGCCCGCCGCCGCGGTACTCCTCCCCGCCTCGCGTCCGTTGGATTTAGATCTAACGGATTAGATCCGTTCGTTTTTTTCTAATCTAGCGAATGGTTCGTTCGTTAGCGTTCGTTAGCGAACGTTCGTTATATAGCCTTTTCGTTTTATTTTATTTCTGCCAGGGACCCGTCTGTGATTAGAATTTTACAGATTAGTCCCTAATTTTCAAATGATCACTACTTTTTACTCGTTAGTCCAAATCCAACGAAACCAACGCTCACTTATTCGTTATGATCTCCTCTATCCATTAATCCAACTCAAACATGTTTTTGAAAAGTTTAAAATTTGAATTAGATCAGATTTGAATTCAAACTTCGTTTGATCATAACTTGAGTTTCGTAGCTCCGTTTGAGTTGATTCTTTTTGCAAATCGAAGCTCTTGACCTAAACCTTCTAATAAGGCCAAATTCACATAATTTTGGTACTATTAGAAATAGTTTTATGTTGCAAGATCTATTTTCTTGGTTTTGATGTTTTCTGAATCGTCTTCTTCGTTCTTTCTGATCTTTTGAGTGATTGCTTATGTGTGGTTACTATTGCTTGCTTACGATAGATTGACCGGAGTGTGACGAGTAGAGCTATCAAGATTTTTTTTGAGTGCGAATCATCTTCATCAACATCGCAGGCAAGTTCACACTTTGATCATATCCCCTTCCATACCCAGTTTTTTTTTGCATTAGATCAATCTTCACACATTGCATGATTAGGATCTAATTAAACTGTGGGATGGGAAGTAGATGAGGTAGTACCTATTACCTGTTTATTATTAAACCTTTGGGAGTTACTTCTACGTTTGCTTATTATGCCATGCTATGCTAGTAGATGTGTATTGGGTTTTGAGATTATTTCATGACAGATGTGAGATTGTTAATTAATGGTTTACTTAAGGTGGCAACTTAAACACACATCTGGGTGGATTGAGGCACCTGGGTATTCCAGGACTTGCCTGTTTTTCTTTTGGACTGCCACCCAGGCTCAAAGGGATCATGAGATTATTCATACTAGAAACTTCTATGTGCAGCCACAAGCCATTATGGGCTCTGGCATAGTTGATTAAGTCGTGTGAACTCTTACAGGGTAGACTAGCAGATGTAGGGGAAAGTAGGTGTACCGGTCTATCCAACATAAGGTGCTAGCGCTTCTGAAAGGCTATGTCTCGGTCATCTGTTTCTCAAACACCATGTAGTGCGAGAAAACCAATGGAGGCGATCGAGTCTTGTGGGGAAAGTGCGCAAACCTCTGCAGAGTGTACAAACTAATCATGATTAGCCGTGTCCCCGGTTATGGACATCTTGAGTATCTAGTTCTTGGATTATCCTGTTGATCTCATCACGTTACTTTAAATGAATATTGTTGGGTTTAATGATGTTACTTAATTGGGATTGAGAATGCTGTCAACCATTCTCAATGTTCAACAACCACCATGATAGTTAATTAAAATGTATTCCTTTGCAGTAGGGAAAAATTGGCTTTTCGCAAAAACCTTATAACCATAGAGCTTTTCCACCAGCCAAATATGCATGTAGTGATAGCCTTTATTCATCGTTCTCTATGGTGTGAATTTGCCAGTACATTCAATGTACTGACCCGTTTCGGGCTGCAACGTCTTATGTTGCAGGATTTTCTTACGACAACTAAGTGATACGTTAGGGTTATGATTCTACACTCAACTTTGCCATTGGTGTTGATGGGAATCCACAACCTTGTTACTTCCGCTATTTTGGATTGAGGTAATAGTATTTACGTTACTTTTACATGTGATTTACCTCTGTTATAAATCCTCGAGTACTGTGCGTGTCAGCATACCGATCCAGGGATGACACTTAAGCACAGAGACTTGATCCATTCGGGTCGGGTCGCTACATAAGTTGATCATTGTCTTAGCCATGTGCGGTGCCCCCCTCCACCATAATCCACCTCGGCTATATCATCGTAGTGCTTAGGCGAAGCCCTGCGCTGGTAGCTTCATCATCACCGTCATCACGCCGTCGTGCTGACAAAGCTCTCCCTCGACACTCAGCTGGATCGAGAGTTTGTGGGACGTCACCGAGCTGAACGTGTGCAGATCACGGAGCTGCCGTACTTTCGGTACTAGGATCAGTTGGATCGTGAAGACGTACGACTACATTAACCGCATTGTCATAACGCTCCGCTTACAATCTACAAGGGTACGTAGACAACACTCTCCCCTCTCGTTGCTATGCATCACCTAGATAAATCTTGCGTGTGCGTAGGAAAATTTTGAAATTGCTATGCTCCCCAACAGAAGGAACACCTTGTGTGCTATCAAACGTCAAAACGTAATTGGGTGATTATAAAGATGCTCTATAGGTGTCTCCGAAGGTGTTTGTTGGGTTTTCATAGATCAAGATTAGGATTTGTTACTCCGAGTATCAGAGAGGTATCTCTGGGCCCTCTCGGTAATACACATCACTATAAGCCTTGCAAGCAATGTGACTAATGAGTTAGTTATGGGATGATGCATTACGGAATGAGTAAAGAGACTTGCCGATAATGAGATTGAACTAGGTTTGAAGATACCGACGATCGAATCTCGGGAAAGTAACATACCGATGACAAAGGGAATGACGTATGTTGTTATGCGGTTTGACTGGTAAAGATCTTCGTGGAACATGTAAGAGCCAATATGAGCATCCAGGTTCCGGTATTGTTTATTGACCGTAAATGTGTCTCAGTCATGTCTACATAGTTCTCGAACCCATAGGGTCCGCACGCTTAACGTTCGATGACGATTTGTATTATGAGTTATGTGTTTTTGGTGGCTGAAGTTTGTTCGGAGTCCCGGATGAGATCATGGACATGACGAGGAGTCTCGAAATGGTCAAGAGGTAAAGATTTATATATTGTAAGGCTATATACGGACACCGGAATGGTTCCGATAAGGTTCGGGGATTTTTCGGAGTACCGGGAGGCTACCAGAACCCCCCAGGAAAGTTAATGGGCCTATTGGTCCATAGTGGAAAGAGGGAGGCTGCCACAGGAGGTGGCGCCCCCCCTCCCCACCAAGCCCAAATTGAATTGAACTAGGGGTGGGGGCGCGACCCCCTTTTCCTTCTCCCTTTCCCCCCTTTCCCCTTTCCCCTCTCTGTTGGTTGGAAGGAGGGGCTAAATCCTACTTGGACATGGAGTCCAAGTAGGACTCCCCCCTTGGCGCGCCCCCCTTAGGCTGGCTACCTCCTCCTCCCCCCTTTATATACGGGGGCAGGGGGCACCCCAAAGGCACATCAATTGTTCCTTAGCCGTGTGTGATGCCCCCCTCCATAGTTTACCACCTCGGTCATATTGTCGTAGTGCTTAGGCGGAGCCCTGCGCAGATCACATCATCAACACCGTCATGCTGACAAAAATCTCCTTCTACCCTCTACTATATGAAGAGCTCGAGGGAAGTCATCGTGCTGAACGTGTGTTGAACACGGAGGTGCCGTGCGTTCGGTACTTGGATCGGTTGGATTGTGAAGACGTTCGACTACATCAATCGCGTTAACCTAAGCTTCCGCTTTCGGTCTATGAGGGTACATGGACACACTCTCCCTGTCTCATTGATATGCATCTCCTAGATAGATCTTGCGTGATCGTAGGAAATTTTTTGAAATTGCATGCTATGTTCCCCAACAAGAGCCTAAGCTTGGGGATGCCCTGGCATCCCAAGCTATTATCCAAAGAGAGCAAGCAACTAAGCTTGGGGATTCCCCGAGTGGCATCCACTCTTTCTTCTAACAACCATCGGTATTTTACTCGAAGCTATATTTTTATTTGTCACATACTATGTGTTTTGCTTGGAGCATATTGTATGATATGAGTCTTTGCTTGTTTTATTTTGTGTTTTAAGTCTTGATCCCTTGTTGGACACACCTATTTGAGAGAGCCAAATTATGCCATGACTTGTTAGAATTGCTCTCTATGCTTCACTTAAATTTTTATGAGCTATGGATTTGCTCTAGTGCTTCACTTATATCTTTTTTGAGCACGGTGTGCTTTAGTATTTTTGAAAAATGCTCTCTTGCTTCATTTAGATTTATTTGAGAGTTAGTAAATGTTTTAAGAAATTTTCTCTTGCTTAACTCAAATTATTTTGAGAGAAAGAAATATTATGCTCATGATCTTCACTTATATTAGTTTGAGCTTATCAAAAGCAACACATGAAAATTAGTCCCAAAGTGATAGGTATCCAAGAAGGATATAATAAAAACTTTCATGAAGATCATTGGACAAATTAAACTTGATTCTTAGTAATAGTTTTGAGATATGATGATGTGATATGTGAGTCATCTTGATGATAATTATGCTTTAGTAAGAATATTGGTGTTAAGGTTTGTGATTCCATATGCAAGCACGAAAGTCAATAATTACACAATGAAATTATATCCTACTTGTGGTGCATTATTCAGTGTTAATTATGCTTAATGCTCGCTTATGAGATTGTTCATTCCTTGGTTGGTCACTTCTCAATCTTTTGCTAGCCTTCATTTTGCACTAAGTATGATCACTACTTGTGCAGCCAAAATCCTTCAAACCAGTTTTGTCACATGAGTCCACCATACCTACGTATATGCGGTATTCTTTTGCCGTTCTAAGAAAATTTGTATGTGCCATCTCTAATATTCAAAATAAATTTCTCTTTTGTGTGCTCGTACTGCTCGCAAGGCGGTGAGGAGTGGCTAATATTTTCCATGCTAGATGTGTTATTCTCATGGTGAGTGTTTATTCACTTGTCATTGCACAAGAGTAAGGCAAAGGTATTAGGGATGCCTAGTCCCGAAATGAAAAAGGAATTTACTTTATGTTGTCAAATAATAAATTCCTTAGAAAGTGTTGGTATGGAAGGCACCCATGGATATGGTTAGCCATGGAAAGTGAAAGTATGGTCAAAAAGGAATAAACTTTAATTTCTGTTTGGGAACCGCCTATGATATATCTAGCATGGAAAGTGTTGGGAAATCTAAGTCGTTTTCGTTGGTGGGAAAAGTATGCCTCTCAAAATGTTTTTATCTCTCAATTTTTGCTTTGAGCTCTGGCACCTCTACAAATCCCTACTTCCCTCCGCGAAGGGCCTTTCTTTTACTTTATGCAATTTTTATTTTTGAATGAGTCTCCATCTTCTCTTATAAAAGCACCAACTAGGAGGCACTATGATCGTACTTGAGCATTGGCTGTAGTTAATATGCGAGTGTGTTTCATGTATGGATCAATGATTGAGCATGATGGGCTAGGGATAGCTTATTTTAGCATTGATATTTTGAAAGACATGGTTGCTTGTTGATATGCTTGAGTATTTAAGTTATCATGTCAAAACTAGACAATTGTTTGAACAATATACAAGTCCAAATGCACATGATATAAAGAAAAGAATATGATATGACATGTTAGGCAGCATTCCACATCAAAAATTCTGTTTTTATCATTTACCTACTCGAGGACAAGCAGGAGTTAAGCTTAGCGATGCTAATACGTCTCTATAATTTTTTTATTGTTCCATGTTGTTATATTATCAATATTGGATGTTTTATAATCATTTTATATCATTTTTTGGTACTAACCTATTGACATAGTGCCAAGTGCCAGTTGTTGTTGTTTGCATGTTTTTTACATCACAGGTAATCAATATCAAATGGAGTCCAAATGCAGCGAAACTTCTTGTGGATTTTTTTGGACCAGAAGACAACCAATGGGCCGAAGAAGCACCTGGGAGCTGCTCCAAGGGGAGCACAACCCACCAGGGCGCGCCTGGAGGCCCAGGCGCGCCCTGGTGGCTTGTTCCCACCTCGGGTGCCCCCGGACCACCTCTTTACTCTATAAATACCCCAATATTCCAAAAACCCTAGGGGAGTCGATGAAAATCAATTCCAGCCACCGCGGAGTCCAGAACCACCAGATCCAATCTAGACACCATCACGGAGGGGTTCACCACTTCCATTGGTGCCTCTCCGATGATGCATGAGTAGTTCTTTGTAGACCTTCGGGTTCATAGTTAGTAGCTAGATGGCTTCCTCTCTCTCATTTGATTCTCAATACAATGGTCTCTTGGAGATCCATATGATGTAACTCTTTTGCGATGTGTTTGTTGGGATCCGATGAACTTTGAGTTTATGATCAGATCTATCTCTTTTTATCCATGAAAGTTATTTGAGTTTCTTTGATCTCTTATATGCATGAGTGCTTATAGCCTCGTATTTCTTCTCCGATATTTGGTTTTTGTTTGGCCAACTTGATCTATTTATGTTGCAAGGGAAGAGGTGCTTTGTAGTGGGTTCAATCTTACGGTGCTTGATCCCAGTGACATAAGGGGAACTGACATGTATGTATTGTTGCTACTAAGGATAAAACGATGGGGTCTATTTCTACATAAATAGATCCCGTCTACATCATGTCATCGTTCTTATTGCATTACTCCATTTCTCCATCAACTTAATACACTAGATGCATGCTGGATAGCAGTCGATGTGTGGAGTAATAGTAGTAGATGCAGGCAGGAGTCGGTCTACTAATGTTGGACGTGATGCCTATATAATGATCATTGCCTAGATATCATCATGATTATTTGAAGTTCTATCAATTGCCCAACAGTAATTCATTTACCCACTGTTTGCAATTTTTTCGAGAGAAGCCACTAGTGAAACCTACGCCCCGGGGGTCTCTTTCTTATATTATTTGCCTTTGCGGTCTATTTTCCTTTGCTTTTATTTTCAGATCTATTAAACCAAAAATACCTTGCTGCAATTTATTCTTATTTATTTTATTTGGTGTTCGATCTATCAATCTACTACAATTCATTCACGTCCATTTGCCAATTTCTGGCGCCGTTACCCGAAAGGGATTGACAACCCCTTTAATACGTCGGGTTGCGAGTATTTGTTATTTGTGTGTAGGTGTCGTTTACGTGCTGTTGCTTGGTTCTCCTACTGGTTCGATAACCTTGGTTTCATCACCGAGGGAAATACCTACCATCGTTGTGCTGCATCATCCCTTCCTCTTTGGGGAAATGCCAATGTAGCTTCAAGCCGCATCACCCCCTTTATGATGTCCTTCTACACATGCAAACGCTTGGTTTGGTTTCACCCTCAGGGCATGATATACCAGTTCTTTAATACCTTGGTTTTATTTACACCGACATTCACGTCGAAGGAGAATAGGATGGAGAGAGGTTTGCTCCTGTGTTTGATCACAAGTCCCTCCAACGAGACGTAGCTCTTTTGCAGAAGGGTGAACTGGTCGACCAAATCATCTGTCTCCATCGAGTACCATTGGTTACTTCTACTTTATTGTAATTCTTTGAGTAGTTTATCTTCTGTGCTCTTTGCCTTGATAGATATCTCTATGATCACTTTTGTACCTTTATTCATTATTATTTTTCCTGTAACCATGTTGATCAGCATATTCATGGTTGTTGTGATTAAGGTAGTTTGTCTCTATGTTCGTTTATTGTTCATCTGGTGCTATCTCATTATTCAACTGAGTCTCACTCTGATGATATATCTTAGTGAAGTGCTTGTTTATATTTGGTGTGGTGAGTATTATTTCGTTCTGTATTCTTCATTTCATCCATGTTGTTTGCCTTGTTTCCACTCTGCCTCACTATAGTCTTACTGAATGTTTTGTGTCACTACACTAGGAAGATTATCATCACTTTCATTGAAAGTTTTGCATAGATTGTCTGGTTCACCTAGTTTATCTTCGGTTATATAATTGTGTTCTATTTTAGTGTGTCTGCTTAAGTTATTTATCCACTCTGTTGTGTTGATAGAATTATAGTTTCAAAAGAAAATTTTAATCTCCCATTCATCCCCTTTGGTTGATACACTCTCGATCCTACATAGATGGAGCGATATTTTGATGGGCTGTGGTTGGAGCACATGCCACACTACAAAAATGTCCGGGTTGTCCAGACTGCAAAAATTGGCTCCCTTTCGAGAGCGGTTCCGGTCAGGATCTTTGAAGAAAGGATCACCGGTTGTCTGCCCGATCAGGGCATTGGGATATTCACTCATGGCGACAGGGTCAGGACTCACTCCGGTGAGGTTAGCTCGGTGTCACTCTATGATTCGGCCAACACCAAACTGAGGCTACCATCCCCCAAGTACTTTGCACTCACCACTTCAAGCCAGACACCTCCGCGGATCCTGATATTTGGGGAAACCTAGGCAATGAAGACCCGGTTGGAGATCATGAGAAAATGATCTCCCAGTAGGAGGAATTGGTTATCGAGCATGACAAAGGGCCCCTCTCGCTCTAGAGAGAGGACCCGGCCGACGCCTTCTGTTTCGGCCCCTATCACAGGAAGCTCCAAGCATGACCCCCTCCCTCAGCAAAAACCTTGGAATCACGTATGAGACTTAGGAGTCCTCATGGACCTTCGAGATCAATGGCTACCTGAAGGTTAACATCCTCCATGAAGATGACGCAAATGCAAAAATGATTACCAAACAGGCGAAGGGCTACACGCTAATGGACGGAGAGCTTTACAGGCGCGTCATGTTGGGGAACGTAGCAATAATTCAAAAAAATTCCTACGTGTCACCAAGATCGATCTAGGAGATACTAGCAACGAGAGAGAGGGAGTGCATCTTCATACCCTTGAAGATCGCTAAGCGGAAGCGTTACAAGAACGCGGTTGGTGGAGTCGTACACGCAGCGATTTAGATCACGGTCGATTCCGATCTAAGCGCCGAACAACGGCACCTCCGCATTCAACACACGTATAGCCCGGGGACGTCTCCTCCTTCTTGATCCAGCAAGGGGAGAGGAGAAGTTGAGGGAGAACTCCGACAGCACGACGGTGTGGTGGTGATGGAGCTCGTTGTTCTCCGGCAGGGCTTCGCCAAGCACTACGGAGGAGGAGGAGGAGGAGGAGGAGGAGGAGGACGTGTTGGGGAGGGAGAGGGTTGTGCCAGGGGAAGGGTGTGGTTGCCCTCTCTCCCTCACTATATATAGGGGGAAGGGGGTGGAGGAGGTGCCCTAGGGTTTCCTCATGAAGGGGGGCAAGTTTCCTAGGGGTGGGGGCGCCCAAACCCATCTAGGGTTTCCCCTGTGGTCGTCGCCCCTCCCCTAGGCCCATAAGGCCCCCAACACTTGCTGGCGCCTCCGAAACCCTTTTCGGACACGCTGGTCGTCACCCGGTACCCCCGGAACAATTCCGGACTCCAATACCCTTCGTCCAATATATCGATCTTCACCTCTGGACCATTCCAGGACTCCTCGTCGTGTCCGGGATCTCATCCGGGACTCCGAACAACCTTCGGTAACCACATACTATTTCCCATAACAACTCTAGCGTCACCAAACCTTAAGTGTGTAGACCCTACGGGTTCGGGAACCATGCAGACATGACCGAGACATCTCTCCGGCCAATAACCAATAGCGGGATCTGGATAATCATATTGGCTCCCACATGTTCCATGATGATCTCATCAGATGAACCACGATGTCGGGGATTCAATCAATCATGTATACAATTCCCTTTGTCTATCGGTATGTTACTTGCCCGAGATTCGATCGTCGGTATCCCCATACCTCGTTCAATCTTGTTACCAGCAAGTCTCTTTACTCGTTCCGTAACGCATGATCCCATGACCAACTCCTTAGTCACATTGAGCTCATTATGATGATACATTACCGAGTGGGCCCAGAGATACCTCTCCGCCATACGAAGTGACAAATCCCAGTCTCAATTCATGCCAACCCAACAGACACTTTTGGAGATACCTGTAATGCACCTTTATAGCCACCTAGTTACGTTGTGACATTTGGTACACCCAAAGCATTCCTATGGTATCTGGGAGTTGCACAATCTCATGGTCTAAGGAAATGATACTTGACATTGGAAAAGCTTTAGCAAATGAACTACACGATCTTGTGCTACGCTTAAGATTGGGTCTTGTCCATCACATCATTGTCCTAATGATGTGATCCCGTTATCAATGACATCCAATGTCCATGGTCAGGAAACCATGACCATCTATTGATCAACGAGCTAGTCAACTAGAGGCTTACTAGGGACATATTATGATCTATGTATTCACACATTTATTATGGTTTCCGGTTAATACAATTATAGCATGAACAATAGACAATTATCATGAACAAGGAAATATAATAATAACCATTTTATTATTGCCTCTAGGGCATATTTCCAACGGTCTCTGTCACACCCTAGCTAGTCCATGCATTAGAGTGTGCATCATGTTTACTTTTTATCAGAAACTTGAAATGGGGAAGGCAGAACCCCCAGCACCCCTCTTGAAATCAACTAGGGTTTACTAAAAATAATTTCAATGAACCTGAAATGCCCTTATAAAATGTTCACCCTCTTTGTCTTAGGTTAGAACCTCTGGCAAAATTGGTGCACAATTTTCTAAGTCAACAGAAGGTCATTGAATTAAATCATAAGTATTTGAATTTGGGAATTTAAATGCAATAAAATAATTTAAATGCTTAAATAATTCTGGGAGTAAATGTTTCCTGTTGGAAATAATCTAAACAGAGGCCACATTTATTTTCAGGATTTTTGGAAATGTTCTAGTATTTTAAATAAAGCTAAACAGTTGCAGTTTAATAGAAAACAGAAACTAAAAAAAAGGAGAAAGAAGCCCACCTGGGCCTTACCTGTGCTGGCCAGCCACCTGGCCCGGCCCAGCCTGCTGGCGCTGCCAGTCGTCGTCCTCCTCGCGCCAGAAGGACGCGGAGCGCGTGCTCGCGCGCGCCGGCCACGCGCCGGCCACCTCCTGCTTCCGCCGACGCCCGGGAGACGCCCTGAAGTGCCACGCGACCCCCCACGTCTCCCTCTCGCACTCGCTCACTCTCCCCCTCGTCTCTCTCATTCTTCCCCATGACGGCCGAGCACGTCCCTCGCCGCCGATCGCCGTAGTCGCTGCCAGAGACCTCCCCTCGCCCCTCCGACGAGCCCATTAGCTCCGCCTCGGCTCCCTCGTCCTCCCCACCGAGCCACGCATCGCCGGAGGCCCTGCATCGCCGCCTTCGCCCTCGTCTTCAACCTCGGGCACCCGAGCCATCTCCGGTCGATTCGCCGCCGCCAGGACCTCCCCAAGCTCGCTGACCCCCTCTCCGACTCCGCTGTGAGCTTCTCTTCCTTTCCCCTCTTCTCTCGTGCTTGCGCTCGTCCCCTAGCTCCATTTTCCACCGCGGCCGAGAGCTTCTCGCCGCCGTCCATGGCGCAGCCGTGGCCACAGCCGTGCAAGCCCACAACGGAGCGCCTCACCGTGCTCAGTGCAGCACCAGGAACCCGTAGCCACCCCCAGTTCTCCCTCCCGTGCACCGTAGCATCGAAACCGACCTCGCCCGAACTCCGGCCGCCGCCACGAGCTCGATTCTGGCGAGCTCGCTCCACCCCAGCTCCTCACACTTGCTCCATTGGATGCGTGAGAGCCTGGGCTTTGCACGGGTGGTCTCCGGCGTCGATTTGGTCGCCGGAGGGCGTTTTCCAAGCCGCGCCGCCGTCTCGGGCCTCGCCAGCGTCGAGTTGACCCAGTTTGACCCCTGGGTGGGCCCAGGTAGACCCCCCTGAGTCTATGACAAGTGGGGCCAGTCTGTTAACTAATTTAGGTTTAGTTTTAATTAAATCTTAGTTAATCAGTCACTGACTAGTGGGCCCTGCCCAGTAATTAGGCTAACTAAACGTAGTTAGTGCACTGAGAGGCTGACAAAAGGGGCCCACCAGACAGGTTTGACCTGGGCTGGCGCCTTTGACCTGCTGAGGTCAGCATGATGCAATGCTGACGCAGTAATGCATTTTCTGGATTTATTTTTATTCAGGAAATTCCAGAAAATAGTTCAAACTTCAAAAATTCATAGAAATTCAACCGTAACTCCAAATGAGATAAATTATATATGAAAAATTATCAGAAAAATTCAATCTATCCAACTGTAAAGGTTTCATGCATGACAAAACAAGTTTACCTTGTTGTTTAGGAAGAATAAGGAAATGCACTATAAATGCCATGTTTAATGAGCCAATATTTGAATCTTTGGTTCAAATGAGTTCATCCCTTTCTATTTTAGCTTGCATTAGGCCAAGACACAATCATATTGCCATGTCATAGCATGCATCATATTGTTGCATATCGTCATGTGTTGATTGTGTTCCGATGTGTTCTCCGTGGTATGTTCTGCCTCCGAGGATATTCACGAGTATCCAACTGAAGGGCAGTATCCCACTACCACTCCATCAGGCAAGCAAGCATTGATCATTCCGATACAAACCCATGTTCTCGCTTCTGCTCTTGTTTACTGCATTAAGACAACGCGATTCAAACTGCTGTGTGCTACGGTAGTTGAACGCTTATCCTCTGCATGACCTGTCATTGCCACAGTAACTAGATGAAACCCACTAGCATGTGTAGGAGTTGTTTGAGCCATGTTTTGTGATTTCCTACCTTGCTATGCCTGCTATGCTTAGAGTTGTGTCAGGTCTGGTTCATCTGGGTGATGGGCTAGAGTGAAATGCTTGTGCCGGTAATGTGAGGGATGTGTTGAACATGTTTTGGTAAAGGTATCGATGAGAGGCCATGTAGGAGTACATGGTGGGTTGTTTCATTGAGGCCGTCCCTAAGAACTGAGATCTGTATGCGTGATTTAAGCTTCAGCTACTACCACACATTGGGCCCTGAAATATGACCCCGCTCGACTTACTGACCCCTCTCGCCTCTGTCCAGGAGTTGCAACTAGTCTCTGGTGTTTGTAGGACATGTGTTGGCGGCCGTGCGTAGCGCTGACCCTAGGGGTGGGCTATGATGCGGTAGATACACCGTGGCCGGGTAAGCCGGGCGCCCGTTTGGCGTCTCGGGACCCTGTACACATCGTTTGGGGCCGTTGAGGACACCCCGGCCGGATTTCCTTGCGGATGGAACCTGAATAGGCGATAAACCTGGATTAGAGACTTGTGAGGTCAGTCAGGTCGTGGTCTACACCCACGTCGGTTTTCGCTTGAAGTCTGCCGAGCACATGTCGTGTGCAGACGCTAAGTGGTGGAAACATGTGTGACAAAGTACACCCCTGCAGGGTATAAAACTATTCGAATAGCCGCGTCCGCGGTAAAGGACTACTTGGTTGCATATACAGTTCATAAACAAGTTAAGTGATACTACTAAAAGACTCAAGATAAGTGTGAGTACCGAGGATGGCCCTCTCGTAGGATGACGAGGGAGGATCCCCGGTAGAGTATTGTGTTGGTGAGTGGTGGACTCGTGTGCGAAAACTATTTTACTGGTGAAGTTCCGTAGGATAGCTTAGCCAAGAGTCAAAGCTGGCTTGCTGCATCAACCCCACCACCTTCTTGAGAATAGGCATGTATAGTAGGTTCTGATGTAAGACTTGCTGAGTACCTTTGTACTCATGTTTGCTTATTTATTGTTTTCAGATGACAACACTGCCCCCTCCGATGGGTTTTATGTAGACCTTGACGTCGACGAGTGACTAGCCACCCAGGTGGTGATCCTGGCCATGGAGGGCCCTATGTAGATAGACAGGCTTCGAGAAGCCTTCTTTCTTTCTAGAGTCTGTACTCAGACTAGTTGCTTACGCATGTGCTTGAATGATTGTATGACTTGAGTGTCGGGTCATGTGACCCCTATCTGTATGAACCTGTTATGTATGGCTCTCTGGAGCCTTTAAATAAAGTACTTGAGTTGTAGAGTTTTGTTGTGATGCCATGTTATATGTACTCATATCGGGCATATTGTGTGTATGATTGAAATGCTTGGTATGAGTGGGATCCGACAATCTAGTTGTTTATCCTTGGCAGCCTTTCTTATGGGGAAATGTAGTCTAGTGTTCCTCGAGCCATAGTAGTCCGCTACAGCCCGGTTCACCGAAGTCCTGCTAGCCCAGCACTACTGTTCAGGACACTTGACTGGCCGGCATGTGCTTCACTTCGTCCCTATGTCTGTCCCTTCGGGGAAATGCCACACGGTGACTTCCGGAGCCCTGTCTAGCCTGCTACAGCCCGGGGTTCCCCGGAGTCCTGTTAGCCCAGTGCTACAGCCCGGAATCACTCGTTGATGACCGACATGTTCGATGTGATTCATGTATGCCTGTCTCCATAGGTCTGTGCCGCTTTGGGTTCACGACTAGCCATGTCGGCCCGGGTTCTCTGTCATATGGATGCTAGCGACACTATCATATACGTGAGCCAAAAGGCGCAAACGGTCCCGGGCCATGGTAAGGCGACACCCGTGGGATACCGTGCGTGAGGCCGCAAAGTGATATGAGGTGTTACCGGCTAGATCGATGTGACTTGAAATCGGGGTCCTGACAGCGTTGGCATCAGAGCCGGACTGCCTGTAGGTTCGTTGAGCCAAACTGGTCAATGTCGAGTCTAGAAATGCTTTAGATATATGTAGGGTAATTGATTGTGGGAGGGAACGTAAGGTTCTTTTACTCCTTTACCTATGCCTCTGATCTGAGTCATTCTCTCCTCATTCAACGTGGGTTAAGGACTAGGCTCTCTTCCTCTATCAGGTTCACGTGTTACTAATCTGTAGCAGCTTATAGGATTGTTGTTACAAGTCCCAGTTCGGTTTCTACTATTCTCAGTATGTTGCTAATTGAATCAGAACCTTGATATGATGTTGTTGAGTGGTATTGTGAACTGTTGTGGATGCCTCAAATCTTTTTCTGAGCATTTACAGCCGTTATGCTGTCCAATTTTCCCTAGAAATTCTAATGTCTTTGCATTATGGTTGTGCTTTCAGATGGCCAACCATGTTCAAAACCAAGTGGTTCGCCTGACCCGGTGCCTCGACGTGCCCGGTCATACTGCTATGCTAGTCCGGGTAATGATCGAGACGGGCTACCATTGGTATCCCGAATACACCGTCGAAGAGCAGTTCCGCGACTTTAATCAAAGCCAATATCTCTGCACCGTCAGGATATTTCCTTCTTATCCTGGATCTACCGAGCCCCTTCACTGTTCCTATGGACTCGGGGTTACTGTTGAGATGGCTGTGCAGGATGCTTCCTATTCCATGATGACCATCTTGCGAGTCCGGACTGGCCTGCTTCGGAACACCGACTTCCGTTACATGCCAGCTTCACTTCCGGGAGTGCAAGGGTATCTTCAGGCTATCTATGCTGACTCCACTCAGGAGGACTCATTAACTCGTACCACTGTCGAGTTGCTCGAAGATAACGACTGAGAGAATCGGGCCTTGAGGCTGGAGCTTTTCAACACCCGTGCTGATCATTGGGCCACATTGACTCGGTTTGCACCTGCGGTGCAAGCTGGATGTATGGATACAAGGGATCTGTATCCTGTGAGATCAGCTCTGCCAGACATGGTGGATTGGCGTGATGTGGGAGGCATCACCCCACCCCGTGGTCCCCGCAGGCCACCGTTTGTTGGTCCAAGACCTCATCCTAGCCCCTTTGGTCCACAGGCTCCTTAGGACTGTCTGTTTCCGGATGGTCATGTTGAACTTCCAGGCTACGGAGGTGACTTCTATGAGAACTACTACGGAGCTGTCTGAGTTAGTAGTAGTACCACTAGTATTGTAGTAGTTGTTTTTCCACTGTCCTGCGTGACTTGTGGAATACGACTTAGTGTGTAGTCAATTCCGGAGGTGTAGACAAATAATGTATAGGAGCTTGGAATGCCTCCGATGAGATGTAATGTCTTTCATCATAGTTGTACTGTAGCCTGGGCTTGTACTGAACTATGTATGATGTGTATGACCGTTGGTATATATATGGCAGTTTTATATTACCATGACATACGGATGAACATCTCTGCATTCCGTGTTATCCATTACATTCTGCACTCCCTTGCTAAGTTTGAGCCATCCTTGTCTAAACCGTTGTCTTGTTTTCTCCTAGGATGGTCAACACCCGCAGCAACCCTGCTGCCCCGGAGCAGGGGGAAGCCAGTGCAGCTAGAGGTGAAAATCTGCCTCACCTGCCTTCTCTGTCCGAAGTGATGCTGGAGGCGGAAAGGAACAAGCGTGAGACTAACCGCCTGCTGGAGCGGATTGAGCAGAACACTGCACGCCACCCGCGAAATGACTTGGTGTCAATCAATGACTTTATCAAGTTGTACCCACCAAAGTTTAACCATTCCGTCGAGCCCCTCGACGCGGATGACTGGCTTCGCAGCATCACCCACAAGCTACGTTCTGCCAACGTAGCCGAAGCCGACAAGGTTACCTATGCTGCCTATCACCTCGAAGGCCCTGCTAGCCTTTGGTGGGAAAACTTCAAAGCTATGCGCCCGGTCGGCCAAATCACTACTTGGGCTGAATTCAGTGAAGCTTTCCGTGAGCATCACATTCCGGAAGGTCTCATGGATCGCAAGAGGGAGGAGTTCTGCAACTTCACCCAAGGAAGACTGACTGTGGATGCATATAGCCGTGAATTTGGGAATCTGGCACGCTATGCCCTGAAGAGGTTTCTACTGACGCTAAGAAGCAGGCAAGGTTCCGCAAGGGACTTAGCCCTGAGCTTCGCCGCGATCTCCGTCTGCACGAGTGCGCTTCCTTTCAGAAGTTGGTCAATAAAGCCATCAGTGCTGAGACAGGTCAGACTGATTATGACGCTTCATGCAAGCACTCCCGTGATTTTGGCTCTTCATCCGGCTCTGGAGCTCAGAAGCGCCGGGTGTGGATTCCAAGCACGGCACTGCCACCCAGGTTCATCCCGAGGCCATCCTTTGAGGCGCCTCGTCCCAACCAGCAATTTGCACCGCCCAAGCCCTATGGTGGCCCCGCTGCTAATGCTACTCCACGCCCCAATTTGGTAACATGCTTCAAGTGTGGAGAGCCAGGTCACTATAGCCGAGAGTGTCCCCAGAACAACCCCAGTCAAGCTGGAAAGTCCGTTGGCCGTGGTAAGCCCGCGGGGAAGACTTTCTACGCCAAGCCGGCCACCACTGCACGTGGCCATGTCAATTATGTTTCAGCCGAGGAGGCTCATGAGGATCCTAACGTCGTCCTTGGTACGCTCCTTGTTAACTGCCATCCGGCATCTGTTCTTTTCGATACTGGAGCATCTCATTCATTCATATCCGAGAACTATGCTCGACTGCATAACACGACATTCTGTGACATGTCCTCTACCATGGAAATTCAAACCCCTGGCTCTAGATGGCAAACTTCTAGAGTAAGCCATGGGAACGAAATTCTTGTCGACAGACTTTTCTTCCTTGCATCCTTAATAGCTCTCAAGTCCTCCGACATAAACATCATCTTGGGTATGGACTGGATGTCAGCTCATTACGCTAAGATTGATTGTGCCACTAGAACCGTTCAACTTACTCACCCATCGGGCAAGACAGTCAATGTCTTAACTCGAGTGGCCAAGCGCCAGCTTTACACCCTAAATGCCAACCCCCTTCCAGACCTTGAGGATGTTCCGGTAGTCCGAGACTTCCCGGATGTCTTTCCAGAAGAACTGCCAGGTGTTCCACCTGACAGGGATGTCGAGTTTGTGATAGACCTTGTTCCAGGAACCGTTCCAATTTCTAGAAGACCCTATAAGATGGCACCCCTAGAACTAGCCGAGCTTAAGAACCAACTCGATGAGTCCTTGAAAAAGGGTTTCATCCGTCCTAGTTCCTCTCCTTGGGCTTGCCCCGTCCTCTTCGTTAAGAAGAAGGATGGAACGGATCGAATGGTTGTGGATTACCGACCTGTCAATTTGGTCACCATCAAGAACAAATATCCGCTTCCCAGGATCAACGATCTGTATGATCAGCTCGCTGGATCCTCAGTCTTCTCCAAGATGGATTTGAGGTTGGGCTACCATCAAATCAAAATCAGAAACGGGGACATACCCAAAACGGCCTTTGTTACTCGTTATGGCCAATACGAGTACACCGTCATGTCCTTCGGTTTAACCAATGCCCCGGCTACCTTCTCTCGGTTAATGAACTCAGTC
Source organism: Triticum urartu (assembly GCF_003073215.2). NCBI lineage: Eukaryota > Viridiplantae > Streptophyta > Magnoliopsida > Poales > Poaceae > Triticum > Triticum urartu. Next base: position 161,217,032 of record NC_053022.1, on the reverse strand, counting down.
TTCATGGAGTACTTGGATAAATTCGTTGTAGTATACCTCGATGACATACTCATCTACTCCAAGAATGAAGAGGAACATGCCGTACATCTAAGGCTGGTATTGATGAAACTTCGAGAGCATCGCCTTTATGCCAAATTCTCCAAGTGTGAATTTTGGTAGCCAGAAGTGACCTATCTAGGCCATGTAATCTCTGGTAAGGGTATTGCTGTCAATCCCGAGCGAGTTCAAGCCGTCCTTGATTGGACTCCACCTGAGACAGTTAAGCAAGTTCGGAGTTTCCTTGGCTTAGCGAGCTATTGCCGCCGCTTCGTCGAAAATTTCTCCAAGGTTGCTAAACCTCTAACTGAACTCCTCAAGAAAGATAAAAAGTTCGAGTGGACTCCACAGTGCGAGATCAGTTTTCAAGAACTGAAAAGACGCCTGACATCTGCCCCCGTACTAGTACCACCAGACTTCTCCAAGGACTTTATTATCTATTGCGACGCCTCGCGACAAGGACTAGGTTGCATACTCATGCAAGATCGTCAGGTAATTGCCTATGCTTCATGGCAATTACACCCACATGAGGAAAATTATCCTACACATGATCTAGAGCTTGCAGCTGTAGTCCATGCACTTAAAACCTGGCGACATTACCTTCTCGGTAATCGTTGCGAGATCTTCACCGATCACCAAAGTTTGAAATATATCTTCACCCAACCAGATTTGAATCTCAGGCAAAAACATTGGGTTGAGTTGATCTCGGATTACGACTTAGGAATAACTTACACCCCGGGCAAAGCCAATGTCATGGCTGATGCACTAAGTCGTAAGTCCTATTGTAACAACCTGATGTTACAACAAAGTCAACCACTTCTCCATGAGGAATTTCGTAAGCTTAATCTTCACATTGTTCCTCGGGGATTCCTATCCACCCTGGCGGCGAAACCAACCCTCATGGATCAAATCATAGCTGCCCAGAAGCGTGATAAGGGCATATCTCGGATTAAGGAAAACATTGCTAGCGGAGTTGCTAAATGTTTTTCCATGGATAAGCGGGGTGCTGTCTTCTTTGAGAACCGTTTGGTGGTTCCCAAGAAACACCATCTACGCCAGTTGGTCCTTAAGGAAGCTCATGAATCCCCTCTCACCATTCATCCCGGTAGTACTAAAATGTATCAAGACCTACGCCAGCGATTTTGGTGGACTAGGATGAAGAGAGAAATCGCTCAATACGTTGCTAGCTGCGACGTCTGTCGTCGTGTTAAAGCAGAGCACCAACGGCCTGCTGGCACGCTTCAACCTTTGGCTATTCCTGAATGGAAATGGGATAAAATCAGTATGGATTTCATCACTGGGTTTCCCAGGACCAAGAGAGGGAATAATGCCATCTTCATCGTGATCGACCGACTTTCCAAAGTAGCCCATTTCCTACCTGTTCGTGAGAGTATCACCGCTAGCCAGCTAGCCGAGTTATACATCTCCCAAATAGTGTCCCTTCATGGTGTTCCATTGGAAATTAACTCAGACCGTGGGAGTCTCTTCACCTCTCGATTTTGGGAAAGTTTCCAAAATGCTATGGGAACTCGTCTCTCTTTTAGTACCGCCTTCCATCCTCAATCAAGCGGTCAAGTAGAATGAGTCAATCAAATTCTAGAAGATATGCTCCGAGCTTCTGTCATCTCGTTCGGAATGAGTTGGGAGAAATGCCTTCCATTCGCGGAGTTTGCTTATAACAATAGTTATCAAGCTAGCTTGGGCAAAGCTCCTTTCGAAGTTCTTTATGGACGAAAATGTCGAACGCCTCTTAACTGGTCAGAAACCGGGGAAAGACAACTCTTTGGCCCGGATATGATTCAGGAAGCAGAAGAGCAGGTTCGCGAAATCCGTGAGAAATTGAAAACAGTCCAATCTCGTCAAAAGAGTCAATATGATCGTAAACATAAGCCTATGACTTATGAAGTCGATGAGAAGGCCTACCTTCGGGTTACTCCGTTAAAGGGAACCCATCGTTTCGGTATCAAAGGCAAATTGGCTCCTCGTTACATTGGACCCTTTCGCATTCTTGCCAAACGAGGAGAAGTTGCCTACCAACTGGAACTACCTCCGCATCTTTCCAGAGTTCACGATGTCTTCCACGTTTCACAACTTAGGCGTTGCTTCGCGGATCCTATCCGTGGAGTGGACCACGAAATGCTTGATCTACAAGATAACCTCTCTTATCGGGAATATCCCGTCCGTATCCTTGATCAAGCCGAGCGTACCACTCGACGACATAATATCAAGTTTCTCAAGGTTCAATGGTCACACCACTCCGATAAAGAAGCCACTTGGGAAAGGGAGGATCGACTTCGACTCGAGTACCCCACCTTCTTCCCGGAGGATCCTAAATCTCGGGACGAGATTCTTTTGAGTGGGGGTGAGTTGTCACACCCTAGCTAGTGCATGCATTAGAGTGTGCATCATGTTTACTTTTTATCAGAAACTTGAAATGGGGAAGGCAGAACCCCCAGCACCCCTCTTGAAATCAACTAGGGTTTACTAAAAATAATTTCAATGAACCTGAAATGCCCTTCTAAAATGTTCACCCTCTTTGTCTTAGGTTAGAACCTCTGGCAAAATTGGTGCACAATTTTCTAGGTCAACAGAAGGTCATTGAATTAAATCATAAGTATTTGAATTTGGGCATTTAAATGCTATAAAATAATTTAAATGCTCAAATAATTCTGGGAGTAAATGTTTCCTGTTGGAAATAATCTAAACAGAGGCCACATTTATTTTCAGGATTTTTGGAAATGTTCTAGTATTTTAAATAAAGCTAAACAGTTGCAGTTTAATAGAAAACAGAAACTAAAAAAAGGAGAAAGAAGCCCACCTGGGCCTTACCTGTGCTGGCCAGCCACATGGCCCGGACCAGCCTGCTGGCGCTGCCAGTCGTCGTCCTCCTCGCGCCAGAAGGACGCAGAGCGCGTGCTCGCGCGCGCCGGCCACGCGCCGGCCACCTCCTGCTTCCGCCGACGCCCGGGAGACGCCCTGAAGTGCCACGCAACCCCCCACGTCTCCCTCTCGCACTCGTTCACTCTCCCCCTCGTCTCTCTCATTCTTCCCCGCGACGGCCGAGCACGTCCCTCGCCGCCGATCGCCGTAGTCGCTGCCAGAGACCTCCCCTCGCCCCTCCGACGAGCCCATTAGCTTCGCCTCGGCTCCCTCGTCCTCCCCACCGAGCCACGCATCGCCGGAGGCCCTGCATCGCCGCCTTCGCCCTCGTCTTCAACCTCGGGCACCCGAGCCATCTCCGGTCGATTCGCCGCCGCTAGGACCTCCCCGAGCTCGCTGACCCCCTCTCCGACTCCGTTGTGAGCTTCTCTTCCTTTCCCCTCTTCTCTCGTGCTCGTGCTCGTCCCCTAGCTCCATTTTCCACCGCGGCCGAGAGCTTCTCGCCGCTGGCCAGGGCGCAGCCGTGGCCACAGCCGTGCAAGCCCACAACGGAGTGCCTCACCATGCTCAGTGCAGCACCAGGAACCCGTAGCCACCCCCAGTTCTCCCTCCCGTGCACCGTAGCGTCGAAACCGACCTCGCCCGAACTCCGGCCGCCGCCACGAGCTCGATTTCGGCGAGCTCGCTCCACCCCAGCTCCTCACACTTGCTCCATTGGATGCGCGAGAGCCTGGGCTTCGCACGGGTGGTCTGCGGCGTCGATTTGGTCGCCGGAGGGCATTTTCCGAGCCGCGCCACCGTCTCGGGCCTCGCCGGCGTCGAGCCGCCGGCGAGTTGACCCAGTTTGACCCCTGGGTGGGCCCAGGTAGACCCCCCCTGAGTCTATGACAGCTGGGGCCGGTCTGTTAACTAATTTAGGTTTAGTTTTAATTAAATCTTTGTTAATCAGTCACTGACTAGTGGGCCCTGCCTAGTAATTAGGCTAACTAAACGTAGTTAGTGCACTGAGAGGCTGACAGAAGGGGCCCACCAGTCAGGTTTGACCTGGGCTGGCGCCTTTGACCTATTGAGGTCAGCATGATGCAATGCTGACGCAGTAATGCATTTTCTGGATTTATTTTTATTCAGGAAATTCCAGAAAATAGTTCAAACTTCAAAAATTCATAGAAATTCAACTGTAACTCCAAATGAGATAAATTATATATGAAAAATTATCAGAAAAATTCAATCTATCCATCTGTAAAGGTTTCATGCATGACAAAACAAGTTTACCTTGCTGTTTAGGCAGAATAAGGAAATGCACTATAAACGCCATGTTTAATGAGCCAATATTTGAATCTTTGGTTCAAATGAGTTCATCCCTTTCTATTTTAGCTTGCATTAGGCCAAGACACAATCATATTGCCATGCCATAGCATGCATCATATTGTTGCATATCGTCATGTGTTGATTGTGTTCCGATGTGTTCTCCGTGGTATGTTCTGCCTCCGAGGATATTCACGAGTATCCAACTGAAGGGCAGTATCCCACTACCACTCCATCAGGCAAGCAAGCATTTATCATTCCGATACAAACCCATGTTCTCGCTTCTGCTCTTGTTTACTGCATTAAGACAACACGATTCAAACTGCTGTGTGCTACGGTAGTTGAACCCTTATCCTCTGCATGACCTGTCATTGCCACAGTAACTAGATGAAACCCACTAGCATGTGTAGGAGTTGTTTGAGCCATGTTTTGTGATTTCCTACCTTGCTATGCCTGCTATGCTTAGAGTTGTGTCAGGTCTGGTTCATCTGGGTGATGGGCTAGAGTGAAATGCTTGTGCCGGTAATGTGAGGGATGTGTTGAACATGTTTTGGTAAAGGTATCGATGAGAGGCCATGTAGGAGTACATGGGTGGGTTGTTTCATTGAGGCCGTCCCTAAGAACTGAGATCTGTATGCGTGATTTAAGATTCAGCTACTACCACACATTGGGCCCTGAAATATGACCCCGCTCGACTTACTGACCCCTCTCGCCTCTGTCCAGGAGTTGCAACTAGTTTCTGGTGTTTGTAGGACATGTGTTGGCGGCCGTGCGTAGCGCTGACCCTAGGGGTGGGCTATGATGCGGTAGATACACGTGGCCGGGTATGCCGGGCGCCCGTTTGGCGTCTCGGGACCCTGTACACATCGTTTGGGGCCGTTGAGGACACCCCGGCCGGATTTCCTTGCGGATGGAACCTGAATAGGCGATAAACCTGGACTAGAGACTTGTGAGGTTAGTCAGGTCGTGGTCTACACCCACGTCGGTTTTCGCTTGAAGTCTGCCGAGCACATGTCGTGTGCAGACGCTAAGTGGTGGAAACATGTGTGACGAAGTACACCCCTGCAGGGTATAAAACTATTCGAATAGCCGCGTCCGCGGTAAAGGACTACTTGGTTGCATATACAGTTCATAGACAAGTTAATGGATACTACTAAAAGACTCAAGATAAGTGTGAGTACCGAGGATGGCCCTCTCGTAGGATGACGAGGGAGGATCCCCGGTGGAGTATTGTGTTGGTGAGTAGTGGACTCGTGTGCGAAAACTATTTTACTGGTGAAGTTCCGTAGGATAGCTTAGCCAAGAGTCAAAGCTGGCTTGCTGCATCAACCCCACCGCCTTCTTGAGAATAAGCATGTATAGTAGGTTCTGATGTAAGACTTGCTGAGTACCTTTGTACTCATGTTTGCTTATTTATTGTTTTCAGACGACAACACTGCCCCCTCCGATGGGTTTTATGTAGACCTTGACGTCGACGAGTGACTAGCCACCCAGGTGGTGATCCTGGCCATGGAGGGCCCTATGTAGATAGACAGGCTTCGAGAAGCCTTCTTTCTTTCTAGAGTCTGTACTCAGACTAGTTGCTTCCGCATGTGCTTGTATGATTGTATGACTTGAGTGTCGGGTCATGTGACCCCTATCTGTATGAACATGTTATGTATGGCTCTCTGGAGCCTTTAAATAAAGTACTTGAGTTGTAGAGTTTTGTTGTGATGCCATGTTGTATGTACTCATATCGGGCATATTGTGTGTATGATTGAAATGCTTGGTATGAGTGGGATCCGACAATCTAGTTGTTTATCCTTGGCAGCCTTTCTTATGGGGAAATGTAGTCTAGTGTTCCTCGAGCCATAGTAGTCCGCTACAGCCCGGTTCACCGGAGTCCTGCTAGCCCAGCACTACTGTTCAGGACACTTGACTGGCCGGCATGTGCTTCACTTCGTCCCTATGTTTGTCCCTTCGGGGAAATGCCACACGGTGACTTCCGGAGCCCTGTCTAGCCTGCTACAGCCCGGGGTTCCCCGGAGTCCTGTTAGCCCAGTGCTACAGCCCGGAATCACTCGTTGATGACCGACATGTTCGATGTGATTCATGTATGCCTGTCTCCATAGGTCTGTGCCGCTTTGGGTTCACGACTAGCCATGTCGGCCCGGGTTCTCTGTCATATGGATGCTAGCGACACTATCATATACGTGAGCCAAAAGGCGCAAACGGTCTCGGGCCATGGTAAGGCGACACCCGTGGGATACTGTGCGTGAGGCCGCAAAGTGATATGAGGTGTTACCGGCTAGATCGATGTGACTTGGAATCGGGGTCCTGACAGTCTCCCACTTGCACTAGAGTCAATAATCTAGTTCACATTGTTATGTGATTAACACTCATAGTTCACATCGCCAGGTGACTAACACCTGAAGAGTTTACTAGAGTTAATAATCTAGTTCACATTGCCATGTGATTAACACCCAAGAGTTTACTAGAGTTAAAAATCTAGTTCACATCACCATGTGATTAACACTCAATGAGTTCTAGGGTTTGATTATGTTATGCTTACAAGAGAAGTGTCAGTCAACGGGTCTGCAACATTCAGATCCGTGTGTTCTTCGCATATCTCGATTTCATATTGTAGATGTTGCTACTATGCTCCACTTGGAGCTATTCCAAATGGTTGCTCCACTATACGTATCCAGTTTGCTACTCAGAGTCATCCGGATAAGTGTCAAAGCTTGCATCGACGTAACCTTTTACGCCAAACTCTTTATCACCTCCATAAACGAGAAACATTTCCCTATTCCTAAGGACAATTTTGACCACTATCCAATGATCCACTCCTGGATCACTCTTGTACCCCCTTGCCAGACACGTGGCAAGGCACATCGCGGTACACAGCATGGCATATCGTATAGAGCCTATGGCTAAGGCATAGGGGACGACTTTCATCCTTTCTCTTTCTTCTGCCGTGGTCGAGCTTCAAGTCTTAACTTCACACCTCACAACTCAGGCAAGAACTCCTTCTTTGACTGATCCATCTTGAACTCCTTCAAGATCATGTCAAGGTATGTGCTCTTTGAAAGTCTTATCAGGCGTCTTGATCTATCTCTATAGATCTTGATACCTAACATGTAAGCAGTTTTACACAGGTCTTCCTTGAGAAAAACTCCATTCAAACAACCCTTTATGCTTTCTAGAAATTCTACATCATTTCCGATCAACAATATGTCATCCACATATACCTATAAGAAATGTTGTAGTGCTTCCACTCACTTCCTTGCAAATACAAGTTTCTTGCAAACTTTGTATAAACCCAACTGCTTTGATTGCCTCATTAAAGCATATGCTCCAACTCCGAGATGCTTGCTCCAGTCCATAGAAGGATCGCTGGAGTTTGCATACCTTTTAGCATCCTTAGGATTGACAAAAACCTTTTGGTTGCATCACATACAACCTTTCCTCACAGAAACTATCAAGAAAACTTTGTTTTGACATCCATCTGCCTGATTTTGTAAATGAAAATGCAGCAACTGCTAACATAGTTCTAACAGACTTTAGCATCGCTATGATTGAGAAAAGTCTCATCACAGACAACTCCTTGAACTTGTCGGAAACTTCCTTGAGACAAGTCGAGCTTCATAAATGGTGACATTAGCATCATCGTCTGTCTTCTTATTAAAGATCCATTTATTCTCAATGGCTTGCTGATCATCGGGAAAGTCCACCAAAGTCCATACTTTGTTCTCATACATGGATCCTATCTCGGATTTAATGGCTTCCAGCCATTTGTTGGAATCCGGGCCCACCATCGCTTCTTCATAGCTCATAGGTTCATCGTTGTCCAACAACATGACCTTTAAGATAGGGTTACCACTCAGAAGTTGTACACACCCTTGTCGACCTACGATGTTTGATAGTAATTTGATTTGAAGCTTCATGATCATCATCATTAGCTTTCTCCTCAACTAACGTAAGTGCCACAGAAACATCTTTCTATGATGCGCTACTCTCTGGTTGAAGTGAAGGTTCAACAACCTCATCAAGTTCTATCTTCCTCCCACTCAATTATTTTGAGAGAAACTCTTTCTCGAGAAAGGACCTGTTCTTAGCGACAAACACTTTGCCCTCAGATCTGAGATAGAAGGTATACCCAATCATCTTGTTTGGGTATTCTATGAAGACACAATTTTCCTCTTTGGGTTCGAGCTTTTCCGATCGAAGCCTATCGACATAAGCATCGTAGCCCCAAACCTTAAGAAACAACAACTTTGGTTTCTTGCCAAATAGTTCATATGGTGTCGTCTCCATGGACTTAGATGGTGCCCTATTTAAAGTGAATGTAATTGTCTTTAATGCATAACCCCCAAAAATAGCGGTAGATTGGTAAGAGACATCATACACCATATCCAATAAGGTTTGATTACGATGTTCGGACACACCATCATGCTATGGTGTTCCAGGCGGTGTCAACTGTGAAACGATTCCACCTTGTCTTTAGTGATTGCCAAACTCATAACTCAGATACTTTCCCTTTGATCAGATCGAAGGAACTTGATCTTCTTGTTACGATGATTCTCAACTTCACTCTGAAATTTCTTGAACTTTTCAAACATTTCAGACTTATGCTTCATTAAGTAAATATACCCATATCTACTCAATTCACCGGTGAAGGTGAGAAAATAACGATATCCACCGTGCGCGTCAACGCTCATCGGACCGCACACATCAGCATGTATGATTTCCAACAAGTCACTTGCCCGTTCCATTGTTCCAAAGAACGGGGTTTTAGTCATGTTGCCAAAGAGGCATGGTTCGCATGTGTCAAGTGATTCAAAATCAAGTGACTTCAAAAGTCCATTAGCATGGAGGTTCTTTATGCGCTTTACACCAATATGACCTAAGCGGCAATGCCACATGAAAGTGGTACTATCATTATCAACTCTACATCTTTTGGCTTCAATGTTATGAACATGTGTATAACTACGACCGGGATTCAATAAACCATTCACATTGGGTGCATGACCATAGAAGGTATTATTCATGTAAACAGAATAACCATTATTCCCTGACTTAAATGATTAACCGTATTGCAATAAACATGATCTAATCATGTTCATGCTCAATGCAGACACCAATGCAAACAACATTTATCTAGGTTCAACACTAATCCCAAAGGTAGAGGGAGCGTGCGATGGTGATCACATCAACCTTGGAAACACTTCCAACACACATCGTCACCTCGCCCTTAGCTAGTCTCCATTAATTCTGTAGCTTTTGTTTAGAGTTACCAATATTAGCAACTGAACCGGTATCTAATACCCAGGTGCTACTAGGAGTACTAGTAAGGTACACATCAATAACACACATATATCAAATATACTTTTGTTGAAGTTGACAGCCTTCTTATCTACCAAGTATTTGAGGCAGTTCCGCTACCAGTGACCGTTCCACTAATAGAAGCACTTTGTCTCGGGTTTGGGTTCTTGGGTTTCTTCACTGGAGTGGCAACTGGCTTGCCATTCAAGAAGTTTCCCTTCTTGCCCTTGCCCTTCTTCGAAACCAGTGCTCTTGTTAACCATCAACACTTGATGCTCCTTCTTGATTTCTACCTTTACGGCCTTAAGCACGATGAACAGCTCCGGGATTATCTTCCCTTGCATGTTATAGTTCATCATGGAACTCTAGTAGCTTGGTGATAGAAACTGGAGAACTTTTGTCAATCACTCTCTTATCTGGAGTATTAACTCCCACTTGATTTAAGTGATTGAAGTACCCAGACATGCTGAGCACATGCTCACTAGCTGGGCTATTCTCCTCCATCTTGTAGGCAAAGGTCTTGTCAGAGATCTCAACCTCTCAACATGGGCATGAGCTTGAAATGCCAATTTCAGCTCTTCAAACATCTCATATGTTCTATGGCGTTCAAAACGCTTTTGGAGCCCCGACTCTAAGACGTAAAGCATGGCGCACTAAACTATCAAGTAGTCATCAGAACATGTCTACCAGATGTTCACAACATCCACATACGATGCCAGAGGGGTTGGCACACCGAGCGGTGCATCAAGGAGAGAAGCCTTCTGTGTAGCAGTGAGGACAATCCTCAGACTACGGCCCTAGTTCGCACAATTGCTTACAATATCTTTCAACTTAGTCTTTCTCTAGGAACGTATTAAAACAAAGAGCTAAAGCGCGAGCTATTAATCCACAACATAATTTGCAAAGACAATTTAGACTATGTTCATGAAAATTAAGTTCATCTAATCAAATTATTCAATGAACTCTCACTCAAATAGACATCCCTCTAGTCATCTAAGTGATACATGATCCGAATCGACTAGGCCGTGTCTGATCATCACGTGAGACGGACTAGTCATCAACGGTGAACATCTCCATGTTGATCGTATCTACTATATGACTCATACTTGACCTTTCGCTCTCTCGTGTTCCGAGGCCATGTATGTACATGCTAGGCTCATCAAGTCAACCTAAGTGTTTTGCATGTGTAAATCTGGCTTACACCCGTTCTATTCGAATGTTAGAATCTATCACACCCGATCATCACATGGTGCTTCGAAACAACGAACCTTCGCAACGGTGCACAGTTAGGGGGGACACTTTCTTGAAATTTTAGAGAGGGATCATCTTATTTATGCTACCATCGTTCTAAGCAAATAAGATGTAAACATGACAAACATCACATGCAAATCATAAAGTGACATGATATGGCCAATATCATCTTGCGCCTTTGATCTCCATCTTCGAGGTGCGGTATGAACACCATCGTCACCGGCATGACACCATGATCTCCATCATCACGTCTTCATGAAGTTGCCTCGCCAACTATTACTTCTACTACTATGGCTAATGGTTAGCAATGAAGTAAATTAATTACATGGCGTTTTCATTGACACGCAGGTCATAAATAAATTAAGACAACTCCTATGGCTCCTGCCGGTTGTCATACTCATCAACATGCAAGTCGTGATTCCTATTACAAGAACATGATCAATCTCATACATCACATATATCATTCATCACATCCTTTTGGCCATATCACATCACATAGCAAACCCTGCAAAAACAAGTTAGACGTCCTCTAATTGTTGTTGCAAGTTTTACGTGGCTGCTATGGGTTTCTAGCAAGAACGTTTCTTACCTACGCAAAACCACAACGGTGATATGCCAATTGCCATTTACCCTTCATAAGGACCCTTTTCATCGAATCCGATCCGACAAAAGTGGGAGAGATAGACACCCGCCAGCCACCTTATGCATCAAGTGCATGTCAGTCGGTGGAACCAGTCACATAAGTGTACGTGTAAGGTCGGTCCGGGCCGCTTCATCCCACAATGCCGCCAGATCAAGATAAGACTAGTAACGGTAAGCAAATTGAACAAATCATCGCCCACAACTGCTTTGTGTTCTACTCGTGCATAGAATCTATGCATAGACCTGGCTCATGATGCCACTGTTGGGGAACGTAGCAATAATTCAAAAAAATTCCTACATGTCACCAAGATCGATCTAGGAGATACTAGCAACGAGGGAGAGGGAGTGCATCTTCATACCCTTGAAGATCGCTAAGCGGAAGCGTTACAAGAACGCGGTTGGTGGAGTCGTACACGCAGTGATTTAGATCGCGGTCGATTCTGATCTAAGCACCGAACAATGGCGCCTCCGCGTTCAACACACGTACAGCCCGAGCACGTCTCCTCCTTCTTGATCTAGCAAGGGGAGAGGAGAATTTGAGGTAGAACTCCGATAGCACGACGGTGTGGTGGTGATGGAGCTCGTGATTCTCCGGCAAGGCTTCGCCAAACACTACGAAGGAGGAGTAGGTGTTGGGGAGGGAGAGGGCTATGCTAGGGGAAGGGTGTGGTTGCCCTCTCTCTCCCTCACTATATATAGGGGGAAGGGGGTGGAGGAGGTGCCCTAGGGTTCCCTAGGGGAGGGGCGGCGGCCACAGGGGAAACCCTAGATGGGTTTGGGCGCCCCTGTAACACCCCGGATGTAACTTACCCAATTTGTACTCCAACTCTTGCCGTTTCCGACGTTAAGTTATTTATTTTCTCGGGTTCGGGTTTTTGTCTCCGTGTGTTGTTATCTTTGTCATGCTTCTCATATCATGTCATCATGTGCATTGCATTTGCATACGTGTTCATCTCATGCATTCGAGTATTTTCCCCGTTGTCCGTTTTGCATTCCGGTGCTTCGTTCTCCTCCGATGGTAATTTCTAGCTTTCTTTCGTGTGTAGGGATTAAAAATTTCCGGATTGGACCGAGACTTGCCAAGCAGCCTTGGTTTACTACCGGTAGACCGCCTGTCAAGTTTCGTATCATTCGGACTTCGTTTGATACTCCAACGGTTAACCGAGGGACCGAAAAGGCATCGTGTGTGTTGTAGCCCAACACCCCTCCATTTTGGCCCAAAACCCACCAAATCCTTCTCCATCATCTAGAGCGTTCGATCACGATCGCGTGGCCAAAAACCGCACCTCATTTGGACTCTCCTAGCTCCTCCTATGCCTATTTAAAGATCCCTCGAAAATCTCCTTCTCCTTCCCCCCCGAAAACCCTAGATCCACTCATCATCGCGCCCGCCGGACAAACTCCCCGCCGACGGACACGTCCGAATCTCCACCCCGCCGCCACGTGTCACCACGCCGTTGGTCCGCGCCCCACGGGACCGCATCACCGCGCCGCCACCTGCGCGGGCCCGCCGCAGCCCAGGCCGGGCCCCCCCGGCCCGCATCACCGCCCGACCGTGGCCGCGCGCGCCCGCCTCCTCGCGCCGCCTCTCCCTCGCGCCCGGCCGATGGCGCCGCCGCGCGCCATCGCCGGATCTCCGTCGCCCCGCCGCCGCAGGTCGCCGCCGCACGCCGTCCCCGGCCCTCCTCGTCGCCCTCCATCGCCGTCGCCGCCTCGCTGCCGGCCGGACCCGGTGCCCCCTCGGCCAGATCCGGCTCCCCCCCCCCTCCGGCGAAGTCTCGGCCGACTCCGGCGAGATACGTCACCGCCTCGGCTTCCGTGCACCGTTGACTTTTATCTCGAGGTTGTTTTTTTCGTCTAAGTCCTCAAAATCTCAGATCCATGTGCTCATGTTCGTCGTGCCGTAACTTTGCATCCGTAGCTCCGTTTTGGGCATATAGCATATCAAAATGTTCATTTCAGAGAGTACATCATTTCATTCCATTGCATCATTTTCATTTGAGATCATCTTGATGCCCGAAATGCTGTTAGAAGAGAGCTACTTGAGATTATTGTCAGATCTACTACTCCATTTAGATATTTGTCATTTTTTGCCATGATTATTGTGTGCATGATATGCCCATGAGTTCTACATATGTTTTGTTAAGGGTTTTGCCATCCTTCCAGAGGTGCAACCCATGTATTTTTGTGATGTGTGTGGTGACTAGAACGAGCTTGCAAAGTGGTGCACTTGGTAATTCTGATTTCAGGGAGTTAGCCATTCCACCAAGTCCTTGAGCTGTTTAACTCATGTTGCCATATGTTCATGTTGTTTCCTAGTGATCCGTGCCTCTTTTGAGGATGATCAGTAAGGATGTTTTGTTAATCTTGTAGTGATCTATCCATCCATGTCTTTGTTTGCAATTATGGAGCACCCTAGCTTGAGTCAATCGAGCTCTACTTTTGCTACTTTGTGAATCTGGGCAGATTGTCAACTTCTTTGCAATTTTGCCGATGATGTTGTAGTTGATCCGTGCATGCTATGTTATTGTTCTTGCCATTTCTAGCTTGAATTTTGTGTATTCTTGATGGGTATATGCTTAGCTTATCATGACTTGATCCATAGTGAGTGCATCGAGCTCGTAAACATGCCTACTTGAGATATATTTCAGCATGTGCCAGTTTTCACTAAGTCCGAAAACTGATTATGTTTTTGCCATGTTCACATGCTTGCAATTGTATTTTCTGATCCCTTTTGGCTCAAGGTCACTAAGGCACTTTTGTTAAGCTCTTTGAGTAGCTCCATTCCATGCTTTACTTTGCCATGTTCAGGTCCTGTAGCATATAGTTTTGCTGCTCCGAAGAGTGCTACCTGATCTGAAATTCCAGACAAGTGTTAATTTCACTAAGTCTGAGATCTGTTTGCCATATGCATTTTTGCCATGCTTGTTTGAACCTGTTAATGGATGAATTGGCCGTGTCTCAATGCTAGACTTTTGTTAAGCATCTTGAATGCATCCCTGCCATGTATTTTTTTGTCATGTTTGGGTGCTGTAGCATGTTCATCTCATTGCATTTAGATGGCTACTTGCTGTAAATCACAGACCGATGTCATTTTTGAATCGCTTGCCATTTTCAAACCGTCACTCCGATTCCGGCGTTCTTTATATCGTTTTCAAGCGATTTCATATCATATTTCCAGTGGCACACTTGGTTGTCCAAGTTGAGGCCAGGTTCATGCATTCCTTGTCACATCTTGCATATGCATCCCGCATCGCATCCCGCATAGCATATCATCATTGCATCGTGTTGTTTGAGCTTGCACGTGGTTGATTTGTGTTCTTGTTGCTTGTTTGTCTTATTTGGGTAGAGCCGGAAGACGAGTTCGCTAACGAGGAGCCCGTTGAGTTTGCTTTCGAGGATCCAGTCAACTCTGACAACTGTGCAGGCAAGATGATCATACCCTCGAAATCACTACTATCTTTGCTATGCTAGTTTGCTCGCTCTTTTGCTATGCCAATGCTACGATGCCTACCATTTGCTTTAAAGCCTCCCAAATTGCCATGTCAAACCTCTAACCCACCATTGTCCTAGCAAACCGTTGATTGGCTATGTTACCGCTTTGCTCAGCCCCTCTTATAGCGTTGCTAGTTGCAGGTGAAGATTGAAGGCCATTCCTTGTTGGAACATTTACTTACTTGTTGGGATATCATTATATTATCTTGTTATCTTAATGCATCTATATACTTGGTAAAGGGTGGAAGGCTCGGCCTCTCGCCTAGTGTTTTGTTCCACTCTTGCCGCCCTAGTTTCCGTCATATCGGTGTTATGTTCCCGGATTTTGCGTTCCTTATGCGGTTGGGTTATAATGGGAACCCCTTGATAGTTTGCCTTGATTAAAGCTTTTCCAGCAATGCCCAACCTTGGTTTTACCATTTGCCACCTAGCCTCTTTTCCCCTTGGGTTTCCGGAGCCCGAGTGTCATCTTATTTTAACCCCCCCCGGGCCAGTGCTCCTCTGAGTGTTGGTCCAAATAGAGCCACTTGCAGCGCCACCTCGGGGCAACTTGAGGGTTGGTTTTAGTTGTACGTAGTGTTCATCTGAGTGTGCCCTGAGAAAGAGATATGTGCAGCTCCTATCGGGATTTGTCGGCACATTCGGGCGGTGTTGCTGGTTTGTTTTAACCTGTCGAAGTGTCTTGAAGAACCGAGATACCGAGTCTGATCGGAACGTCTTGGGAGGAGGTCTATTCCTTCGTTGACCGTGAGAGCTTGTCATGGGCTAAGTTGGGACTCCCCTGCAGGGATTTGAACTTTCGAAAGCCGTGCCCGCGGTTATGGGCAGATGGGAATTTGTTAATGTCCGGTTGTAGATAACTTGAACCTTAATTAATTAAAATGAATCAACTGAGTGTGTTACCGTGATGGCCTCTTCTCGGCGGAGTCCGGGAAGTGGACACGGTGTTGGAGTAATGTTTGCGCAGGTTGTCTCTAGTTTCTCGCTCGTGCTTTGCCTCCTCTTCTCGCTCTCTTTTGCGAATAAGTTAGCCACCATACTTGCTAGTCGCTTGCTGCAGCTCCACCTATATTTACCTTGCCTTACCTACAAGCTTAAATAGTCTTGATCGCGAGGGTGCGAGATTGCTGAGTCCCTGTGGCTCACAGATTACTATTACACCAGATGCAGGGCCTGATGATTCCGCTCCAGGTGACGCGTGAGCTCAAGTGGGAGTTCGACGAGGACTCTCAACGTTACTATGTTTCCTTTCCCGATGATCAGTAGTGGTGCCCAGTTGGGGGTGAACGGGACCGTTGTCGCATGTTGGGTTCTCTTTTATTTTGGCGCCGTAGTCGGGCCATGAGTGTTTGGATGATGTAATGTTATTTATGTACTTGATTGACGTGGCGAGTGTAAGCCAACTATGTTATCTCCCCTTATTATTATATTACATGGGATGTTGTGAAGATTGCCTAACTTGCGACATATGCCTTCAATGCGATTATGCCTCTAAGTCGTGCCTCGACACGTGGGAGATATAGTCGCATCGAGGGTGTTACAAGTTGGTAATCAGAGCCTTCCCCGACCTTAGGAGCCCCATTGCTTGATCGTTTTTAGCGGCCGAGTTGTGTCTAGAAAAAATGTTTTGAGTCATTAGGAATTATATATCGGAGAGTTTAGGAATTCTTTTTACTTCCCAGTCTCCTCATCGCTCTGGTAAGGCATCCTGACGTAGAGTTTTGACTCTTCTCTTCTCAAATTTCACTAAAAAAAATTTAGGATCACGCGGGTATCTTGGAATCGTTCCGATGGTTTTATGATGAGAACATTGTCTTGGTGCCTCCTGTCAGGGGTTTAGTGGAAGTGTCCCGGGGAGTTGAGCTCTGAGGTGTTGTCATCATAATTTTATCGTTGCAGTTCTGGAATACCTGAGTTTAGTACGCCGACATCGAAAATCTCTTTTATGCAGTTCGTTGGTGAGATAACCTCGACGCCACCCAGTACTGGGGCGGGAGTTCGGGAGTATCGCCATAACTTGTATAACGGATGCTTTTCGAAGGTTGAGGTAGATGGTTTCCGAAGTTTTTCTCGGTTATGTGTTGAAGGATGGATACAGCTGGATGTAGGATTTGCTAGATTTGGGTGAGATATTATGCTTCCCCTGTATCCCCAACACCTGATTGCATAACCGGAAAGGTTCGGGAGTTTCATAGGTGGGAATTCTGTAGCTCTAGTTCTTCTTCCACGGATATTGGTTTGAGATTGGGATTTCTTACCGATTATTCGTTCTTGATCCGTACCTTGTTGATTTATTTCTCTACCTAAATTCTAAGTGGCTTCTCAATTTATGGATATGTGACCATTTCAAGAGGAATGCATTCGTTCATTTTGTTCGGATGTGAAGACTATATGTTGCAATTTTCATTCCGTTGGATTCAGCTTCAATATTTGTCTATCAATGTGCTAATGGATGTCAACCTCTCTTCAGGATGGCTCCTCCAACGCGCACGACTCCGAATCCTGATCCGCCACCACCTCCACCCTCCTCCGGAGGCATGGCAAGCTGTGATGGCCGCAACCAATGCAAACACACAGTTGATCATGCAAATTCTTCAAGAGCGCAATCAAGGCAACCAAGGGAACCAAGGCAACAATCAGAATCACTTTGCTACACTCAACCAGTTCCTTGCTAACGGGCCAAAGACTTTCAGCAATTGTGTTGAGGCAACCGATGCTGACGATTGGCTTGTGGATCTGTGCAAGCATTTCGAGTGCAGTAACGTCAGGCCTGAGGACTTTGTCAAGTTCGCTTCCTTCCAACTCAAAGATCAAGCTGCAGAATGGTTCCAGCAGTACAAGGATTCCAGAGGTGGACGTGTTATCCTGGGATGAATTCCGTCAAGATTTCGAGCTCATCATATCCCTCAGAGCGTGGTTGAAAGCAAGCGTGAGGAATTCCGCAACCTGAAGCAAGGCTCTTTGTCTGTCTATGACTACAACAAGTTGTTCCAGAAGCTCGCCCTTTGCAAGCAGGACGTACCTGATGAGAAGAGCATGATATACCAGTTCAGGGGTGGTCTCAGAGAAGAAATTCAGCTAGCTCTTGTCCTCTTTGAGCCCTTGAGGTACGATGAGTTCTACAACATGGCATTGAAGCAAGAGGCTGCTCAATTGAGGTGTGATGCTTCCAAGAAGCGAGTCAGAGATGCTACTCCTTCTTCCTCTACTCAAGTGGCCAAGCAGCAGAAGTATTGGCTTCCTCCTCCTCCGTTCCGTCAGCCGTATCAGCAGAAGAGCAAAGGTGGCAGTGGTTCTTCCCACCCACCCAACCCTGGCTTTCAGAACAAGACTTCGTCTCAAGCTCCAAGATCGAGTGCTCCGTATCACCGTCCGCTTTCAGAGGTCACGTGCAACAAGTGCCAACAGAAGGGTCACTATGCCAACAAGTGTTTCAACCAGAGGCGTCTTCCTCCTCCTCCTGTCAGATCGGGCAAGTACAGCTGTGGTCAAGCATAACCCCAAGCACGGCCAAGGTCAACTTGATGAATGCAGCTCAGGCAGAGGATTCCAGATGTCATCATGGGTAACCTTCCTGTTAATGATATTCCTGCAAAAGTTCTTTTTGACACTGGTGCATCGCATTGTTTCATTTCCAAACCTTTTGCATCAAGTATGAGTGCGATTATCAGTATCTTGCAAAATTCTTTGCAAATCGTTGTCACCGGGGCAAATGACAGCTAACTTCTGCGTCCCGGATATACTATCACGCTTGGGCGTACAAGTTCCTTCTTCCCCAATTGTTCTTGGTAACTCGGATATTGATCTTATTCTCGGAATGGATTGGCTTTCTAAGCACAAGGCACATCTTGATTGTGCTGCCAGGCAGATTCAATTGACTCATTCGTCTGAGGATGTAATTGTCTTTGCCGCTCGGATGATACCATCCGTCTGTTTTCTCTCAATGAGAAGGGTGAACTGGATGCATCTCCAAGATTCCATCGTTTGCGAATATCAAGACGTCTTTCCAGAAGAGCTTCCAGGAAATGCCTCCGCACCCGGCCAGTTGAATTCGTTATTGATCTTGAGCCTGGCACGGAACCTGTGTGCAAACGTCCTTACAAGCTCGGACCTGAAGAGTTGAAGGAGCTGAAGAAGCAACTCGATATTCAAGAGAAAATGGGTCTCATCCGGCCTAGTTCTTCTCCGTGGGGTTGTGGTGTTCTTTTTGTGAAGAAGAAGGATGGAACGGACCGACTTTGTGTTGATTACCGTCCATTGAACAAGAAGACCATCAAGAACAAATACCCACTTCCCAACATCAATGAGCTGTTCGAACAACTCAAAGGTGCCCAAGTATTCTCCAAGCTTGATCTCCGTATGGGTTATCATCAGATTCGAATCCGTGAGCAAGATATTCCCAAGACGGCTTTCAGGACAAGCTTTGGTTCATATGAATACATTGTCATGTCTTTTGGTCTCGTCAACGCTCCTCCGACGTTCTCTCGCATGATGAACTTCATCTTCAACGCCTACACCAATGACTTCATTTTGGTCTATCTCGACGACATTCTGGTTTTCTCGAAGAACAAGGAAGATCATGCCAAGCACTTGCGTTTGGTCTCGATAAGCTCAGGGAACACAAGTTCTACGCCAAGTTCTCCAAGTGAATTTTGGCTCGATGAGGTTCTTTATCTTGGTCATATCATCTCTGCCAAGGGCATTGCCGTGAATCCTGAGAAGGTGTCTGCAATTGTGAATTGGGAACCTCCTCAGAACGTGAAGCAACTCCGTAGCTTCCTCGGTCTCGCAAGCTATTGCCGAAGATTCGTTGAAAACTTTTCTAAGATCGCGAAGCCTCTCTCTAAATCTTCTCCAGAAGCACGTCAAGTACGTTTGGTCTCCGGAGTGTGACATTGCTTTCAACACTTTGAAAGAGAAATTGATCACTGCTCCAGTTCTGACTCCGCCTGATGAATCCAAGCCGTACGAGGTCTTTTGTGATGCCTCTCTCCAAGGTCTTGGCGCAGTATTGATGCAAGAGAAGAAAGTTGTTGCTTATACATCTCGCCAGTTGAAGCCTAATGAGAAGAACTACCCCACTCATGATCTCGAGTTGGCGGCAGTTGTGCATGCTCTTTTGACTTGGAGACATCTTCTATTGGGAAGAAAAGTGGACATTTTCACTGATCACAAGAGTCTCAAGTACATCTTCACTCAGCCTAATCTCAACCTCAGCAAACTCGATGGGTCGAAATGATTCAAGAGTATAATCCGAGTATCGAGTATACTCCAGGCAAGGCCAATGTGATTGCTGACGCTTTGAGCAGGAAAGGCTTACTGCAACAGTCTGATTCTCAAGCCTTATCAACCCGAGCTTTGTGAAGCTTTCCGCAAACTTAATCTGCAAGTTGTTCCTCAAGGTTTCCTCGCCAACCTTCAAGTCTCTCCTACCTTGGAAGACCAGATTCGCCAAGCCCAGCTTCTTGATGCTATGGTGAAAAAGGTGAAGATTGGGATTGCCAAGAGTCAGTCCAAGTACAAGTGCTACCGCCTTGATGACAAGGACACTCTCTTCTTCGAGGATCGTATTGTTGTACCCAAAGGTGACCTTCGTAAAGTGATCATGAACGAGGCTCACAATTCTCTCCTCTCCATCCACCCTGGGAGCACGAAGATGTATCAGGACCTCAAGCAGGCTTATTGGTGGACTCGAATGAAGCGCGAGATTGCTCAATTCGTGAATGAATGTGATGTCTGCAGAAGAGTGAAGGCAGAACACCAAAGGCCAGCAGGTCTCCTCCAACCTCTTGCCATTCCAGAATGGAAGTTTGACCACATTGAAATGGACTTCGTGACTGGGTTTCCAAAGTCCAAGCGTGGCAATGATGCTATATTCGTTGTCATCGACAAACTCACCAAAGTGGCTCACTTTCTGCCTATCAAAGAGTCGATCACTGCAGCTCAATTGGCGGAACTCTATACCTCTCGGATTGTCTCTCTGCACGGTATTCCTAAGTGATCTCTTCAGACCGTGGCAGCATCTTTACCTCGAAGTTTTGGGATTCTTTTCAGAAGGCCATGGGCACCAACATCCGCTTCAGCACAGCTTTCCATCCTCAAACTAGCGGTCAAGTCGAGCGTGTCAACCAGATTCTTGAAGATATGCTCAGGGCTTGTGTGATCTCCTTCGGCATGAAGTGGGAGGATTGTCTTCCTTATGCTGAATTCTCCTACAACAACAGTTTTCAAGCAAGTTCGGGCAAGGCCCCATTTGAAATTCTGTATGGCAGGAAGTGCCGTACCCCTCTCAACTGGTCTGAAACCGGTGAACGTCAGCTTTTGGAATGACTTAATCACAGAGGCAGAGAGAAATGTGCAAAGTCATTCGAGATAACCTCAAAGCAGCCCAATCCCGCCAGAAGAGCTACTATGATAGTAAGCACCGATTTGGCTTTCGAGATCGGAGATCATGTTTACCTCCGCGTCTCTCCTATGAAAGGTACTCGTCGCTTCGGTATCAAAGGGAAGCTTGCCCCCAGATACGTGGGACCTTTCAAGATTGTCAGCAAGAGAGGCGACCTCGCCTATCAACTCGAGCTTCCTTCAAACTTTGCAAATGTTCATGACGTGTTCCATGTCTCTCAGCTTCGAAAGTGCTTCAAGACTCCTGACCGCACCGTCAACTTCGAGGACATTGAGCTCCAAGAAGATCTCTCTTATCGTGAGCACCCAGTTGCTATTCTTGAAGAGACTGAACGCAAGACTCGCAACAAGTCAATCAAATTTCTCAAAGTAAGTGTAGCACGAAGTTGTAAGCACGAAGAAAAATGTAGCAAAATATAAAGGCACCCGCCCATAGTGACCCGCTTGAAGACTATAAACATCATATGCTTCTCCCCCTTTTGTCAGTGATGACCAAAAAGGTTTGAAGACATAGAGTTTTCTACGCGTTCCCAGGCGCAGCAGGGTCGGTGGAGGTGGGTGGCGGGGCAGACGAGCTTGGTGCAGATTCGACGCGCGTTGAAGCAGGTGGAGATGATGTCGCGTCGTCTTCTTCTTCAATAATCCGGGCAGACACGGTGGCAGCAGAAGAAGAGAACTCTGACTCTTCAAGTGATGGTGTGCTGCGCATCACCGCTCTTCTTGGAGGCGTGGAGTCAAATTTGAAGTGCTCTGTGAAGCCATCCTCATGCAGTTCAGCTTCAGGGCACATCATGGTGAGGCCCTTCCAAGTGCGGCGACAGGTCTCGTGTGTGACAAATGCATTCTTGGTTGCCAGATTTCTGATGCGATTGACGTCTTGCATGATGCTTCTCATCTGCCTCTTGAGCCTGTCGTGATGCCTATCTTGCTTTTGGTGAAGAGCCACAAGAAGCTCTCTGTCATTGAGTGCACGAGCGCGCTTCTTGAGTCTCTTTGCAGCTGTGCTGTTGGTGGCTTCAGTTGATGCAGGGGCACGTGTGGTGCCAGCCATTGGATACACTCGGGAGAGAGCTTCAACACCTTCAATATTTTGAGTGAAGCTTTGGTGTTCTACATTCTGAAGACTTAGTGGTTGCTTGGCCGGCTCTGGATATATTGCTTCAGCAGATGTGTCCACATCTGGCAAAAATATCCTATGATTGCGGGCTGAGGGTTGATAGGAGATTGCAGAGTGAAGCTTGATCAGCCTCATAACCCAAGGAGCATAAAAACTTTAATCCCAAACAGTTCTGAAGCAGACGCCTGCAAATTGACGGATGAAGAGATCCTGTGCATTGAAGCATTTGCCATGAAGAATGCAGAAGATGAGAGTCTTCATTGCACCATCAATTGTCGCATTATCGAGAGTGTCCCTTGACAGGCCATAGAGTCCGCCTTTATGATATGATATATTGTTCTGGGCCAGTACTCTAAGTCTCTTCAACGAAGAACCTAGTTGGATAGGGTTGCATTTGGAGAGTAGTGGCTTCATCATTGAGAGCATCTGACTCATATCTGGCCTCAGGACGCTGAAAATAATGCTCTCAATTGCTTCAGCATGGAGTTTTGGCACCCTTCTCAAAGAATTCGCCAGGAGTGGAAGGCCGGTAAGCTCAATTAGGTCGAAAGCATTGGGCTTCATGAATGGATATTGCCTGTCATCCACTCCAGAATCCATGTCTTCGGATCTCTGTTATAGCCTTTGATTATGCACAGTGGCATAGAACTGGAGCAGAAGCTCTTTGTTCCAGTGCTTCTTCGTCAGTTGATAAATGGCAGCAAACCCACTTGCTTGAAAGCAATCCAGTGCTTTCTTCCAGACCAGGGCAGAACAGCAACAGCTTCAACCTCAAGGCGCTTGTGAGGAAAGATGCGGCCTTGGTTTGTAAAGGATGCATGAATATAGCTGCCGCTGTTGATGCTCCAAACCTATCTGATACAATCCGTTCCCTTGAATAAGGGTTCTTGGAGCGGTTCGAAAAACGTGTTATCTGCCCTGAAGCCGTTGATGTTGAAGGAACAGGAGCTGATGCAGGACCTGGGAACCTTGGTAGTCGTGGGATCGGCTTCTGGACCTGGGGGCCTGTGCGCAAATATGATAGTTGAATTGTGGTCCGGCAGCAGACTCAGGCACAGATGTTTCAGGAGCAGTAGCTTCGGTGTCTTCTGAAGCTGTTGTTGGGGGAGGGCCTCCACATTTGCTTCGGCGGTTGTTTGTGGCAGCCTCAACATTTTCAGCTTCAGGCACGTTTCTCTTGAACTGCTTCTTGTTGGTGCGGGAGTTGGAGCTTGTGGTATTTCTGCTTGCTCTTCGGCTGATGCAGCCGGAATGTCTTCAGCAGCCTGAAGCCCTTGGCCCTTTGCGAGCCTATGGAGTGTTAGGCGCTGGTGGAGTGCAGTGGGTTGGGGCTCATCTTCCTCCTGTGGGCGATCTGCCCACGACGCATTTTGTGTGATTGGCGTCAATGGACGACCAATACTGATCTGTTCGCTTGTCTCAAGCTGAGGAAGGGCTGCATCACCTTGCACATTGTCTTGGAGACCAATGTCTTCAGCAGCGTAGGGTTCGTCTGCTGGAATGTCTTCAGTGTTGGGTTCATGCACAGTCAACTGACGATCTGTGTCAGGATAGCGGACGCAGAGGGGTTCAACTATCAGGGGCTCTGTGGGAGCAGCCCGAGATTTCTTGGTCTTGCGCTTCTTGATGATGGGTTCAGAAGGAGAGGCTTCAGAATGTTTTCTCTTCTTAGCTTCAGCCTCTGCAGTCCGTGTCTTCTTGTGCTGTGAGGCGGTTGATCGACTCTTTGGCTTCGAGCCAGTCGTTGCAGCGGGGAAGACAAGCGGAGCAGTTTCTGACCTTGGCGCTTCAGGTTCGGGCACAGCCGCCTTCTTTTTCTTCTTCGCGGCCATCCTGGGGTCAATGCCGGGACGCCCAAGTGCCTTGCGCTTTTCTGCCTCATTGTAGGCTTGCACGCAGCGATCAGCCAAAGTCTTCATGCGTTCTCGCGAGCCTTGAGCTTCGGCACGCGTCTTCAGGAAGTTCTCTTTCAGCTCGTGCAACATGATCTTAAAGTTTTTCACTTCTTGCACACTGAGCTTGGCCACGTGCTTCTTGAACTGAGCCTTTTCATGATCAATTTTCTGCTTCAGTTCTACAATTCGCTGGGCTATTGCAAGTTCTGAAGCAATTGCACCTTGAAAGGCAACGCTGAGGCCTATGGGTGGTTGCAGATCATTGAAGCTAATGTCTGGTGTGTCAAACCATTCATCGATGAAGTTGTGGATGATGGCGACATCAAACAGAGGCAGGTTGTTGAAGATTTTAGCCTCCTCCTTGCTCTTGATGAGCTGCTCAAGAGCATCATCTCCAAGATCTTCATCGCTTGAGAGATCAATGGCTTCGCAGCGCAGAATGTCAGCAGCTGTGAGCTCTTTGCCTGTGTGTGGCTGAGGCTTCTTGGCTTCTTGGGGCTTGGACACTCGTGATAAGCCTTCTGACTGCACACTGGCTTCAGGAGGTGCAGTTGCTAAAGGCTTCACTCTTGCGATCTTGGGAGAAGCGGCTGGCTTTGAAGCTTTTGGAGCTTTTGGCTTCTTCTGCTTTGGCTTCGTAGCAGCAGGGGCGTCATCTGACTCAGTATCTGCTGGAGGGTCATTCACAGCGGTCCCTTGGACTAGGATGCGAGTGATGAGGCCTTCAAGATTGGCATACGGCCCGATGATATTGGGATCGGCGTTGCGTGTGCCATCTGCCCTTGGTGAGGAGGGACCAGGGTTGAAGTCAAGCCCAAATTTTTTCTTATTTATCTTCGCTGACTGTTGTGCAAGCTTAAAGTTGCTCTTGAAGAGATTATCATCGCGGCACCAGAGAAGTGATGACGGATGTGCCTCAGCTGGCTGTGGTCCTCTCACCATGCATGGATAGAAGCCTTGAGCAATGGCTTCGTCTCTGGACCTGGGTACGAGATTTTTGTATAATACATCTCCCCACGGTCTCTTGATGGCGCACTTCTCCGCATATTCCTGAGTGACGAAGTGGTAGTGGAACCATTGCTCTGCCCAATATCTTCGAATCCATTGGATTCGTGTCTTGCGCTGACCATAGCTTTCTTCAGGATCAGTTTTGTACATCTCTGCCAATTCATCAGGCAGATCTTTGGACGTTTCACCACGTCGCTGTCTGCCTCCCTTCCTTGCTGCTGTTTCTAAAGCCATGAATAACTTGGAAGGCTTCAAGATGTTCAAAGGCTTCAAAGGCTTCCTTTTGCAAGAACTGGCTTCAGGCGAGTTGATGTGATGCTGCAAGTACTCTGCAAATGAATGCAGACTATGAGAACCAAAGGATTCTCCCACGGACATGTACCTGTGACAGCATTAAGGTGCGAGGGAAGGGGAAGAGGTCATATGCATTCTCAGAAGATTTTGAAGATAAATCGGTTTAGAAGACATTGACCTCATTATGCGAAGACATTCACTTATAGATAAGAAGTTGGTTCCAGATTTGTACGAACCCATAGATCAGTACAAGTGAGGAATCTAACTACTTTATGAAGCACAAGTGAATATACTAGGCATGTTATGAGATGCAGCGAGAGATTTAACTGGTGTGAAGAGAAACTTCTTATGGCAGAAAGTGACTGAACTATAGGATCAAAAGAAGCTGTAAAAAGAGGTTTTATTTACCACACTTGGAACTGCTAGACGAAGTGAGAGTTGAGGCTGAGCAGTTCGATCCTCCGTGCCCTAACTTGGCAACGGAAGACACCTACGGCGACGGCGGAGAGAGCGATGTCCGCTGTCGGCGTGAAAACGGCGTCGGAGAGGTTGCGGCAGTGAAGCGCTTCGTCGCCGGCATCGTCGAGTGCTAGCGGTGGCGCTAGGGTTCGTGCGAGGGTGGAAGAAGGAGATAATGACCGCAGTGAATCGTGTATTTATAGGGATAGAGGCGGCACTGCGCTATTACGCAGGTACCCCTGGCGGTTCGCATTTGAGGCACGCGTGGCCAGTTAGAGGAAGATTGGGATTTGTTCCATGTCCCACGCACGCCTAAATTGTCGGGCGGTCGTTCCTGCTTCTCCGGATCTTATGTGGAGGAATGAGCATTAAAAACGGACTTTTATGGTTGTCACTATGTCTTCAGCTGACAAGGACACAGTGAAGACATTGACAGTTTCAACAGAATGCATATGACTTGGAGAGATAGAGTTTGAGATAGAAAGCATAGAGAGGTTAGGGTCCGATCACATTCACTTAGTTCAAAATATTCAACCAAGAAGACATAGCTATAAGTGAATGCTGTAGAGGACAGAACATCAGTACATATATATCCATATAATCAACGCAGTGAAGATAATCATGAAGACATATTGAGAATGAAACCAAACCAATTGTGAAGACATTGAGAGGTAACGCCATGAGTGAAATACTTCAAAATAGAACGTTTGGTGGTGGCGTTACCCACCGTATAGGAAGTATTAGACCCAGACACGGCGCACAATTATCGTGGCGCTCCGAAGTCAAATTCCACATTAATGTATTCACACTTAGAATGTATGTCTTCATTGATTGAAGATATACGCTACTTCGTGTGTTGCACATCTAAGTCATCAATATGCATAAGTGTTAGGATGTGTGCCTGATCACAGGACATTTGAGGATTCCAAGATATTTGGCTCACACCGTAACTTGCAAAATCTCTTCTCATCCAAGGGCTTGGTGAAGATATCTGCCAATTGATCTTCAGTGTTGACGTGTATGATATCAATGTCTTCCTTCACAACATGATCTCTGAGAAAGTGATGACGAATTTCAATGTGCTTTGTCTTCGAGTGCTGAACTGGGTTGTTGGCAATCTTGATGGCGCTTTCGTTGTCGCAGTAAAGTGGCACTTGCTTCAGATGAATGCCATAATCCTTGAGTGTTTGCTTCATCCACAGAAGCTGAGCGCAGCAAGATCCAGCAGCAATGTATTCAGATTCAGCAGTGGAGAGAGATACACAGTTCTGCTTCTTTGAAGACCAACATACAAGTGATCGTCCCAGAAAATGACATGTGCCTGATGTAGATTTGCGATCAACTTTGTCACCAGCATAATCAGCATCCGAAAATCCAACCAGATCAAACTCTGAGCCCTTTGGATACCATAATCCTAGAGTTGGGGTGTGAGCCAAATATCGAAGAATTCGCTTCACAGCTAAGTGATGTGACTCCTTTGGTGTCGCTTGAAATCGAGCACACATGCAAACACTAAGCATGATATCTGGCCTAGATGCACATAAATAAAGCAAAGACCCAATCATGGAGCGGTATACCTTTTGATCGAACTCTTTACCATTGTCGTCGGGACCCAGATGATGCTTGGCTGGCATTGGTGTTGTGAAGCCTTTGCAGTCTTGCATACCGAACTTCTTCAGGCACTCTTTAAGATATTTCTCTTGTGATATGAAGATGCCGTTGCGTTGTTGCCGTATTTGAAGACCGAGAAAGAACTTCAGCTCCCCCATCATGGACATCTGATATTGCTCTTGCATCATGTATCCAAACTCTTCACTATACTTCTGATTGGTGCAGCCGAAGATAATGTCATCCACATATATTTGGCACACAAACAGTTCACCATCATATGTCTTTGTGAAAAGAGTGGGATCCAGGGAACCAGGTATGAAGCCTTTGCTTTTCAGAAAGTACTTGAGTGTATCATACCAGGCCCTAGGGGCTTGTTTGAGGCCATACAGTGCCTTGTTGAGCTTGTATACCATATCAGGATGTTTTGGATTTTCAAAGCCAGGTGGTTGTGCAACATACACTTCTTCTTCAATCTTGCCATTGAGAAAGGCACTTTTCACATCCATCTGATAGAGAAGTATGTTATGATGATTTGCATAGGCCAGCAGTATGCGTATGGCTTCAAGCCTAGCCACAGGAGCAAATGTTTCATCGAAGTCAATGCCCTCCACTTGAGTATATCCTTGAGCAACTAGACGAGCTTTGTTTCTGACTACTTGACCATGCTCATCTTGCTTGTTGCGGTATATCCATTTGGTGCCTATTATGTTGTGCTTCCGTGGATCAGGACGCTTAACCAGTTCCCATACATTATTCAGCTCAAACTGTTGAAGCTCTTCTTACATAGCTTGAATCCATTCAGGTTCCATGAAGGCTTCTTCAACTTTCTTGGGTTCTGATATTGAGACGAATGCGAAATGCCCACAGAAGTTTGTTAGCTGAGTTGCCCTTGAACGAGTGAGTGGACCAGGTGCATTGATGTTGTCCAGTATTTTGTCAATTTGTACTTCATTTGCAACACGAGGGTGTGTGGGGCGAAGACTTTGCTCTTGCTGATCTATGTGGTCATTTGAAGGTATATCTTCAGGCTGAGCATTGTCTTCATGTGGATCAGGTGCTGAGATGATAAGTTCTTCTTCAGGTTGAGCTTCAAAAGGTACAATTTCTCCAGTTCCCATAAGTTTGATTGATTCATTTGCTGGAACTTCATCTAGCACATTTGGCAATTGCTCTCTTTGTGATCCATTGGTTTCATCAAACCGCACATCCACTGTTTCAACCACTTTGTAGTGGAAGAGATTGAAGACTCTGTAGGAGTGCGAATCCTTTCCATATCCAAGCATGAAGCCCTCATGTGCTTTTGGTGCAAACTTTGAGGTGTGGTGTGGGTCCTTGATCCAGCATTTTGCGCCAAATACTCTGAAGTAACTGACATTTGGCTTCTTGCCAGTTAGGAGTTCATAAGATGTCTTGTTCAGAAGCTTGTGAAGATAAACACGATTGATTGTATGGCATGCAGTATCAATGGCTTCAGTCCAGAATTTTCTTGGAGTCTTGTATTCATCTAGCATTGTTCTGGCCATCTCAATGAGTGTTCTGTTCTTGCGTTCGACGACGCCATTCTGCTGTGGCGTGTATGGAGCTGAGAATTCATGTGTGATGCCCAAGGTTATCAAGATATGTATCAAGGCCAGTGTTCTTGAATTCAGTGCCATTGTCACTTCTGATGTGCTTTATCTTGGCGCCAAAATTGTTCATAGCTCGATTTGCGGAAGCGTCTGAAGACATCCTGCACTTCAGTCTTGTAAAGGATTATCTTAAAGGATTATGTGCACCCAAGTATATCTAGAATAATCATCAACAATTACGAAGCCATAGAGGCATGCAGAAGTAGTAAAAGTTGAGTAGTGAGTGGGACCGAAAAGATCCATGTGGAGCAGTTCGAAGGGTTGAGTAGTGGTCATGATTGTCTTCGAAGGATGTTTTGCCCTTGTCATCTTCCCTGCTTCACAGGCACCGCATAAGTGATCTTTCTTGAACTTGACGCCCTCGATGCCTATGACGTGCTTTTTCTTCGCAAGGGTGTGGAGGTTCCTCATGCCAGCATGCCCAAGCCTTCGATGCCAAAGCCAGCATTCTGAAGCTTTTGCAAGAAGACATACTGCAAGTTGTGGTCCTGCTGAGAAATCTACCACATACAAATCACCTTTCCTATACCCTTCAAACACTAGAGATTTGTCAGATTCCATTAGCACCAGGCAGCGATATTTGCCAAACATTACAATCATATTCAAATCGCAAAGCATTGAGACAGACATTAAGTTGAAGCCAAGGGATTCAACAAGCATGACTTTATCCATGTGTTGATCCTTTGAGATTGCAACTCTACCTAGACCCAATACCTTACTTTTACCAGTGTCAGCGAATGTAATGTGGCTCTTGTCGGATGGACGTAAAGTTGAGTCCATAAGAAGGCTTCTTCTGCCAGTCATGTGATTTGTACACCCACTGTCAATAATCCATTCTGAAGACTTTGAAGTCGCTGGTATCGTACCCTACAGTGCAGTTAGGGGGATAGGCTTCACGAAGAGTGTTGTGAAGCATAAACATTTGACGAACCAGTGGGTTATGAAAACTTAGATCCAGATTAGGACTAATGGGGAGAGTAGCATGCGATTCAGGAACGAAGTACATAATGATGCTATTTGGGCAGTTTATCTTGCGCCCCACAAGATTTTTATGGTCCCCAGCAATAGCATCAGAAGATTTTGTTTTTGTGCTGGAGACCTTTCCCTGCAAAAAAAAGTTAAGCTTTCTTAACCACCCACATCTTCAAGGGTGGCTTAGAAGCTATGAGTCTAAGAGCAGCATCTGAGAATTTTGGCTTTGAAGCCTTAGCAAACAGTCTAGCAGGTGGACAATAATACTCATAGGAATAAGCAAAATAATTTTTGGTCATATGAACATGACGGTTCGATGAACCACTCTCATATTCATATGCTTGAGTATGGTTCCCCTGCAAAACATTTGCGTTAGTGCGACTCAGGTGAGTCCCCTGTTTGTATGAAGCCTTTGGACCATATGAAGCCTTTGGTCTGAGGTTTGTCTTCTTCAAGTGAGGTGTCATGAAGACATTCACAGGAAGATTTTCCAGACATGTTTTCGGAACCCAGATCTTCTTCATAGGCGGTCCATTCCTGCAGTTAGTACCAATGTACCTGGCAAACACTTCATCATTCTGATTCTTAAACAGTTTATAGTTTGCATCAAAGGATTCATCAATGATAATTGGGTTAGCACAGGTGAAGCCAGATAAATTGGATGGATCTCCTGAAAGTTCCTTTGCAGCAACCCATGTAGTTTTGGGGTACTGCTCAGGTTTCCAGTAAGAGCCATCTGCATTGATTTTCCTCACGAACCCAACACCCTCTTTCCTAGGGTTTCGGTTCAGAATCTGCTTCTTAAGGACATCACATAATGTTTGATGCCCTTTCAAACTTTTGTACATCCCTGTTTCAAGCAATGTCTTCAACCTAGCATTCTCATCAGCAATAGCAGTGGTATCCTCAGCAGAGGGGTTAGTTACCACATCAACAGTTGAAGATATTGAAACAGTAGTAGCAGTGGAACATTCAGCAACAGAGGCAGCATTATCACGCTCAATGCATTTAAGACATGGTGGTTCAAATCCTTCCTGAGCGGGACTGATCTGTTCAGCGCGAAGTGACTCGTTTTCCTTTTGAAGATCTTCATGAGCCACCCTCAATTTCTCAAGTTCTTGCTTCCTTTGAAGATAATCATAGGAAAGCTTTTCATGAGTTGTTGAGAGAGTATCATGACGATCTTCAAGTTCCTGATACTTAACGTGAAGGTTTTTTATGTCTTCAATTAAGGATTCAGATCGAGTCATTTCAGCACCCAACAGATCATCGCTTCTGTCTAACAATTTTTGAATATGTTCCATAGCTTTCTGTTGTTCAGTTGCAATTTTAGCAAGTGTTTTGTAGCTAGGTTTTGAATCACATTCAGAGTCATCGTCACTAGATGTTTCATAGCGAGTTGTGCGTGTGTTTACCTTGGCACCGCGTGCCATGAAGCAGTAGGTAGGAGTGGAGTCGTTCTTGTCATTTTCGTCGGTGTCGGTGATGCAGTCATTGTCTTCAGTATTGAAGATGGACTTGGCGACGTATGCTGTAGCCAGACTCGCAATGCCAGAATCAGACTCCTCCTCAGACTCCACCTCTGCCTCCTCAGATGAGGACTCCTCCTCTGAATCCATTTCCTTTCCAAAAAGCGCACGTGCCTTGCCAGATGAGCTCTTCTTGTGTGATGAAGACCTTGATGAAGTTTTGGAAGAAGACTTTGAGTATTTCTTCTTCTTCTTGTCGTCAGAATCATATTCCTTGCTCTTCTTCTTCCTTCTATTCTCATTGTCCCACTGTGGACACTCAGAGATGAAGTGTCCAGTTTTCTTGCACTTGTGACATGTTTTCTTCTTGTAGTCATGAGCAGAAGCTTCATCATTCCTTGAGCTTGATCGTGAAGATTTCCTGAAGCCTTTCTTCTTAGTGAATTTTTGGAACTTCTTCACTAGCATTGCAAGTTCTCTTCCAATGTCTTCAGGATCATCAGAACTGCAATCAGATTCTTCTTCAGATGAGGAGACAGCTTTTGCCTTCAAGGCACGAGTTCGCCCATAGTTTGGGCCGTAGATATCTCTTTTCTCAGAAAGTTGAAACTCATGTGTGTTGAGCCTCTCAAGTATGTCAGACGGATCGAGTGTCTTGAAATCAGGACGTTCTTGAATCATCAGGGCCAGGATGTCAAACGAACTATCAAGTGATCTCAGCAGTGTTTTGACGATTTCATGTTTGGTGATCTCAGTGGCGCCGAGGGCTTGAAGCTCATTTGTGATGTCAGTGAGCCGGTCAAATGTGTGCTGGACATTCTCATTGTCATTTTGCTTGAAGCGGTTGAAGAGGTTGCGAAGAACACTGATTCTTTGATCTCTCTGGGTTGAGATGCCTTCATTGACCTTTGAGAGCCAGTCCCAGACTAGCTTGGATGTCTTCAAGGCACTCACACGGCCATACTGTCCTTTGGTCAGATGACCACATATGATATTCTTGGCAGTGGAGTCCAGTTGAGTGAACTTCTTGACATCAGCAGCAGTGACACCTTCTCCAGCCTTGGGAACGCCGTTCTCGACGACATACCATAGGTCGATGTCAATGGCTTCAAGATGCATGCGCATCTTATTCTTCCAGTAGGGATAT
The DNA here is from genome assembly GCF_003073215.2 of Triticum urartu. Classification (NCBI taxonomy): domain Eukaryota; kingdom Viridiplantae; phylum Streptophyta; class Magnoliopsida; order Poales; family Poaceae; genus Triticum; species Triticum urartu. The sequence goes on along the minus strand of NC_053022.1, from coordinate 161,184,114 downwards.
TCAGTTCCATCGAAGACGGGGCAAGCAGCGGAGACTTTGATTATCCCTGCAGTCGACATAACTAAAACTCCAGGTGGTTAAACCGAATCACACAGAATAAGGGAGCACCTTGCTCTGATACCAATTGAAAGTGCGTTATATCGACTAGAGGGGGGGTGAATAGGCGATTTTTAGGAAAGTCTTCAAAACGTGAGAGTTATGAAGACAAACAGTGAAGATTATGCCTATTACTATGCAGCGGAAGTTAGATTACACTAGGCCAGCCATGGTCATGTATTCAATAGAGTGAAAGCGCAATGACAACAGCTTCAGTGTAATAAGGATCAGGTAGGAAGAAGTTATGAAGCCGAACAGATCATACATTCATGTTGTGAAGACAAAAGATAAAGCAAGCATGCAATGGCTTCATAATGAATAACTGTAAGTGAAGGGAAGTGAGGATGAAACCAGTGACACGTTGAAGACAATTTAATTTGGACCAGTTCCAGTTGCTGTGACAACTGTACGTCTGGTTGGAGCGGCTAGGTATTTAAACCAAAGGACACACAGTCCCGGACACCCAGTCAAGGACACTTAGTCCAAGACACCCAGTCCTCACCGTTTTCTCCTTGAGCTAAGGTCACACAGACCTCGCTCAATCAATCAGGTAAGTCTTCAAGGTAGACTCCCAAACCTTCACAGACTTCGTTCACTGGCAATCCACAATTTCTCTTGGATGCTCAGAACGCGACGCCTAACCGTCTGGAGGATGCACAGTCCTCAAGTGTAATAAGTCTTCAAATCACACAGACACGAAGACTTAAGTGATGCCCAATTTACTCTGGCTCTGGGTGGTTAGGGCTTTTCTCCTCACTAGGAATTTTTCTTTCAAAGGCTTCGAGGTGGGTTGCTCTCAAACGACAAAAGCCGTGCACTGAAATCTGAGCAGCCAACCGTTTATGGTTGTGGGGGCTGGACTATTTATAGCCACTTGGCAACCCGACCTGATCTGTCCGAAATGACCCTGGGTCACTAAGGAACTGACACGTGTACCAACGGTCGAATTTTGAACTCACACGGCAACTTTACTTGGGCTACAAGTAAAGCTGACTTGTCTGACTCTGGACAAGATTTTCTCTCAAAGTCTTTGCTCGAAGACATAGGATTTGAATTAGGCATCACTTCAGTCATTCTGACTGGTTCTCTTCGACCCCACTTAACAGTACGGTGGTTCCTATGACACAACATGAATGAAATAAAACTACGAAGGATCTAGGTCTTCGAGTTCCAAAAGCTTCATAGGGAGTCTTCTCATGTCATTGTCTTCAATATGAATATCTTCATAAACCACCATTGTCTTCAATGTCTTCGTACATTTTTAGGGGTCATCTCTGGTAGTACAACCGAATCAATGAGGGACTTCTACCTGTGTTTTCCTGCAATTCTCACAAACACATTAGTCCCTCAACTAGGTTTGTCGTCAATACTCCAAAACCAACTAGGGGTGGCACTAGATGCACTTACACACCATTCCGACCGTGAAGCTACCTGGGAACGCGAGGATCACCTCCGTTCTGAGTACCCGGCGTTCTTTCAGTCCTAGATCTCGGTACGAGATCCTTTCGTAGTGGTGGAGTGTTGTAACACCCCGGATGTAACTTTCCCTATTTGTACTCCAACTCTTGCCGTTTCCGGCGTCAAGTTTATTTATTTCCTCGGGTTCGGGTTTTTGTCTCCGTGTGTTGTTATCATTGTCATGCATCTCATATCATGTCATCATGTGCATTGCATTTGCATACGTGTTCGTCTCATGCATTCGAGCATTTTCCCCGTTGTCCGTTTTGCATTCCGGCGCTTCGTTCTCCTCCGGTGGTCATTTCTAGCTTTCTTTCGTGTGTGGGGATTAAACATTTCTGGATTGGACCGAGACTTGCCAAGCGGCCTTGGTTTACTACCGGTAGACCGCCTGTCAAGTTTCGTATCATTTGGACTTCGTTTGATACTCCAACGGTTAACCGAGGGACCGAAAAGGCCTCGTGTGTGTTGCAGCCCAACACCCCTCCAATTTGGCCCAAAACCCACCTAACTCTGCTCCATCATCTAGAGCGTTCGATCACGATCGCGTGGCTGAAAACCGCATCTCATTTGGACTCTCCTAGCTCCCTCTACCTATAAAACTAGCCCCTCCTCCGAAAATCCGGATCCCCCCTCATCCAAACCCTAGATCCAACCCTCCGCGCCGCGCCGGACAAAAAAATCTGCCGACGGACACGTCCGGTTCCTCCCCCGCCGCCGCCACGTGTCGCCATCCTACTGGTCCGCCACCGCCGCACCCACATCACCGCCGCCTCGCCCGCGGCGGCCCGCCTTGCCCGCGCGCGGCCCTCCCGCCGCCGATCCGAGCCAGAGGCTGCGCCCCGCCGCCCGCGCCTTCTTCCCCGGACGCCGCGCCAAGGCCCGGCCGCCGCCGTCCTCGACCCTCCTCGCCGGCAAGCCGCCGCCCGGCCGCCTCTTCTCCTCCGGTGAACCTCGGCGTCCGTGCCCCGGCGAGATCAGATCCAGATCCGGTTGCTACAGTAAACCCTAGGGGTAAAATTTTCGTCTAAGTCCCAGAATTCCAGATCCAAGTTGCCATGTTCACGGCTCCGTAACTTTGCATCCGTAGCTCCGATTCATGCATATAGCATATCAAAATGTTCATCTCAGAGAGTACATCATTTCACCCCATTGCATCATTTTCATTTGAGTTCATCTTGATGCCCGAAATGCTGTTAGAAGAGGGCTACTTGAGTTAATTGTCAGATCTGTTACTCCGTTTAGCACTTTTGTCATTTTTGCCATGATTATTGTGTGCATGATATGCCCGTGAGTTCTACATATGTTTTGTTAAGGGCTTTGTCATCTCTCCAGAGGTGCAACCCATGTATTTTTAGGATGTGTGTAGTGACTAGTGCAAGCTTGCAAAGTGGTGCACTTGCTAATTCGGTTTTCAGGTCTTAGTAATTTCACTAAGTCCTGGAGCTGTTTATCTCATGATGCCATATGTTCTTGTTGTTTCCTTGTGATCCATGCCTCTTTTGAGGATGATCAGTAAGAATGTTTTGTTAATATTGTAGTGCTCTATCCATCCATGTCTTTGTTTGCAATTATGGAGCACCCTAGCTTGAGTCAATCGAGCTCTACTTTTGCTACTTTGTGAATCTGGGCAGATTGTCAACTTGTTTGCAATTTTGCCGGTGATGTTGTAGTTGATCCGTGCATGCTATTCTATTGTTCTTTCCATGTCTAGATTGCATTGTGTGCCTTCTCTATGGATGTATGCTTGTCTTGCCATGACTTGCACCATAGTGAGTGCATCGAGCTCGTAAACATGCCTACTTGAGTTATATTTCAGCATGTGTCAGTTTTTCACTAAGTCTGAAAACTGATTATGTTTTTGCTATGTTCACATGCTTGCAATTGTATTTTCTGATCCCTTTTGGCTCAAGGTCACTAAGGGACTTTTGTTAAGATATTTGGGTATATCCATTCCATGCTTTACTTTGCCATATTCAGATCCTGTAGCATGTAGTTTTGTTGCTCCGAAGTGGGCTACCTGATCTGAAATTCCAGACAAGTGTTAATTTCACTAAGTCTAAGATCTGTTTGTCATATGCATTTTTGCCGTGCTTGTTTGAACCTGTTAATGGATGAATTGGCCGTAGCTCAGTGCTAGACTTTTGTTAAGAATCTTGTGTGCATCCCTGCCATGTATTTTGTTGTCATGTTTGGGTGCTGTAGCATGTTCATTTTGTTGCATTTAGATGCCTACTTGCTGTAAATCGCAGACCGGTGTCATTTTTGAATCGCTTGCCATTTCCAAACCGTAACTCCGATTCCGGCGTTCTTTATATCATTTTCAAGCGATTTCATCTCATCTTTCCAGTGGAACACTTGGTTTTCCAATTTGAGGCCAGGTTCATGCATTTCCTGTCATATCTTGCATTTTACATCCCGCATCGCATCCCGCATAGCATATCATCTTTGCATTGCATTGTTTGAGTTTGCACGTGGTTGATTGTATCCTTGTTGCTTGTTTTTCTTGTTTGGGTAGAGCCGAGAGACGAGTTCGCTAACGAGGAGCCCGTTGAGTTTGCTTTCGAGGATCCAGTCAACTCTGACAACTGTGCAGGCAAGATGATCATACCCTCGAAATCACTACTATCTTTGCTATGCTAGCTTGCTCGCTCTTTTTCTATGCCATTGCTACGATGCCTACCATTTGCTTGAAAGCCTCCCAAATTGCCATGTCAAACCTCTAACTCAACATTGTCCTAGAAAACCGTTGATTGACTATGTTACCGCTTTGCTCAGCCCCTCTTATAGCGTTGCTAGTTGCAGGTGAAGATTGGAGGCCGTTCCTTATTGGAACATCTTTTATTTACTTGTTGGGATATCATTATATTGCCATGTTATCTTAATGCATCTATATACTTGGTAAAGGGTGGAAGGCTCGGCCTCTCGCCTAGTGTTTTGTTCCACTCTTGCCGCCCTAGTTTCCGTCATATCGGTGTTATGTTCCCGGATTTTGCGTTCCTTACGCGGTTGGGTTATAATGGGAACCCCTTGATATTTCTCCTTGATTAAAGATTTTCCAGCAATGCCCAACATTGGTCTTACCATTTGCCACCTAGCCTCTTTTTCCCTTGGGTTTCCGGAGCCCGAGGGTCATCTTATTTTAACCCCCCCCCCCCCCGGGCCAGAGCTCCTCTGAGTGTTGGTCCAAATAGAGCCACTTGCAGCGCCACCTCGGGGCAACTTGAGGGTTGGTTTTAGTTGTACGTAGTGTTCATCTGAGTGTGCCCTGAGAAAGAGATATGTGCAGCTCCTATCGGGATTTGTCGGCACATTCGGGCGGTGTTGCTGGATTTGTTTTAACCTGTCGAAGTGTCTTGAGTAACCGAGATACCGAGTTTGATCGGAGCGTCTTGGGAGGAGGTATATTCCTTCGTTGACCGTGAGAGCTTGTCATGGGCTAAGTTGGGACTCCCCTGCAGGGATTTGAACTTTCGAAAGCCGTGCCCGCGGTTATGGGCAGATGGGAATTTGTTAATGTCCGGTTGTAGATAACTTGAACCTTAATTAATTAAAATGAATCACCTGAGTGTGTTACCGTGATGGCCTCTTCTCGGCGGAGTCCGGGAAGTGGACACGGTGTTGGAGTAATGTTTGCGCAGGTTGTTCTCTAGTTTCTCGCTCGTGCTTTGCCTCCTCTTCTCGCTCTCTTTTGCGGATAAGTTAGCCACCATACTCGCTAGTCGCTTGCTGCAGCTCCACCTATATTTTACCTTGGCTTACCTACAAGCTTAAATAGTCTTGATCGTGAGGGTGCGAGATTGCTGAGTCCCTATGGCTCACAGATTACTATTACACCAGATGCAGGGCCTGATGATTCCACTCCAGGAGACGCGTATGAGCTCAAGTGGGAGTTCGACGAAGACTCTCAACGTTACTATGTTTCCTTTCCTGATGATCAGTAGTGGTGCCCAGTTGGGGGTGAACGGGACCGTTGTCGCATGTTGGGTTCTCTTTTATTTTGGCGCCGTAGTCGGGCCATGAGTGTTTGGATGATGTAATGTTATTTATGTACTTGATTGACGTGGCGAGTGTAAGCCAACTATGTTATCTCCCCTTTCATTATTATATTACATGGGATGTTGTGAAGATTGCCTAACTTGCGACATATGCCTTCAATGCGATTATGCCTCTAAGTCGTGCCTCGACACGTGGGAGATATAGTCACATCGAGGGTGTTACACAAGGAGCCACCAGCGCTGCTGCCGATCGTGAGGCGGCGCTGAAAGATGCCAAGGCCGCTCGTGACCGCTGCCAAGTGCTGGAGGGCGAGTTGCAGAGCCTGCACGACAAGCACGCCGAAGAGGTACGCTGCCGCCAAGCGAAGGAGGACGAGATGAAGGCTCGGGAGGAAGTCGTCAAGAACCGTGATGCTGAGCTGGCGGAGCTGGGGAAGAAGCAAGCCGCCGAGCATAACCGGTTGGAAGAGTTGGAGCGGAAGATGGGGACAAGGTAGGCCGATCTTGATGCCAAGGCGCGAGTCCTGGATGAAGACCGCGTGGCCTTCGCCGATCTCGAGAGGAGGTCTCGCAAGGCGCTGAAGACACTCTACGAGCACGGCTTGGAGAAGTCGATGGACACCGACGAGGATGGCCCCGCCTAGCTGCTTCCTCTCGTGGTGAAGGCGCTTGAGGAGGTCGTTGATGGCCTCGATCCCATGGCGGAGGCAGAAGCTCGCGTCCTGTCTTCAGCCGCACTGACTCGCGTCTTCAGCCATCTGCACCTCCGCGACCCCAGCGCTCGCCTTGACGAGCTGCTGGAGCCTATGGCTGAAGATCACTGCGAAGCTGCCGCCGCGGCTATACAAGGTCAAGTGGAGGCCTTGCTGGGGAGGTTCCGCGGCTTTGTCTTCGATCCTTTGTCTGGCGACGCCGCGGATCCTGCGGCTAGTGGTGAAGGTGAGAACATCGTTGCCCACGGGGGAGCACCTTCCGCAGGCGATGGCGATATCCAGGGGTGACCTGCGGCTATTCTTCCCGTTTTGTTCCTGCAACATGTATCAGGCCTCGTGGAGGCCTTTAGACTTTTCATTTGGTATTGTGAGAACAATATGCTTGTAATATTTGCTTCGAGGTTTTCGATTTCTTTCCTATTTGCTTTGCGTTCTGCGTCGGCAGAGCCCGGCCCCGTGCAAACCTCAATCGCCATTGGGCCGACCGGAGACCAGGACGAACCAAGGAGTGAGGGGCTATGTGACCAGTTAGGCTCCTGAGTCGCGATGCTCAAGAGTCCCCCTTGACGCGCAAATAGCATATAGGGAGAGTTCATGAGGATAGATCAATGTTCTACGTCGGCAGAGCCCGGCCACGCGCATACCTCAACCGCCATTGAGCCGATCGGAGACCAGGACGGACCAAGGAGTGAGGGGCTACGTGACCAGTTAGGCTCCTGAGTCGCGATGCTCAGGAGTCCCCCTTGATGTGCAAACAATTTCCATACCTGCCCTCGCTGAGGCCTCGGGAGGGGCGCGCGACGCCCAGGTCTAGGGGACCTGGTTGGGTGGCGTGCGCTTGGGCGTGACCCAAGCGCAGCCCCCGTGCCCAGCCCCCTCGTGCGGCTCTCCCGAGGGGAGGCGTTGTGGTGAGGCTGGGTGCTAAGCTCTGGGCTCCCTGAGGTTGGTACGACCGTGGGGCCGCCCTCAGTTGTTTATCACCAGCACGGAGCATAGTGCTTCCGCTTGTGCACGGGCATAGCCGCTCCTCGGCAGTGTCAACAGCCAGCGCAGAGCATGGTGCTTCCACTTGGGCATGGGATGGGGGGCTCCGGGAGGAGCCCCCGGGGCGTGTACAGCCCCACCCTGACACGTGGCTTGCACGGCAAGGCTGCGAGGTGTATCTGGGCACTCGTGAGCCAGCGCAGGACTCACGAGGCCCTACCTCAAGGCGGGTTGCGCCTTCATGACTCTTGGTGACTGTATGTCCCTGCAAGGCGGTTAGATGCAAGCACTCTACGTCCTCAGGTCCCGGCCCTCGAGCGATCTCAGCCGCCGCTGGTATGCCAGGTCGCGATGCCATGGTCAAGGTCAGGGGGTGAGGGCTGGAGAGCCAGTAGGAGCTCCTGAGTCGCGATGCTCAGGAGCCCACCTTTTAACGTGCAAGCGAATTGCATAGGATGAAAAGACCCGTGGTGGGAAGCAATCGAGCAGGTGACAGCAGTTGGCAGGTTAAGCATGGAGAGCAGATCAATTTGGATAAATGCAGGAAGATGCGTGCCATCGGGTCCAGCCCGAGCGGCTTGGGGGTGATGCAGCCCGAGGGGCGCCCCCAACAAGGTAAGCTAAAGACATAAGCAAAAGGGATACATGCCGCAGGGACGGACGCACGCGGCCTGGGAATAATGCAGCCCAAGGGGCGCTCCCAGCTAAACAAGCTTGGAAGATGTCACCTGGTTCTGTAGACGAAGTAGAGTTGGTGCAGCTGAAGGCGTGCGTTGAAGAAATGACTCCTCATGAGCCGCCAGAACCCTAAGCCTCGGGAGGCTCTGGGGGCTCGGGAAGTTCCCTGAAGACCATCTCCATCTCCTCCAGAACGGCGTGGTACCTGGCTTCCTGAGCCGCCAGGACACGTCGCATGTTGCGCTGGTAGGCCGACGCCACGCTCGGCAAGACAAAGGGCATACGAACGTAGCTGTGCGACGGGCCCTCGCAGCGGCCCACACGCGAAGGCCAGAAACGCTCCTGAGATGCGGCCCTGTTGAGCCCTGGGACGTCGATGCAGACACGCAGCCCAGCATCCTCGCCAGGATGCGGAGCTGCGCCTCGTGGGTGGCTGTCACCGCGCATGGCTCTTGCTTCTTGCAGTTCTTGGGTGGTCTTGGTGGTGAACTCCTGAGTGGTGGGCACTCCTTGCCCTGTGCTCTCCAGAGGGTCACGTGCCGCGAAGCACGCCTCCAAGTGGTGCCCAAGCGCCTCCTTCGTGAGGTTGGCAAGGTCTGAGGCCCTCCAGAAGAGATCCCCCGTGCCCTGCCTGAGGAGGGCGCCGGGCGCGCCTTTGATACGTCTCCAATGTATCTATAATTTTCGATTGCTCCATGCTATATTATCTACTATTTTGGACATTATTGGGCTTTATTATCCAGTTTTATATTATTTTTGGGACTAACCTATTAACCGGAGGTCCAGCCCATAATTGTTGTTTTTTGCCTATTTTAGGGTTTCGAAGAAAAGGAATATCAAACGGAGTCCAAACGGAATGAAACCTTCGGGAACGTGATTTTCTCACCGAACATGATCCAGGAGACTTGGACCCTATGTCAAGCAACCAACAGGGTGGCCACGAGGTAGGGGGCGCACCTACCCCCCCAGGCGCGCCCTCCACCCTTGTGGGCCCCCTGTTGCTCCACCGACGTACTCCTTCCTCCTATATGTACCTACGTACCCCCAAATGATCAAATACGGAGCCAAAAACCTAATTCCACTGCCGCAACCTTCTGTATCCACGAGATCCCATCTTGGGGCCTGTTCCGGAGCTCCGCCGGAGGGGGCATCCATCACGGAGGGCTTCTAATCAACACCATAGCCTCTCCGATGAAGTGTGAGTAGTTTACCTCAGACCTTCGGGTCCATAGTTATTAGCTAGATGGCTTCTTCTCTCTTTTTGGATCTCAATACAATGTTCTCCCCCTCTCTTGTGGAGATCTATTCGATGTAATCTTCTTTTTGCGGTGTATTTGTTGAGACCGATGAATTGTGGGTTTATGATCAAGATTATCTATGAACAATATTTGAATCTTCTCTGAATTCTTTTATGTATGATTGGTTATCTTTGCAAGTCTCTTCGAATTATCAGTTTGGTTTGGCCTACTAGATTGATCTTTCTTGCAATGGGAGAAGTGCTTAGCTTTGGGTTCAATCTTGCGGTATCCTTTCCCAGTGACAGTAGGGGCAGCAAGGCACGTATTGTATTGTTGCCATCGAGGATAACAAGATGGGGTTTTATCATATTGCATGAATTTATCCCTCTACATCATGTCATCTTGCTTAAGGCGTTACTCTGTTTTCATGAACTTAATACTCTAGATGCATGCTGGATAGCGGTCGATGAGTGGAGTAATAGTAGTAGATGCAGGCAGGAGTCGGTCTACTTGTCTCGGATGTGATGCCTATATACATGATCATACCTAGATATTCTCATAACTATGCTCAATTATGTCAATTGCTCAACAGTAATTCGTTCACCCACCGTAAAATACTTATGCTCTTGAGAGAATCCACTAGTGAAACCTATGGCCCCCGGGTCTATCTTCATCATATTAATCTTCCAATACTTAGTTACTTCCTTTGCTTTTTACTTTGCTTTGCATCTTTATCACAAAAATACCAAAAATATTATCTTATCATATCTATCAGATCTCACTCTCATAAGTGACCGTGAAGGGATTGACAACCCCTTATCGCGTTGGTTGCGAGGAGTTATTTGTTTTGTGCAGGTACGAGGGACTCGCGTGCAGCCTCCTACTGGATTGATACCTTGGTTCTCAAAAACTGAGGGAAATACTTACGCTACTTTGCTGCATCATCCTTTCCTCTTCAAGGAAATCCAACGCAGTGCTCAAGAGGTAGCAAGAAGAATTTCTGGCGCCGTTGCCGGGGAGGTTCACGCAAGTCAAGATTTGACTCCCGACAACGAGCCATTTCTGGCGCCGTTGCCGGGGAGTCTACGCAAAAGTCAACATACCTAGTACCCATCACAACCCTTATCTCCCGCATTACATTATTTGCCATTTGCCTCTCATTTTCCTCTCCCTCTCTTTCTCTATTTGCCTCTTTTTTCCCGCTTCCTTTGTGTTTGCTTGTGTGTTGGATTGCTTGCTTGTCACGATGGCTCGAGATAACACTAAATTGTGTGACTTTACCAATACCAACAACAATGATTTTATTAGCACTCCGATTGCTCCTCTTACCGATGCTGAATCTTGTGAAATTAATGCCGCTTTGCTAAATCTTGTCATGAAAGATCTGTTTTCCGGCCTTCCTAGTGAAGATGCCGCTGCCCATCTAAATAGCTTCGTTGATTTGTGTGATATGCAAAAGAAGAAAGATGTGGACAACGATATTGTTAAGTTGAAGCTATTTCCTTTTTCGCTTAGAGATCGTGCTAAAGCTTGTTTTCATCTTTGCCTAAAAATAGTATTGATTCTTGGAACAAGTGCAAAGATGCTTTTATCTCTAAGTATTTTCCTCCCGCTAAGATCATCTCCCTTAGAAACGATATTATGAATTTTAAGCAACTTGATCATGAACATGTGGCACAAGCTTGGGAGAGGATGAAATTAATGATACGTAATTGCCCTACTCATGGTTTGAATTTGTGGATGATTATACAAAAATTTTATGCCGGATTGAATTTTGCTTCTAGAAATCTTTTAGATTCGGCCGCGGGAGGCACTTTTATGGAAATCACTTTAGGAGAAGCTACTAAACTCCTAGATAATATTATGGTTAATTATTCTCAATGGCATATTGAAAGATCTACTAATAAAAAGGTGCATGCGATAGAAGAAATTAATGTTTTGAGTGGAAAGATGGATGAACTTATGAAATTATTTGCTAGTAAGAGTGTTTCTTCTGATCCTAATGATATGCCCTCGTCTACTTTGATTGAGAACAATAATGAATCTATGGATGTGAATTTTGTTGGTAGGAATAATTTTGGTAACAACGCGTATAGAGGAAACTTTAATACTAGGCCTTATCCTAGTAATCCCTCTAATAATTATGGAAATTCCTACAACAACTCTTATGGAAATTCTGTCAATTGCTCAACAGTAATTCGTTCACCCACCGTAAAATACTTATGCTCTTGAGAGAAGCCACTAGTGAAACCTATGGCCCCCGGTTCTATCTTCATCATATTAATCTTCCAATACTTAGTTACTTCCTTTGCTTTGCATCTTTATCACAAAAATACCAAAAATATTATCTTATCATATCTATCAGATCTCACTCTCATAAGTGACCATGAAGGGATTAACAACCCCTTATCGCGTTGGTTGCGAGGAGTTATTTGTTTTGTACAGGTACGAGGAACTCGCGTGCAGCATCCTACTGGATTGATACCTTGGTTCTCAAAAACTGAGGGAAATACTTACGCTACTTTGCTGCATCATCCTCTCCACTTCAAGAAAATCCAACGCAGTGCTCAAGAGGTAGCAGCCTTCCTATGCGATGGAGGGAGGCGCCCCTGGAGCGGGCGCTGGTCCTGACGAGGCTCCTGCCGCGACGCCATCCTCCCGAGGTCCTGCACGGCGCGGCTGCTTCTTCTTGGGGATGACCTCCAGAGGGCCTTCATTTCTGCTGTCGGGGTTGTCGATTGCTGCGGCTTGAAAGGCGTGCTCGAGGGAGCACACCGCATCCCTCTCTTCACACGGGACCGTGATGATTCCTCCGCTTCCTGGCATCTTGAGAACGTTGTAGCCGTGATGAGTGACTGCCATGAACTTGGCCAGGGCTGGATACCCGAGGATGGCATTGTACGGCAGGCGGATGTGTGCGACGTCAAAGTCGATGAGCTCGGTGCGGTAGTTCTTGCGCTCCCCGAAGGTGACGGGCAGGCGGACCTGCCCTATCGGTGTGGTTGAGCCGTCGGTCACTCCTGAGAAAGGCTTGGTGGGCTGGAGCTGTTCATAAGGCACTTGGAGGTTGTCGAACGTGTCGACGGACAGGACGTTGAGCCCTGCGCCGCCATTGATGAGGGTCTTGGTGACCTGCACATTGTTGATGACTGGGGAACACAGCATAGGAAGGGCACCAGCGATGGCTGCGCACTTGAGCTGATCCGCCGAGTAGAAAGTGATGGCGCATTGGGACCACCTGAGCGGGCGCGTGGCCTCGAGTTTGGGGAGCGCCGCGTTCACCTTGCGAGCAAACTGTTTGAAGGTGCACTGAGAGGTTGGGGCCTGGCCGCCGCCCAAGATGCAGGCGATCGCACGCGGCTCCTGGAAGCCCCCAGCCCCCTCGTCCTGGTGGTGGTCGTCGTTCCTTCTTGGTGGCGGCAGCGGGGGAAGACCGCCGTTGCTCTGGGTGCGATCTTCACGTGGCGGGTCCCTCCAGGCACCCTCGCGAGGCTGGTCCTGCCAGCGGTCCTCACAAGGCCGGTCGTGCTACTCCTGGCGCGGGCCACGATCGTCCCAACGTCCGCCTCCACGTCCTCCTTCGTGGCCGTAGCCCCGGTCGTTGAGCTCGGGGCGTCGACCGTAGCGTCCTTCTCGTATGGCTCTGAGCTCTTGACAGTCGCTGGTGTTCTGGGTGTTCAGGTTGTGGAAGGCGCAGAAGGGTCGGCCGTTCTTGGATGACTCGGGCTGATCTCTGCCCCGCTTGATGTCGGGCTCCGCTCCGAGCACAGCTGCCTCCTTGCGCTTCACGTCCTTGGCCTTGGCCTTCTTCTCCTCCGCGCCCACGGCTGGCAACTCAAGGAGAGAGAGGCGCCCCTCCTCAGCTCTTGCGCACTTGGTCGCCAGGTTGAACAACTCCTGAGATGTGCAGAGCTCCTCGTGGATGGCGAGCTCTTCCTTCATCTTGACGTCACGGACACCGTCGGAGAATGCGGAGATGATGGCCTCGTCTGTGACCTTGGGGATCTTGAGACGGGTGTTGTTGAAGCGCTAGATGTACTTCTGGAGGGTCTCTCCTGGTTGCTGCCTGATGCGGCGTAGATCACCCGCGGCCGATGGGCGGTCGCGAGTGCCCTGGAAGTTGGCGACGAAGCGGTCACGCATCTCGTCCCAGGAGGAGATCGAGCCGTGCTGCAGGTTCAGGAGCCAGGAGCGAGCTCCATCCTTGAGAGCCATGGGAAACCAGTTCGTCATGACCTTTTCATCGCCGTTGGCCGCTTCGATGCTCATCTCATAGAGTTGCGGGAACTCCGCGAGGGTCGGCGGTACCGTCGTAGCGAGGAGGCAGATCCATCTTGAACTTGCCCGGCCAGGCAACGCTACACAGCTCGGGGGTGAAGGCGCGGCAGCCAGCCATGGTTGCCGGGGACCACTTCGGAGGTGGAGCTTGGTCTTGATGAGGTCCGCGTTGCACCGCTACGGGCGGTGCACGGTCTTGACGAGGTGGCGCGGGGAGCGCAGTTGCAACTTCTCGCGGCCGCGGAATTTCTTGGCAACTTCTCTCTTCGCGCGCGGGCGCCGGGCACGGCGGATCACGCTGCGGAGCCGCGCGCCTTGGTGCCAAGGCGCCGTCTTAGGGCTGAGGTGGTGGAGGCACGCCATGAGCCCCGTCGCCCGCGGCTGGTTGAGGGGGAGGCAGAGAGTGGGACGGTGCCGGAGAGCCCCCTGCGGCGCGGACGAGCTCGGCGACGCGGTCGAGCCACTCCTCGTAGAGGTCGTCGATGGGGCGGTAGCGCAGGAGATCGTTCGCCGCGAGGAGCGCGGCCCATGCCTCCATGGGAGCGCGGTGCGCGTGAGACGAAAAACTGGCAGGGGTCAGCGATGGAGTGGCGGTGCGGCCGTCCTGCCGCACCGAAGGATGCAGCGAGGACGCCTGCTACTCGTTCCCTGCCAGGCCGGTGGCAGCGTTGGCGGCGGGAGACGGAGAACGGCGATGTGGCCTGTCGACGGGAGCCGTCTGAGCGATGCGGGCGGTGAGGGAAGCCTGACGCTCAGCTCGAGCACGGCGAGCATCCGCCATGGAGACGACGGAGCGTCGGAGCGACGAACTGATGGAAGGGAAGTTACGGCGCACCCCTACCTGGCGCGCCAAATGTCGGATGTGGGGTTCCGGCAAACCCTTAAGGTTCGAACACTGGGGTGCGCGCGAAGTCTTTCCTTCCTATCGATCTACGCCCTAGCTCGCTAAGACGCCCTAGCTCGCTAAGATCTCGCGGATGAACTCGATGAACTCGCAACACAGAAAGACACGAGGTTTATACTGGTTCGGGCCACCGTTATGGTGTAATACCCTACTCCAGTGTGGTGGTGGTGGATTGCCTCTTGGGCAGACGATGAACAATACAAGGGAAGAACAGCCTCCTGAGGTTGAGGTGTTCTTGTGAATAGGCTCTCGATCAGGTTGGATCAAGCTAAGATGAGATGAGATGAGATGCGATCAGATGAGATCAGATGAGATGCCTCTACTATGGTGGCTAGCTCTACTTATAGGCCCTGGTCCTTTTCCCAAATATCGAGCGGGAAGGGAGCCAACAACGGCGGGCCAATTTGAAGGGGGACAACTAGTACAAGCTATCCTGACGAAAGTGGTCTTCGCCTGTGAAAAGTGCTGGCGGTGACGCCGTCTTGGGCTCCACGATGACCTTCGTCTTGCCGTCCTCCTAGTCTTGGTCTCGTTGCACCAATATAGCAACCTTTGCCTGATGTCTCGGTACTCTTCGCCTGCGCTGGCCTCCTAGCAGCAAAGAGAAAACAAGGATGCTGCGCGCGCTGGCGCCCGCCTGGTGTCGTGCGTCATGGCTCACGTCACGAGGGCCTCGTGAGGTTTGCTCCGTCTTGATATCTCCGCTCCTCGTGAGCCTGCCTGGCTAGGCTACTCTAGAGGAGGCCTTGCGTCGTCCGCCTCGTGAGGCTTGGACCCTCGCGAGGGTCTTGGATGCCTTGTTGATGAAGATGGGTCGTACGGCCTGCTGGCTTGGCCATGCCGTGGGCCGAAGAAAGGCAATCTGGGGACCCCCGTTTCCAGAACGCCGATAGCTGCCCTAGGGGAGGCGCCCCCATCTATCCAGGTTACGTGAGATGGGGTGGGAGGGGCGCTCAGCCCCTTAGTGGGCTGACGTGCCCCCTCCCCTTGGCCCATAAGGCCCCCCAACGCTTGCCGGGGCCTCCGAAACCCCTTTCAGACACGCTGGTCGTCACCAAGTACCCCCGGAACAATTCCGGACTCCAATACCCTTTGTCCAATATATCGATCTTCACCTCCGGACCATTCCGGAACTCCTCGTCACGTCTGGGATCTCATCCGGAACTCCGAACAACCTTCGGTAACCACATATTATTTCCCATAATAACTCTAGCATCACCGAATCTTAAGTGTGTAGACCCTACGGGTTCGGGAACCATGCAGACATGACCGAGACATCTCTCCGGCCAATAACCAATAGCGGGATCTGGATACCCATATTGGCTCCCACATGTTCCACGATGATCTCATCAGATGAACCACGATGTCGGGGATTCAATCAATCCCGTATACAATTCCCTTTGTCTATCGGTATGTTACTTGCCCGAGATTTGATCGTCGGTATCCCCATACCTTGTTCAATCTCGTTACCGGCAAGTCTCTTTACTCGCTCCGTAACGCATGATCCCGTGACCAACTCCTTAGTCACATTGAGCTCATTATGATGATGCATTACCGACTGGGCCCAGAGATACCTCTCCGTCATACGAAGTGACAAATCCCAGTCTCGATTCGTGCCAACCCAACATACACTTTCAAAGATACCTGTAATGCACCTTTATAGCCACCCAGTTACGTTGTGACGTTTGGTACACCCAAAGCATTCCTACGGTATCTGGGAGTTGCACAATCTCATGGACTAAGAAAATGATACTTGACATTAGAAAAGATTTAGCAAACGAACTACACGATCTTGTGCTACGCTTAAGATTGGGTATTGTCCATCAGATCATTCTCCTAATGATGTGATCCCGTTATCAATGACATCCAATGTCCATGGTCAGGAAACCATGACCATCTATTGATCGACGAGCTAGTCAACTAGAGGCTTACTAGGGACATATTACGATCTATGTATTCACACATGTATTACGGTTTCCGGTTAATACAATTATAGTATGAACAATAGACAATTATCATGAACAAGGAAATATAATAATAACCATTTTATTATTGCCTCTAGGGCATATTTCCAACACGTCGCTAATTGAATCTTGCTCAAGTGCATCTTTGGGAAGGAACATTGTGACCTACTCGCGGTCATACATGGAGGCGTGTGTCGTAGCCACACTGCTTCATGCACGCTAATCGGTAAGGTTTTTTGGCAGGGTTTTCTAGTGGCCTACTGCCCTGCAGGGCGCCACATACATGGTCCAACATCAAGAGGTGTGCCAACTCCATCCAAAGCAGATCTACTAGTCAACACAGGCCCTCCACAACATCCCCCTCTCGTAGCCCTTCGTAGTCTATGAGCTGGACATCTTTGGGGACTTGCCCCGAGCGGTCGAGGGCTAAGAGTACCTCTACATGTCGTCGACAAGTTCACCAAATAGGTAGAGGCCGTGCCTATCGTCAAGGTCACCGCCAACACCGCCATTAGCTTCTTCCGAGGGATTGTGTGCCGCTTTAGCGTCACGGATCACATCATCACGGGGGAGACTTGTACAAGATCTCACATTAGGTGAGATCGTGAGAGAGATCAACCCAAATTCATATTTAGACATTTTAAAAAAACTGAAATTATTTGACCCATGTGGGGTATGTCTACAACTCCAAAAAACCCAGCTCAGAACTCGATGTACATTTGGAGATTCAAAAAAGTCAATTTTGAATGTGAATAGTGACAGCTTTGGGTGAATAGTACTTTGATACTATTCACGTACATTTTTGTCTTTTTTGTTTTTATTAATGCATGTTGAATCAGGAGCTGAAACTTTTTAAGGTTGAACCATCAACCATTGATGTGCGTCTACAATTTTTTTGAGAATGTTTGAACATTTAGATTTTTTTTCACAAAAATGAATCTCACCGATCTCATCTAATGTAAGATCTCACAAGTCTCCCCCACATTATCACCGACAACGACACAAAGTTCACCAGTGCTGCCTTCACCGAATACTACGAAAGGCTTGGGATATTTTCTGAATCAAGCTACTTATTTTCTGATGATTTGTACCATCATGGACCGGCCATCTTACCGTCAGGTCCCATAAATCCAACGGCTCGTAGTTCCTCGCCACGTCACAGGAACCACCTCACCACCAAGCCACGGCCCCGGCCAATGGCGTGCGCCATAGAGCCTACACCTACGTGTCCGAACCACCTGCATGCGTCCGATCATGGATCCGACGGTCCATCTAGCTTTCCCCCTCTGGAAGTCTCGCCAAGCGACTACCACTTTATTCTACTTCTCCGCCCACGCCCAGCGAGGACGAGACTGACGACGAGACCCGAGAGAGGCCGAGACCTGGAAGATCCGAATCCATCGCCGCTCCCCCACGCAACGAGATGTCTTCACCCGCAGAGTGAGTCCTCTTGAATCCTACAGCAGTTTAGCATCGTCTTTTGCTCAATTCTCAAATTCCTAGGCACAGATGCGGTTATTCTTATCGGGATCGATGGTTTGGGTGGGGCGATTAACGGAGGAGCTGGAGAAATATTGTTCAGATTGAACTCTAGTTTCGTATGCTTGAGCTAATTGGATGGGACTGTGCTGGCTTTGCAAGGGAGCGAGGGGCGGGTGCGGCGGGACACGCTGTAGTGTATTTTAGTGACTTTGTAAATGTTTTTGCGACGAATTTAGTCGTGTTAGGGTTGGGACTACCTTGGAGAGTTAGCGCAGTTTGTTTCGTGTTATTTCGTTGGTCTGATCTGCTTCTTGCTTTAGGCCTGGTTGCTGCCTACTGGTGGGCCTGATGCATTTGTCACTGGGTTTGCGAGTTGTGATTCAGTGTGCGTTAGGCCTGGTTGCTGCCTACTGGTGGGCCTGATGCATTTGTCACTGGGTTTGCGAGTTGTGATTTGACCCCACAAATGAATTAAACACACGAATACATGATCCGACTGGCCAATAAGCATTGTCATTTTGCTCAATCTGTTCTCTAAAAAAAATTAGCGACCGCCAGTTACAAAGTCCTGGAAAGTCGAAACAATTGTGGAGTTGTGATCATGTGTGCAGGCGGTAGGCACACAACAGCAGCGAGCGTAGCGACCACTGGCCGGCCGGTGAGTTGGGCTAGACAGCAAGGATGTGAGAACTACTGGGTTAGTATGTAGAAAAAGTCGAAGAGCGAGGACAAGTACGTATGAAAGATACATAATTGAAACTGAACTTGTTTTGGAGCTAATGTTCTTACCGCCCACCAAACGTTGTTGAAACTAATTGGTTAGTATTAGTTTTTGGTTGTACATGCCGAACACAAAACAATACATACCTAGTTAGTATTTTATTAAACTCCTGCAAAGTTGTATTATACATGGTTTTTTCCTTCATAAATTTTGCCACACCTAAAAATTATTCTTGCCTTCGCTACTGGGTGTACATAAGAGATCATCCTTGTGAGTTTGTGACATGTATGTGGAACAGTGGGAGCTCGTCTTTCAAACTTGGCCGCCTTTTCTATTTCAGGACAACTGAGCCCTGAATTGGTGGTTCTACCAATTGATTTTTGTGAGTTGTGAGACCGTAAGCAGCTAGGCCGTAGTTCTGGAGCTTAGCGCCAATTTGAAGGGACACATTGGTTTATAAGCTTGTTGTTTCAATAGCTAATTTGTATTTTTCATGAACAACAATTCTCCCAGATGCTCGGTTATTTATGCTGATGTTTTTTTGGGAAGGTCCATGGGAGGCTGATGCCCGCTTACACTGACGTTTGCTGTAGTTGGCCACAAGTTTCTCTTGGTTTATAAATTTTGGTTTCGGAGGCATGGTTCCCAAGTAGCACCAAGTGCAGTATTCTGGAATTTCGCAGTCTTCAATATTTAAAATGTTCCATAGCTAGTACAGTTCAATAGCCTTCTGGCAGTGAAAAATGCGAAACATTGGATACTAATGTCCTAAAGAAATAATTTCTAGATTTCTTGCACAAAAATGAATTTCTTGACTGGTTAAGAAATGCTTAAATAACATTATGTCAGTTTTAACAACTTCTGCTCACATACAAGTGGAGAAGGTATACATCAAAGGTTGAACGTGAGACCAACTTGATGTCCAAAACAACTTAAAAGAATTGAGGTATTATCTTTTGTGCCTATTTGTTGGGAACCTACTACAGACTCATTGCAACATGCTTGCAAAGTTGCAATACAATCAGGCTCTGGCCGCTAAGAGCCAACAATGGTTGAAAGTATCCGTGTTGGAAGTTTTCAGGATACAGATTTGGTCAGAAGAAGTCACTTTTTGGTATAATTTTGAAATGTTGAACTAATTTTGTATGATTCTCATACACTATGACTGTCTTTGCTTAAAAGATTGTTATCTAGATTTGTTAACTGAGAACTGAGATTTGGATATGGCAAATTTTGAGCTCAGTTTGACACCAATTAGTTCTCTTGCGGAAGGGCTTTACTCTGTTTATGTTTTCCTATATAGGCTGACTTGATTTTTGTTGGTTTGCCCCATACATTTATTTTGCACTATTAATGTATATCTCCTTGAAGTTTTATTTGCAAAATTCTCTTGTTTGTTCCTTTGTGATAAATACTTCTGATGTGTAATTTAATGTCTTCCGTGATGTACATCACAATTACTGAATCATGATTGTACTGGATGAACTTTTCACTGGCATTAAAAATAGTTCAGAGATCTCTAATACTCCCTCCGTTTCAGTTTACAAGGCATGCGCGTACCCCTCGGTTGCCAATTTTATCACCGTAATATAAACTATATAACACAAAAATTATACCGTTTGAAAATAGAACATCTGAAGTTTATAATGGTATATTTTTTGTAATATATTTAGGTTGGTTAAATTGACGACCTAGGGGTACGCGCACGCCTTGTAAACTGAGAGAGAGGAAGTATTAGAAGACAAGAATATAAATTCTTCACTTCAGCAGCTGCAGTTTAGCTTTGTGGTTCACTTCTAATAGGAAAACAGAGATGATACCCAGCGTGTTGCTGCGGGGATTGAATATATTTCAATGAGATTTGGTTATATAGAACATGAATATTTGTACTAATAATATGAGAACTGAAACTGAAAATACATGTAATTTATTGTATTTGATTACTGTATAGTAGTAAAAAAATGTTGGGTATAAGTAGCATAATAGAAAGGAAATGACTAAACATTTCCCCATGAATGGTTGCATGTTGGGGTGGGTTTTCTCCCATGCATGGTGGCATGTTAAGATGGGTCCATATTGAGAGAAATAGGTTAGGATGCTGAATCATTATCCCAGTGGATGAGCTATTCATTTTTTTTTTCTGCATTAGTTCAATCTCGGCAGTACGGAAAAAATGAGGACTTAATTTCCTGTTTCAGGTACTACAATTCACTTCCACCAATAAGCAAGGCATATGGAACATTGTGTTTCTTTACCACAGTGCTGGTTCAGCTCCAGATACTAGACCCAGGCCTTCTTTATTTATCTTATCCCTATGTGTTCAAGAGTTTTCAGGTTAGCATCTGCTCATGCTCTCTCTCTCTCTCTCTCTCTCTCTCTCTCTCTCTCTTGCATTACTTATTTGTAACAAGCGCATTATGATGCTGCTTTGAGATTGTACAGTAATCTTCAATTTTGGACCACGCAGATATGGAGGCTATTTACAAGCTTCTTTTTCCTGGGCAAGTTCTCCATCAACTTTGGTATTCGCCTTCTGATGATGTAAGTCTTGTCAGATACCTATTAATCACAATTACTATAAACATGGTTACTTTCAGAATATTATAAAGATAAACTGGCAGCTGTTGGTTGAAATTGTTTATGTATGTTGCCATGTAGAGCAAGATATGGTGTGCAGTTGGAGAAGGGTTCATTTGAGAAGCGGGCAGCAGATTTCTTGTGGATGATGATATTTGGTGCAATCTCGTTACTGGTTAGTGGCACTCCTACTTATTACGTTTACAAACAAATGAATCAAATCTCTTAAGAGTTAAATTTATTTCTATCTTGATTGGTTCAGGTACTGTCTGCTATTCCCTATCTCGAGACTTATTTGTTGGGCATTCCTATGGTTAGCATGCTTCTTTATGTCTGGAGCCGAGAGTACCCAAACTCTCAGATAAGCATGTATGGCCTCGTCCAATTGAGGGTAACGCCTTGTTCTCATACTATTATTAAGTGCTTGATCGTGTCACAGCACTGCTCTAGATTGAATATACTCATGTCGTAAATGTACTTACTATTTGTGCAGTCATTTTATCTACCATGGGCTATGCTTGGATTGGATGTGATATTTGGCTCTCCAATACTGCCTGGCCTTTTGGGCATTATGGTTGGACATCTGTACTACTTCTTTACAGTGTTGTATCCGCTAGCTAGCGGAAAGAACTACCTCAAGACTCCTATGTGGGTGTATCCTTATGGTTAATGAAGCATTTTTCTCTCAGTCATAGTTACCTACCAACATTGTTTACTACAGCTTTTATGATATTGTTACTTCATTCCCAGTGATATATGCTCTTTGGTTCCTTAACATGCTGCACTTGCACAGACACAAGATTGTTGCTCGATTCAGGTTGGGCGTGCAGGCAAACTCTCCAGTCCGGCCAGCTAACACAGGCCCTACTGCCTTCAGAGGAAGAGGCTATAGACTCAACCAGTAGACTGCTGCGACGCCTGGCGATGTAAAAGAGGCATGAACAGGTTAACATGGATTCGATGTAAACTCTGGCAGCTAATATGGATTGGATTTTTCCCATTGAATCTGTAATGTCCTCATTGAATAACTACAGATGTGCACTTGCATTGTACCTGCGAAGTAGAGCTGCATGTCTTCTCTTTCTTTTTTAATACTCCCTCGGATACATATTACTTGTCGCTTAAACGGATCTAAATACATCTTTTTCAGCGACAAGTAGTATGGATCGGAGGCTGTAGCAAAATCTGCTTATATGATGTTCTTGAGTGCACGCATGATCATGTCGTATGATGTGCCTGCTGCTGGCATCTTACATGGGCCGTTTGGTACGGAAAATAGTTTTGGTGGGCCGTTACTGATTTTGCCGATGTGCCATTAAAGTGTTCAAAACGAAAAAGCTAAAAGCTTAAGCACTCGTCATGGTAGCCTGTTCCTTGTTTCTACACCCAGACTCCAGTTGCCCATATGTAGCTCTCTAAAGAGCACACTGAACACTTGAGAGCAGTATTTGAAATACTCAAAACAGAATCAGCTCTGCGCAAAGATGTCCGAATGCACTTTTGGCCAGAAACAAGTGGACTACCTGGGGCACATTATTACTGTAAATGGAATTGCTACAGACTTGTAAGTTAAAACAGGCCCTTGTAAATTACATGCTATTGCAGCTTGGTCTAAACCTTGCAGGCTACTACTGGAGGTTCATTAGAAACTATGGAATTATTTGCAAGCCCCTTTATCAAGCACTGAAGAAAGATAATTTTAAGTGGACAGGAGCAATGGCCCTTTGAACTTCTGAAAACCACTATGACTGGATATGACATATGAGCAATATTAATGCAACAGCCAACAGGGACAACCCATTGCCTTCATGAGCAAAACTATTGGTCCAAAAGCCATTACTTGGTCCACATATGACAACGAAGCTCTAACTACTCTAGAAGTTTTAAAGTGTTAGGAAATATGCAATTTGTATTCTCATGGGGGCACAGGGTATGGCCCACGCTTAAAATATGTTCATGAATAAAAAAACGTTCATGATTTTTTACAAATGTTCAGAAAATTCATAAACTGTTCAAGAATTTCAACTACTGATCCCAAAATACGAAAAATGTTTGCTGAATCAATAAATTATTCATGAATTTCAAAACAATGTTCAAAATTTCAAAAATTATTCGTCAATTTTTCTAAAAAATGCTAACTATTTCAACAAATGCTCATGAGTTTTTAAAAAATGTTTGTGAATTTACAAAATGTTCATGATTTCAAAAAACATTCTTGATTTCAAAAAATGTTCATGATTTGACAAGATGTCCATAAATTTGAAATATCTCCGAAAAATAAATTATGGAAAGGAAAATATAAAAGAAAAATAAAAATACAAAATCAACAAAATAGAGAAGGAAAAAAGAAAAACCAGAAGGAGAAAAAAAGAAAAAAAAAGAACTGGTTCAGGGAAGGTTCTAGAACTTCCCAAAACCGGTGGGAAAACTAGACAGGGCCGGCCTATACATTGGGCAGGCACACAATGGTGGCATGCGCTAGGTTGCTATAGAACGACCTATGCGCCAAATAGGAACCGCATGTACAATGCTAGGAGCAACATGAATTTTGAAAATCTAGGGAAATAAATCCACATTTATTTGACGGTATTACGACCCAGAGATGCCTCACCTTGTCTGTTGTCGGCCCAAGTAGGTCGGTCCGAGGCTCCCTAGGTTGGTTCTACCTTGGGCCATCAGGCTGGCCTATATTAGTTCTACCCTGGGCCATTAAGCTGACCCATGGGCCTCATAGGAGAAGACTATGGATGCCTATATAGGCCAGCCTGATGGCCAGGGTAGAACCAACCTAAGGAGCCTCGAACCGACCTACTTGGGCCGACAACCGACAAGGTGAGGCATCTCTGGGCTGTAATACCGTCAAATCAATGTGGGTTTATTTCCCTAGATCTTCAAAATTCATGTTACTCCTAGCATTGTACATGTGGTTCCTATTTGGCGCATAGGTCGTTCTATAGTGAGCTAGCGCATGCCACCATCGTGTGCCTATCCAGTGTATAGGTCAGGCCTGTCTATTTTTTCCCACTGGTTTTGGGAAGTTCTAGAACCTTCCCAGAACTAGTTCTTTTTTCTTTTTTCTTCTTCTAGTTTTTATTTTTTATTTTTCCTTTTCTATTTTTTCCATTTTGTATTTTCCTTTTTCTTTTATATTTTCCTTTCGCTTAATTTATTTTTCGAAGATATTTCAAATTTGTGGACATCTTATCAAATCACGAACATTTTTTGAAATCAAGAATAAGTTTTTGAAATCATGAACATTTTATAAATTCGAAAACATTTTTAAAAAATTCATGAGCATTTGTCGAGATAGTTAGAATTTTTTAGAAAAATAGACAAATAATTTTTGAAAATGTGAACATTCTTTTGAAATTCGTGAACAAATTATTGACTCAGCAAACATTTTTCGTACTTTGGGAACAGTAGTTGAAATTCTTGAACAGTTTATAAATTTTCTAAACATTTGTAAAAAAATCATGAATGTTTTTTTAGAATTCATGAACATATTTTAAAATTCACGATTGCGTTTGAATATGTGATTTTTTTTTCAATTTGGTGAACAATATTGAAAATTGCCAGCATTTTCTAAAAAAATCGTTAACAATATTTGAATTCACGCATATTAATTCGTGAACATTTTTTGAATACCGGAATATTTTTTATTTCTGGAACATTTTTGAAAAATCGTGAACTGTTTTTAAATATGCAAACATTTTTTTTCAAAATCTCAAACATATTTTGAATCCACAAATATTGTATGATTTCCGGAACATTCTTCAAATTGACGAACATTTAATGATTTTTCTAACAGTGCTAAAAAATCGCTATTTTTCTGAAATTGGGAACTCTTTTGAAATCCCGTATTATTTAAAATTAGAAAAAACAAAAACAGAAAAGAAAAGAAAAAAATCGATGTGGAAAAATAGGTGCGTCCTCCCGGCACATGGGCTGGCCCAAAAAAAATCGTTAACAATATTTGAATTCACGCATATTAATTCGTGAACATTTTTTGAATACCGGAATATTTTTTATTTCTGGAACATTTTTGAAAAATCGTGAACTTTTTTTAAATATGCAAACATTTTTTTTCAAAATCTCAAACATTTTTTGAATCCACAAATATTGTATGATTTCCGGAACATTCTTCAAATTGACGAACATTTAATGATTTCTCTAACAGTGCTAAAAATCGCTATTTTTCTGAAATTGGGAACTCTTTTGAAATCCCGTATTATTTAAAATTAGAAAAAAAAACAGAAAAGAAAAGAAAAAAATCGATGTGGAAAAATAGGTGCGTCCTCCCGGCACATGGGCTGGCCCAAAAATGGGTCCTGGGGAGCGGGGGTGCGCTCCAATTGCGCAGGGAGGTGCCAGGGATCGATCCATTCTCGCGCAGGCACAAAGGCAGCGTGCTAGCCACCAAACCAAGCTAGGAGTTAGTGGTAATAGCTAGGGCACGACCAATTTGAAGCACAACGTGCCGGTTCTCTCCTTTCTTTTTTAGTTTTCTTTTTGTTTTCTCCGTGTTTTTTCATCTCTTTGCTTTTGTTTCTTCATGTTTTTCTTCTTCATTTTTCTTCATTTTTTCATTGTCCATACGCTTATTCGACACTTTTCAAATACTTGTTCGACATCTTAACACTAGTTCAACACTTTTCAAATACTCGTTCAACATTTTTTGTTTTTGGTTTTTCTTTTGTTTCATTTGGTTTTCTTCTCCTTTTTTGTATTCTTTCTTCTTTCTTCTTAGATCAGATTTGTTTCATTCTTGTTCATTTTCTTTTTTACTTTATTTTTTCTTTGGTTTTCTTTTCTTCTTCTTTTTCTTCTTCATTTTTTGTTTTTCACGTGTGTTTTCTTATGTTTCTTTTTATTTTCACTCTACATTTTCATACATGCAAAAATAATTGTAACAAGCGATCAACATTTTTGTATACACATTCAACACTTTTTAACATCTTTCAAATACTTGTTCAACATTTTTAATACTTATTTAATATTTTTAAAACTTATTCAACATTTTTAAATACTCGTTCAATATTTTTTAGTACGTATTCAACATTTTTTCAAATAATTGTTCAACATTTGTAATACTAATTCAACACTTTCAAATAGTTGTTGAACATTTTCAAATTCTTGTCCAATATTTTGTAGATACTTGTTCAACATTTTTTTAATATCTATTCAACATTTTTTAAATACTTGTTCAACATTTTTAATATTTATTCAACATTTTTCAAATACTTGTTCAATAGTTTTCAAATTGTTGTTCAACATTTTCTAATACTTATTCAACATTTTTTCAAATGTGTTTTTGAGGAGTGTTTTTTGTAATATATAAATACATCCAAGCCCCACCGGAAACTGTTCATCCACAACCAACCCAACCGGCTCAACTCACTACGTCTCGACTCGTTCAACGTATCGCGCGCGCGGCAGCAATGGGCACTGTTCATCCAGTGGCAACCCAACTGGCTAGCTACGTCTCGCACACGGGGTTCGACCAACTTCAGTAGGCAGCAGCAGCGATCGATCGGGTTCAGCTAGCAGCGCAGGAGTCGATCGGGTTCAGTTAGCAGCGAAGGGATTGATCGATCGGCTTCAGTACGTAGTAGCACGCGATCACTCGGGTTCAGTAAGTGAACACCTCTCGCTCGGGTTCAGTTATAGCAACACGACTCGCACCACGCGCGTGTACGAGAGAAACACACAAACCACACTACATCGCTCGGCCCCGACCACCCACCGTAACCGGGAACTCCGCGAAAATTTCCTCGCCCTCACTTCTACCATGATTTTTATGTCATGGACGGCCCAAGGAATGTCATGCAGGTGCGTCCCTGGCCCGCCCAGGACAAAAAGGCAATTTTCTATCATGATAATTTGTCATAGAAGTAGGAGCCCACCACATCTATGATGATATGTGGTTTTGTCATAGTTATCGTCATAGCAGTGTCATAACCATGACATAATTTTTTTTGGTCGGGCCATAATGTCACGGATGTGTGTTTTTTTTGTAGTGAATGTTGTTCTCAAACTCAGGCTAAAGTGAAAAATGTTCACGATCAAGTACATAAGTGCTCATTCCATCCTTGGAGTTGATAAGCATCTGAATATGTGGAGCATATCTACAAGATCTCTTCTGATCAGCAGCTGTCCTCTTGACGGTTTCAACAATCAGGCTCATCACCTTGAACTTTTGAGGTGTATCAAAGAGGTCCAGTAAGTTGATGGAGTGGCCACGAATCATCTTGTCATCTCCAGACTTGAGTAAAAGAGTGTGCCTCAAGATAGTGTTTGTGGTGGCCAAACCAGCAAGCAAATGCTTCACTGAACCAAGCTTATGACTCTCAACATCCTTAGCAGGGATTGACTTGTACATGTTAGCCATGGAGTTGGGGTCCATTCCAGGCTTCCCATAGATATCAATGTCATTCTCTTCATCCTCAGGGGCACCAAGAAGTTCAGCCCACTCAGAGATAGTTGACTCGTATTTGGAACACCCAGTCCTCCATGCAATCCTGCCATCATGATAGAAATGAGCTGTGGAATAGAATCACATAATCATCTCATCGTTCCATTTAGTGAGCTTCTGACCAACAAAGGCATCCACTCTTTCAAGCCTAAAGCTCTCATGAACATGGGGGATCAGGAGTGATCCTCATTGGCATCAATATACTTCCAATCCACCCATCTCATGTCACTGACTATAGGCTTCTTATCAAGCAAGACAGTCTCATAGAAATCCTGTTGCTCTCATGTGTGAAAGCGGTAGTCACGAGCAGTTCTCCTCCTGATAGAGTACGGATTAGACATCCTCCACTGATGCAAACCCTTATCCTTCCTGAGCATCATGTTCTAAGCTATTGGATGAGCATTGTCATCATATGGAATATTTGGCTTCAACTTTCTGAGCACTAGTGGCTCATCATCAACCTTAACTTCAGGCACTGGTGTGACGCCCGAGTAATTAAGCTACAGTAAACCCCTGCTAATGAAGCCACGTCACCTCGGTTACTGTTGTTAATCTTGTGTTAGTTCAATACCGATTCAAATTGAAATTCAAAATCCATCAAAACCATAAAGGTTTTCAATTATTAAAACTAAAATGTTCGGAGTGGACCAAATTTTGAATAGGTTATTAGGGTAAGGAAACCACACTTTTACAAAATGCTTAGATAATTTAAAATGAATAAAACAGTAGCTAAAACAATTAAATAGCTGTTTTTTGAATTTTATAAAATACTAAACTATTTTGTTCAGGGGTAAAACTTCTGAGACAGTAGTTGGAATTGTAACTCTATTTTAGGTGTGGGTCTTGCTTTTTATAAAACTATAAAGTATTAAAGAAATAAAAAAACAGAAAAGGGAATAAGATAAAAAGAAAAATAAAACAAACACAAACTAACAAAAACAAAAAAAGAAACCCCGCTTCCCCCACTGGGCTTCGACCCAGCCGGCCCTGTCGGCCACCCCACCAGGCGGGCCCAACACCCCCCCCCCCCCCCCCCCCCCCCCCCCCCCAAACCATAACCACCCCACTCTCCCCCACTCCTCCCTCTCCCCGCCCCGCTTCTGGATCGAAGGAGCGACCCCCTCCCCCCCGCGCTCTGGATCGGGAGCGCCCCAGCGCTCACCGCCTCGATCCCACCGCCGCCCGGAGACCTCGTCGTCGACCACCGCTGCCTGAAGTCTCCGTCGATGCTGCCATCGCCCAGCGTGCCTCGCCCCCCTCCTCGTCCCGTGCCGAGGCCGCCATTCCTGCGCAGCGCCATCGACCCCGTCGCCTTACCGCACTCGTCACCGACGACCCGGACACCACCCCTTCGTCGTCCTCCTCCCTGATCCCACTGCCCCGTCCCTACGAACCTCTAGTGAGGCCCCCATCTTATCCTCTTCCCCGCGCCACGCTGGTAGCGGTCGCCGCGGACACTCCACTCCCGTGCGCTCGCCCGCAACCCCCTTGCGCACGCACACCGCGGACGGGCCGCGCCCTGGCCGCGCGCCGCTCCGCCTGGCCGCGCCCGTCGCCCCGCCCCGACGTGCCCCGCCTGCGCCGACCGCTCGCCGCGCCACCGCCCCGTCCCCCCCCTCATCGCTGCGCCTCGCCTCCCCTGCATCCCGCTGCCTCGCAAGCCCCACCACTGCCGTGGCTCGCCCGCCTGCTGCCGCTGGACGCTCCTGCTTGCTGCTTAGCCGCGCCCGTCGTTCATCGCCGTTGCCGGACTGCCCCACTGCTGCCGCCTTGGCCACCCCCTGCCTCGCCGACGCGCCCGACCGCGCTGTGGTTGCGGCCGTGGCCACGCCTGGCTGTGCCAGGGCCGTGATTCGCCACGCCGGGTCGCACGCCGCCCACGGTCGCCGCGCCCTCGCTCCCCCTGCCCATGCCCACGCGCGGGCAGCACCCTGGCCGCTGGCCTCGCCCCGCAGCACTCCCCACCGGCGAGCGCGCGCCCTGGCACCCGTTGCCCGCAACCGCACACCGCGGGCTGGCGCCCGCGCCCGTTTCTACCGACCCGTTAAGGCCCCCTGACCCTATGACATGTGGGGCCCCAGCCCCAGAATGTTTAAAATAATAATAATAATAATAATAAATAAAATATTAATTAATTAATTAATTAGTTAACTAAATAATTAAACTTAATTAATTCTGTTTAAACCAGCTAATTAGATAATTAACCTAATTAACTCTGTCTAATTAAACTGCTAACTAAACAGTCTATGACCAGTGGGACCCACACGTCAGTTGACCAGTCAACACCCCTGTTGACTGCTGATGTCATGCTGGCGTCATGCTGCTGTCAGCATGTACTATTCTGGATAATGTGAAATTAAATTAATTAAATATATTCTAAAAATGTTTTAAAACTTTAGAAAATCATATAAAATAAACCGTAGCCCAGATGAAAATACTTCCTACATGAAAGTTGCTTAGAACGATGAGACAAATCCGGATACGCAACCCGTTTGTCCGCCACGCATCCCTAGCATAGCGAACATGCAACTTCCCCCTCCAGTTCGTCTGCCCGAAAATGCGAAACACTGGGGATATTTTCCCGGATGTCCCCCCCCCCTTCACCGGTATCACCTCATACTGCGTTAGGGCACCCCTAGCATCGATACTTGTCATGTCATGCATCGCTATGCATCTGTTTGCTTAATATTTATTGTTTCTTCCCCCTCTTCTCTCGCTAGACACCAAGACCGACGCCGCTGCTACCCAGTACGACTACGGTGTTGACGACCCCTCTCTCTTGCCAGAGCAACCAAGCAAGCCCCCCCTTTGATCACCTATCGCCTATTCTTCTCTTTACTGCTTGCATTAGAGTAGTGTAGCATGTTACTGCTTTCCGTTATCCTATCCTGATGCATAGCCTGTCCTTGCTACTACTATTGTTACCTTTACATGCAATCCTAAATGCTTAGTATAGGATGCTAGTGTTCCATCAGTGGCCCTACACTCTTGTCCGTCTGCCATGCTATACTACTGAGCCGTGATCATTTTGGGAGGTGATCACGGGCATATGCGATATACTTTATACTGTTACATTACTTATGATACTGTTCGGAGATGGGGGCTGAAGGGGCAGGTGGCTCCATCCCGGTAGAGGTGGGCCCGGGTTCCCGACGGCCCCCGACCGTTACTTTATGGCGGAGCGACAGGGCAGGTTGAGACCACCTAGGAGAGAGGTGGGACTGGCCCTGGTCGGCGTTCGCGGACACTTAACACGCTTAACGAGATCTTGGTATTTGATCTGAGTCTGGCCACTGGCCTATACGCACTAACCATCTACGCGGGGACAGTTATGGGCACTCGACGTTGTGGTATCAGCCGAAGCCTTCGTGACGTCAGCGACTGGGCGGCGCGCGCCGGGTTGGACCGCATAACGCAACTTCCTTTGTAATGGAGGTTGCTAGGTCTGCTCTCTGGCTGCCCACGCAACATGCAGGTGTGCAATGGGCGATGGGCCCAGACCCCTGCGCCATAGGATTTAGACCGGCGTGCTGACCTCTCTGTTGTGCCTAGGTAGGGCTGCGACGTGTTGATCTTCTGAGGCCGGGCATGACCCAGGAAAGTGTGTCCGGCCAAATGGGATCGAGCGTGTTGGGTTATGTGGTGCACCCCTGCAGGGAAGTTAATCTATTCGAATAGCCGCGATCTTCGGTAACAGGACAACTTGGAGTTGTACCTTGACCTTATGACAACTAGAACCGGATACTTAATAAAACACAACCTTCAAAGTGCGAGATACAACCGGTGATCGCTCTCTCACAGGGCGACGAGGGGAGGATCATCGGTTAGGATTATGCTATGCGATGCTACTTGGTGAACTTATCATCTACTCTCTTCTCCTGCTGCAAGATGGAGGTTACCAGAAGCGTAGTCTTCGAAAGGACTAGCTATCCCCCTCTTATTCTGGCTTTCTGCAATTCAGTCCATATATGATACCCTTATTCCATTTGATACCAATGCATACATATGTAGTGTAGCTCCTTGCTTGCGAGTACTTTGGATGAGTACTCACGGTTGCTTTTCTCCCTCTTTTCCCCTTTCTATACTCGATTGCTGCGACCAGACGTTGGAGCCCAGGAGCCAGGCGCCACCGTCGACGACAACTACTACTACTCGGGAGGTGCCTACTACTACGTGCAGCCCGCTGACGACGACCAGGAGTAGTTTAGGAGGATCCCAGGCAGGAGGCCTGCGCCTCTTTCGATCTGTATCCCAGTTTGTGCAAGCCATCTTATGGCATCTTGTTTAACTTATGTCTGTACTCAGATATTGTTGCTTCCGCTGACTCTTGTGCCTTCGAGCATTTGTATTCGAGCCTTCGAGGCCCCTGGATTGTAATATAAAGCTTGTATTATTTTAATTTGTGTCTAGAGTTGTGTTGTGATATCATCCCGTGAGTTCCTGATCTTGGTCATACACATTTGCGTGCATGAATAGTGTATGGTCAAATCGGGGGCGTCACAAGTTGGTATCAGAGCCGACTGCCTGTAGGAATCCCCCTTCCATACTCCTTGGCTGAAGTCGAGTCTAGTCAATACAAAACTTTTACTAACATGGCTGTGTGTCTTACGGTCACACGTCGCCATTGGGTGGTGGTAGGATCTTTTGTTCCTCGACCTATACTCTGGGACTCTGATCTCCCTTCTATTTGGGTTAAATGAATTTTGCTAACTCTAACATTAGGATCTCATGATCACTTCCAACCGGAGAGCCCTGTGTTACCGATGACCGCCTGCTTCACCGGAAGATTCCGAAGATACTCTTCGATATTCTCTCGAGACTTGTGCCCACCACTTTTGCTATTCCCGACCACCAATAAATCCTTATGAATAACTACTTACACTTGCCATTCATACGATCATCCCCCATTGATCTGGTTATTACAGGATACCCTGAAGTTTTCTCTATTGTTCCGAGAATACTTTGTGCCTACTGCCTTGCAGTTCTTTGCCACATGAATACCCCTACAAATAAGTCCTCGCACTTGTCGAGTATCCGCTCATCCCCAGTTGTTCATGTGTTTCACAAAAGTCTTCAAAATACCATTCGATCTTCCGAAAATCCTCAGGAGCCTTTTGCTCTTGAAATTCTTACCCGCTTGCATTATGATTGATCCCATAAGTATGGTAATCTTATTGGCATCCTTAGTCATTATCAGTTTGAGTCTGTTGAATCAATATGTTGTGAATGCTCGCAATCCTTAATCAGATACTTCATTTCGTCCTTCCAGCTCAGACGTCATTTTAAACATGAGCTGGATCTTGACCAATCCAATTATCGTCGATTGTACCCCTATGCTTACTCAACTTATCCATCCTTAACCAGAGCGTTTGCTTCTGATCCATTGATTTGGAAATCATAATTCCTTTGCGTTTGAGCTTTGGATTAGTCAGTTGTTTCTATAAGCCAATGCCCTTGCATTGTTTCTTCCTCTGGTTGTGTGTTGGTGCTCGCATCAACTCCGTTATGGACTTTCAGATCCTTTGTTGAATTTATTATCCGACAATGTCCTTCATATTCAATAACCTTGTGAGCCTTTCCGCGGGTATGAAATGCCTTTGGTAAATTGTATCCTCTGCTTTGTCAACCATGCTTTACTTTCGAGCTGGTGATATTTACTCTTGAAGCTTGCATGCCTGCAGGTCGACTCTAGAGGATCCCCGGGTACCGAGCTCGAATTCGCCCTATAGTGAGTCGTATTACAATTCACTGGCCGTCGTTTTACAACGTCGTGACTGGGAAAACCCTGATAAAATTTCAACACTGCAACTTCTTCGAAAATGAGAAGTGAATGAAAGGTTAGGCATTGGAGAAGAGGGAGTCGACCTTGAACCCTGTGTTCATGCCCATGGAAATGATGTATACCTTATCATGGAAGCTTCTCTTAAAATAATTATCCCCTTGTTATAAGTTCATCTTGTATCTATGGACATGGTTCCGACCATGTTTCTCCTTGATTCCATTTCTCGTGCAAATTTGAGCACTTGTCTTCTGCAGAGCATTACCCTAGTCCAACCTCTAATATGATCTGTCGTCGAGTATTACCCCCTGGTATCTCGAGATTATCATGGAACTGCATACTTCTTATGAGTTCTTCATCAAGTGCTACATTCTCACTGATTCCAATTTTTCACGGGCTCTGAGTTATTAAACACTCAAAGACACCAATAACTGACTGAAGTCCGCACCGCGATTAAGCAAATCTTGGTAACCTTCATGACTTACGAGTTTGAACTTGATCACATCATTCCTAGCCTGCTTGGCTATATCCTTGTCATGCCAATTTTAACTGTGCTATCTGGTCCTTCTTTCTAGAGCAAAAAATTCAAGGTGAGCTAATCTTACGTCGATCTTCCTCGTCATAACAATTGTCCTTGGATGACAAGCTTGATTTCAAGTTTGTGCCATACCTATGGTCTCAATAACTTCTCGCTTCATCATTCCGTTGACTTGATGTCATCGCCGATCGGTTACATCTTCTTGATACCCCTCGACAAATGTGTCGTGATCATCATCAAAATTTTGACCCCTTCCAAGATATCAATTGAATTCATGATGAGAAATACCATCCTTGCCCTCGATGAATTTTATTATCATCGACCACTTTATTGCCTTCCCACCAACACAAGCTTGTTCGTGTTTGGTGTTATACCTTCAGTTCCTTGCTATCCAGCAATGTTTTCTTTACCTTGGAACATTACCATCTATTATGTCATCAATGTTGTGAGAATTTCACCACCTCTTCAGAATTCGTGATACAATGATGCTTCTCGCCATCACCATTCTTTACTTGGTCCCCGTGTTGAGTGAACTCCGTTGTGCAAATTTAATATCTCTAGCAACCCTATTGCTTCAGAGTTATTGGACAATGATTCCAATTTGGTGTGTTGGTTGCCCAATCACCTTTCTAACATTGAACATGCTACCTAAGACCATATTTTGGGTGCACTTTTCAACCAATGCTTAATTGTGTATGTTTTCCTCGAGCATACATCCTTATATCATTTGATCCGACAAATGTTATCTCCTTGTTCACATAAGTGTGGAAATCCATCTTTTGAATATCTCAATGAATTGTCGCTGAGTTCATCAGCCACCTCTTCATCCTCCCCTTGGTTTTAATGATGAACTCTTGTTTTGGAACTCGCTTCCATAGTTCATTTCCTGCGAATCTTACAATGTCATCTCGACAATTTGTGTTGCACCTTTCTTCTCAGGCATCCCGAGTCTGAGTTATCCTGACACCAATCAGATCTGAATCTCGGTCAGATATGATGGTTGGAACATATTTCCAAGAGTTATAGCATTGGTCTTCATATGATCTGATAAGGTGATATCATGCCTAGCACAACTGGCTGGAGGACCTATTGTTACAATTTCCTTTTGGCAAGGTTAAACTCTTCTTCCATGAGGAAATTGAAGACTTATTCTATAAGTTGTTCCTGATGAATCCTTTGTATATCCAAGTCCGACCTTTGCTTGAAGACCATGTCAATGATATCTCGAAGCATGTCTGTGGTACTCTGATTTTCAACAAGAATATTTAAAGTCTAATGATAAATGTTTCCTGCTCAATTATCCAAACACCGTTGTATGGGTAATGTCCTGAAATTTCTCTCCCCTTACCTAAAGAGTTTTCTAGATTATATCCTGTCATGGATATCGTGCTCTGCTTGTCCTTGGGAAGGATATACCCCTGGAATATGTGTTTAAACACATTTTCCTTTCCATTCTTCTGTTTATTATGATAATCACATTTTCCTTTCCATTGGTTTGTTTAAAAACCTTCTTGTGATCTATATTGTATAAGCAGTAATATATCCCTGCTTATGTAAACACCTCGTTGTACCACTTTGTTAAAAGGACCCTGTTACTTTTGTTGATGACATTCCGGTAACCACCGATGGACGGAAATTTTGCCTACTGGTCCGCCTCGTTCAACGAGCAGGAAAATGGTTCTCTCCGTCCCTCGCCCTTGGTACCGATGTGTTGCCGACATGACCGACAGACTATCCTACTCTAACGTGCCTTACATGATCGTGCAAGATGTCACCGACCTTCCTACTTTTAACCACATGGTGGGCCCATAACCCACAGTTCCACAGGATCGAAACCTGACTCTCCTGTACACCTTGTTAACAAAGTTATCCCTTGATCTTGGTTTCGTAGGTAATTCACGAGCCACCTTCTTAGTGCTCCATTCTGGTATCAGACACAATACTTACTCTCGCTGCTCTGAACCCCTTTCTCACTCTGGTTCAGACTTTGAGCAGCTATCTGTCCGCTTGGACCCTCTCATTGTACCTTCGTACCTTACTCTCGATGTATTTTATATGTTCAACTCGAGAGGTAGTCTTATGCTCATTCATGGGTTAACCCCAGATTGTTTCCCTCATAAGCATTCTGACGTAGCCAAGTTGCCTCTTACCTATTCGTAAGTACGTTGGAGTTCCGAAGAAAGGATGACGACTTGATCATGGTGACTTAAAGCAGAGAAATGAAGACATCAACGAAAGGGATCAACCTCTCTGAGGAGATCAACCAAGACCGAGAAGACTCGATAGAATTTCGTAGCCACGTCTTTCCCTTACCCCCCTCCTAAATCTCGGGACGAGATTTCTTATAGTGGAGGAGAATTGTGACGCCCGGGTAATTAAGCTACAGTAAACCCCTGCTAATGAAGCCACGTCACCTCGGTTACTGTTGTTAATCTTGTGTTAGTTCAATACCGATTCAAATTGAAATTCAAAATCCATCAAAACCATAAAGGTTTTCAATTATTAAAACTAAAATGTTCGGAGTGGACCAAATTTTGAATAGGTTATTAGGGTAAGGAAACCACACTTTTACAAAATGCTTAGATAATCTAAAATGAATAAAACAGTAGCTAAAACAATTAAATAACTGTTTTTTGAATTTTATAAAATACTAAACTATTTTGTTCAGGGGTAAAACTTCTGAGACAGTAGTTGGAATTGTAACTCTATTTTAGGTGTGGGTCTTGCTTTTTATAAAACTATAAACTATTATAGAAATAAAAGAAAACAGAAAAGGGAATAAGATAAAAAGAAAAATAAAACAAACACAAACTAACAAAAACAAAAAAAGAAACCCCGCTTCCCCCATTGGGCTTCGACCCAGCCAGCCCTGTCGGCCACCCCACCAGACCGGCCCAACACCCCCACTACACCTACCCCCCACTCCCCAGAAACCCTAACCACCCCACTCTCCCCCACTCCTCCCTCTCCCCGCCCTGCTTCTGGATCGAAGGAGCGACCCCCCCCCCCCCCCCCCGCGCTCTGGATCGGGAGCACCCCAGCGCTCACTGCCTCGATCCCGCCACCGCCCGAACCCGGAGACCCCGTCGCCAACCACCGCTGCCTGAAGTCTCCGCCGACGCCGCCATCGCTCAGCGTGCCTCGGCTCCCTCCTCGTCCCGTGCCGAGGCCGCCATTCCTGCGCAGCGCCATCAACCCCGTCGCCTTGCTGCACTCGTCGCCGGCGACTCGGACGCCGCCCCTTCGTTGTCCTCCTCTCCGAGCCCACTGCCCCGTCCCTACGAACCTCCAGTGAGGCCCCCATCTTCTCCTCTTCCCCGCGCCACGCTGGTAGCGGTCGCCGCGGACACTCCACTCCCGTGCGCTCGCCCGCAACCCCCTCGCGCACGCTCACCGCGGACGGGCCGCGCCCTGGCCGCGCGCCGCCCCGCCTGGCCGCGCCCGTCGCCCCGCCCCGACGTGCTCCGCCTGCGCCGACCGCTCGCCGCGCCACCGCCCATTCCCCCCCCGCATCGCTGCGCCTCGCCTGCCCTGCATCCCGCTGCCTCGCAAGCCCCACCACTGCCGCGGCTCGCCCGCCTGCTGCAGCTGGCCGCTTCTGCTTGCTGCTTAGCCGCGCCTGTCGTTCATCGCCGTTGCCGGACTACCCCACTACTGCCGCCTTGGCCACCCCCTACCTCGCCGACGCGCCCGGCCGCGCTGTGGTTGCGCCCGTGGCTACGCCTGGCTGTGCCAGGGCCGTGATTCGTCACGCCGGGTTGCGCACCGCCCATGGTCGCCGTGCCCTCGCTCCCCCCTGCCCGTGCCCACGCGCGGGCAGCACCCTGGCCGCTGGCCTCGCCCCTCAGCACTCCCCGCTGGCGAGCGCGCGCCCTGGCACCCGTTGCCCGCAACCGCGCCCCGCGGGCTAGAGCTCGCGCCCATTTCTACTGACCCGTTGAGGCCCCCTGACCCAATGACATGTGGGTCCCCAGCCCCAGAACGTTTTAAAAATAATAATAATAATAAATAAATAAATAAAATCAAATATTAATTAATTAATTAACTAAATAATTAAACTTAATTAATTCTATTTAAACGAGCTAATTAGATAATTAACCTAATTAACTCTATCTAATTGAACTGCTAACTAAACAGTCTATGACCAGTGGGACCCACACGTCAGTTGACCCGTCAACACCCTTGTTGACTGCTGACGTCATGCTCGCGTCATGCAGACGTCAGCATGTACTATTCTGGATAATGTTAAATTAAATTAATTAAATATATTCTAAAAATGTTTTAAAACTTTAGAAAATCATATAAAATAAACCGTAGCTCAGATGAAAATACTTTCTACATGAAAGTTGCTCAGAATGACGAGACGAATCCGGATGCGCAGCCCGTTCGTCCGCCACACATCCCTAGCATAGCGAACACACAACTTTCCCCCTCCGGTTCGTATGTCCGAAAATGCGAAACACTGGGGATATTTTCCCGGATGTTCCCCCCTTCACCGGTATCACCTCATACTGCGTTAGGGCACCCCTAGCACCGATACTTGTCATGTCATGCATCGCTATGCATCTGTTTGCTTAATATTTATTGTTTCTTCCCCCTCTTCTCTCGCTAGACACCGAGACCGACGCTGCTGCTACCCAGTACGACTACGGTGTTGACGACCCCTCTCTCTTGCCAGAGCAACCAGGCAAGCCCCCCTTTGATCACCAGATATCGCCTATTCTTCTCTCTACTGCTTGCATTAGAGTAGTGTAGCATGTTACTGCTTTCCGTTATCCTATCCTGATGCATAGCCTGTCCTTGCTACTACTGTTGTTACCTTTACCTGCAATCCTAAATGCTTAGTACATGATGCTAGTGTTCCATCAGTGGCCCTACACTCTTGTCCGTCTGCCATGCTATACTACTGGGCCGTGATCATTTCGGGAGGTGATCACGGGCATATGCGATATACTTTATACTATTACATTACTTATGATACTGTTCGGAGATGGGGGCTGAAGGGGCAGGTGGCTCCATCCCGGTAGAGGTGGGCCTGGGTTCCCCACGGCCCCCGACTGTTACTTTGTGGTGGAGCGACAGGGCAGGTTGAGACCACCTAGGAGAGAGGTGGGCCTGGCCCTGGTCGGCGTTCGCGGACACTTAACACGCTTAACGAGATCTTGGTATTTGATCTGAGTCTGGCCACTGGCCTATACGCACTAACCATCTACGCGGGGACAGTTATGGGCACTCGACGTCGTGGTACCAGCCGAAGCCTTCGTGACGTCAGCGACTGGGCGGCGCGCGCCGGGTTGGACCGCGTAACGCAACTTCCTTTGTAATGGAGGTTGCTAGGTCTGCTCTCCGGCCACCCACGCAACATGCAGGTGTGCAATGGGCGACAGGCCCAGACCCCTGCGCCATAGGATTTAGACCGGCGTGCTGACCTCTCTATTGTGCCTAGGTAGGGCTGCGACGTGTTGATCTTCCGAGGCCGGGCATGACCCAGGAAAGTGTGTCCGGCCAAATGGGATCAAGCGTGTTGGGTTATGTGGTGCACCCCTGCAAGGAAGTTAATCTATTCGAATAGCCGTGATCTTCGGTAACAGGACGACTTGGAGTTGTACCTTGACCTTATGACAACTAGAACCGGATACTCAATAAAACATACCCTTCCAAGTGCCAGATACAACCGGTGATCGCTCTCTCACAGGGCGACAAGAGGAGGATCATCGGTTAGGATTATGCTATGCGATGCTACTTGGTGAACTTATCATATACTCTCTTCTCCTTCTGCAAGATGGAGGTTACCAGAAGCGTAGTCTTCAAAAGGACCAGCTATCCCCCTCTTATTCCGGCTTTCTGCAGTTCAGTCCACATATGATACCCTTATTCCATTTGATACCAATGCATACATATGTAGTGTAGCTCCTTGCTTGCGAGTACTTTGGATGAGTACTCACGGTTGCTTTGCTTCCTCTTTTTCCCCTTTCTATACCCGATTGCTGCGACCAGACGTTGGAGCCCAAGAGCCAGACGCCACCGTCGATGACGACTACTACTAGTCGGGAGGTGCCTACTACTACGTGCAGCCCGCTGACGACGACCAGGAGTAGTTTAGGAGGATCCCAGGCAGGAGGCCTGCGCCTCTTTCGATCTGTATCCCAGTTTGTGCTAGCCATCTTATGGCATCTTGTTTAACTTATGTCTGTACTCAGATATTGTTGCTTCCGCTGACTCTTGTGCCTTCGAGCATTTGTATTCGAGCCTTCGAGGCCCCTGGCTTGTAATAGAAAGCTTGTATTATTTTAATTTGTGTCTAGAGTTGTGTTGTGATATCATCCCATGAGTTCCTGATCTTGGTCGTACACATTTGCGTGCATGATTAGTGTATGGTCAAATCGGGGGCGTCACAACTGGGGCCTAGTTCTTCTCAGTAGCAGATATGTTCCTGGTTGACCTCTTAGGTGCTAAAGCTTTTGGCCTGGACTTGGGCTTGGAGGGAGCAGCAGAGTTCATAGCATCTGACATGAGCTTCTGAGTCTTTGCTGGAGGTGCATCTGTAATAGGTTATTCCTCCTCCTCCCCGTGTTCATCGGCAACCATGGAAGGTTTGCTAATGACTCTAGCAGTTGTCTTCCTAGCCCTTTTCTTCTTCTTGCTGGCATCAACCTCTGCATCACTTGGATCCTCAAGTGTGAATGTCATAGCATCTTAGGGAGCTGAGGCCTTTGCACCTTTGGAGATTGGGACTCTCCTCACTACCAACTTCTCCTTGGCACTGCCAGAAGGCCTGGCTGTTGTGCCATACTCCTTGGCAAGCACCTCTTTATTCTTGGAGGTCACTTCCTCTGGATGGAAGTCCTCATCCTCTGTTTCTGATCCCTTGTTGTTCCTGGTCTTCTTGGCAGCCTTTGGCAGATTGCTAGGAGTGCTCTGCTCCGTTCATCATAGCTCCCAGCTGGACTAGATCCTTCACTAAGATCCACATTCTACTTAGACATGTTCTGGCTGTCACTTTCACTCAACATCTTTTAAGAAGACCCTGTTAATAGATAGGTATGGGCAGAGTAGATGAGTTATCACAAAAGCAAACGATTTTTCAAAAAAATTGAGTTCAAATCTTAGTTATAGGTTTTCACAAAATGCATTTCGGAGCTACCAAGTTGGTCATTTCGGTGATACCGAAGCACTCTACAGAAACATAACACAGCATTTCGGTAGGACCGAGATGTGGTTCGGTGTCTCCGAGTTGCTAGGGTTTCACTGAAATTTCACTTTCGGTCTCATCGATTAGCACCTCTCGGTGGCACCGAGATGTACTAGTGCAATGGCCACAGCCAAATCGGTGGAACTGAAAATTCCTAATCGGTCGGTCCTAGATGCTTCCAGTGGAAACCTAAACCTAATTTTTTTGCTCGAAACTATTCTAAGGAAGTAATCCGGTGGATAGAGGAATCTCATTCATGGCAAGATACATGGCAAAACCCTTGTGCATCAAATTACAAAAGTGAAGCACGAGGGGGTCGAATCTCACCCTAACTTGGTGGAGATTCTCTACTGCGGCAATAGCGGGGCAGATTGCCGTTGACGGCGGGATAGTCCTGCGGCGAGGGGGCACTAGAGATGAGGGGGATGATCCTAAGACCGGGGAGACGGCGGCAATGGGGTGTGAACTCACGATGTTTGAAGAAATTTTCAACACACGGTACCGCAGGATATATATACCCGTGTGCTGTGGGTGGCACTGAGTGGAACAAATCAGTGGCACCGAGATGTGCAACTGTGTGCAGTTACAACAAATCAGTGAAGCCGAGTTGGCCTAATCGGTAGCACCGAGATGAAAGCCTAGATCAATCTAAATGATTTTGGTCTAGTCGAGTTTGAGTGAGTTAGCCCAACCGAAATGCATTGAGAAGGTTTTGGAGGTCAGCCCTTGTAGGATCGGTGGCTCCGAGTGCACCTCACCCGGAGGGTCCCAAAGTGACTTGTTCAATTTTTGTGATATAGAATGAAAATAATTTGAGACAAGAAGAGCATATATAGCTAGAGAAGGTTCTTAGGCATTCTTGTACATCCACTTGGCCAACAAAAACCAAGACAATCAAAACAACAAATGGATGTCCTCGAATGGAGAAAATATGCAACCAACATGCTCACACAATAATAATTGCAAGTGAAATATGTGTTAAACATGCACAACCAATTCTAACATCTATCAAGCAATTGGCGATGACTAGGTCATCTATATATGAGTATACTGACTTAGGAGTAAAATGAGAACATCTGATCATAGGTCATACTCATCATTTAAGCACAAGTAGGATTGCCAATTTTACATAAAGAATTAATGTGTTCACAACATTAGAGTTGATTTAGCTCCATTTTTAGAGCAAAGCCCCCCTAGATGTGATATCCCCCCAAAGAGGGATTAACTAACCTTGGGTTTTGTCGATCATGACTTCATGTAGATAGTGAAGATGTGGATGCTCATTGTTGATGTAGATTGATACGTCTCCAATGTATCTATAATTTTTGATTGTTCCATGCTATTATATTATCTATTTTGGATGTTTTATATGCATTAATATGCTATTTTATATTATTTTTTAGACTAACTTATTAACCCAGAGCCCAGTGCCAATTTCTGTTTTTTTCCTCGTTTTTGAGTTCTACAGAAAAGGAATATCAAATGGAGTCCAAACGGAATAAAACTTTACGATGCTTTTTCTTGGACCAGAAGACACCCAGGAGACTTGGAGAGGAGGCCAGAAGACCTACGGGGAGGCTACAAGCCCTAGGGGGGCGCTCTAGGCTTGTGGGCTCCCTGTAGACCTCCTAACCCTAATCTTCGCCTCATAAATACCCAAATATTCCCCCAACACCAGAAGGATCCACGAAAATACTTTTCCGCCGCCGCAAGCCTCTGTTCCCGTGAGATCCCATCTTGGGGCCTTTTCCCGGCACCCTGCCAGAGGGGTATTCGATCACGGAGGGTACCTACATCAACTCTATTGCTCTTCTGATGAAGCATGAGTAGTTTACCACAGACCTACGGGTCGATACCTAGTAGCTAGATGGCATCTTATCTCTCTATGATCCTCAATACCATGTTCTCCTCGATGTTCTTGGAGTTCTATCCGATTTAATATTCTGTTGCGGTGTGTTTGTCGAGATCCGATGAATTGTGGATTTATGATCAGATTATCTATGAATATTATTTGAGTCTTTTCTGAATTCTTATATGCATGATCAAATATCTTTGTATTTCTCTTCAAATTATTGGTTTGGTTTGGCCAACTAGATTGTTTTTTCTTGCAATGGGAGAGGTGCTTAGTTTTGGGTTCAATCTTGCGGTGTCCTCACCCAGTGACATAGTAGGGGTAGCGAGGCAAGTATTGTATTGTTGCCATCAAGGGTAAAAATATGGGGTTTTCATCATATTGCTCGATTTTATCCCTCTACATCATGTCATCTTACTTAAGGTGGTATTCCGTTCTTATGAACTTAATACTCTAGATGCATGCTGGATAGCGGTCGATGTGTGGAGTAATATTAGTAGATGCAGGCAGGAGTCGGTCTACTTGACACAGACGTGATGCCTATATTCATGATCATTGCCTTGGATATCATCATAACTTTGTGCTTTTCTATCAATTCCTCGACACTAATTTGTTCACCCACCGTATTATTTTCTTCAAAGAGAGAAGCCTATAGTGAAACCTATGGCCCCGGGGTCTATTTTCCATCATATATTTTCAGATCTATAAACCAAAAACTCCAAAATACCTTGCTGCAATTTATTGTTTTTACTTTGTTTTACGTTTTACTAATCTTGTATATCTATCTCTATCAGATCTCATCCTTGCAAGTGACCGTGAAGGGATTGACAACCCCTTTATCGCATTGGGTGCAAGTGTTTGATTGTTTGTGTAGGTGCATAGATTGGAGAGTTGCGTGTATCTCCTACTGGATTGATACCTTGGTTCCCAAACTGAGGGAAATACTTATCTCTACTTTGCTACATCACCCTTTCCTCTTCAAGTGAGAAACTAACGCAAGCTCAAGAAGTAGCAGGAAGAATTTCTGGCGCCGTTGTCGGGGAGGTTCTACATCAAGCCTACCAAGTACCCATCATAAACTCTCATTTCTTGCATTACATTATTTGCCATTTGCCTCTCGCTTTCCTCTCCCCCACTTCTAAAACATTTTCAGAAAAAC
Organism: Triticum urartu; assembly: GCF_003073215.2. Taxonomy (NCBI): domain Eukaryota; kingdom Viridiplantae; phylum Streptophyta; class Magnoliopsida; order Poales; family Poaceae; genus Triticum; species Triticum urartu. The sequence goes on along the minus strand of NC_053022.1, from coordinate 161,140,031 downwards.
ACAAAAATATTAGTCTTTTTATTCGCCCTTCTTTCGTTCATCTTTTAGTTTGCCATTATGTCTTACTTGGTTTGTTTGCTCGTTCGCTTGGTATAATTGTGTGTTTATTGAAAATTAGGAACCAAAAGGTTTATGGATCCTCATCTACTTGCTAATCTTTTTAAAGGATCCAATTTTGATGAACCAATTATCTTTATGGAGTTTTGCTTGAAATTCGTGAATCTGAAAATTGTGACAAAATTTATGAAGTGATTCACGATAGCTCCTTGAATGAAAAGCATGATTGCAATGATGTTATTACAAATTCTGTTAATGTCAATTGTGCTAATAATATGCAAAAATCCTAAGTTTGGGGATGCTAATTTTGCTATGTCTGCTACTTATTGCAATGATCATGATTGGGGTGATAATGCTTCTTATGATCTTGAAAGTTTATTTAAGCGTCATGATGAATATGTTTGCTATAGTACTGAAAATGGGTTTGGAAGAGTGTCAACTTTAGTAAATAATGATCCCACTACTTTGGAGTTTGATCAATCTTATGAAATTTTTGATAAAAGTGGGCTTGGAGAAGTAATGACTTTATTCTATGTTAATCCCACTATTTTGGAAGAGTGTCAACTTTGCATGCATGTGGATCATGTAGAGAATATGTCATGTGATAGCTATATTGTTGAATTTGAATATGATCCCACATGTAATTATTATGAGAGAGGGAAATATGGTTGTAGAAATTTTCATGTTACTAAATTACCTCTTGTTATGTTGAGATTGCTTTTGTTTCTTTCTTCTTCCTTGCATATGCTAGTTTTTTCTCGTATTGATAAATATTTTCCCTTTTAAATGCCTATGCATAGGAAGTATGTTAGACTTAACCTGGTTTTTCATATTCTACATGATGCTCTCTTCGTTTCAATTGCTATCTTTCATGTGAGCATCATTAAAATTATCAATGCCTAGGTAAAAGGCTTTAAAGAAAAGCGCTTGTTGGGAGACAACCCAATATTTTTATTTTCCTTTTTATTAAATTACACATTATTACCTCTGTTGTAATTTTGTTTTGGTGTTTTAGTTAGTTTTTGAGCCAAGCAAGACCTTTGGGATGGTTTATGGTGATAGTTGATTTGATCTTGCTGGAAAACAGAAACTTTGCCGAGTAAAACAATTTAAAAAAAAATCATAGAACCATGATTTTGACCTGAAGTTTTTACACAAGATTTATATACAAATTTCCTAGATTGTCCTAATTTTTCATAATTTTTTGAGTTACATAAGTATATGAAGTTTTCAGATTGCTACAGACTATTCTGTTTTTGACAGATTCTGTTTTCTATGTGTTGTTTGCTTATTTTGATGAATCTATGGGTAGTATCAGGGGGGGGGGGTATGAACCATGGAGAAGTTGGAATAGATTAGATATTACACCAATATAAATAAAGAATGAGTTCACAATAGTACCAAAAAGTGGTGATTTATTTTATTATACTAACGGATCTCATGAGTTTTCTGTTGTGAAGTTTTTAAGTTTTTGTCGGATTTCGGGTTCCGGCAGACCCTTGAGGTTCGAACACTGGGGTGCGCACAGAGATTTCGCCTCCTACCTACCTGCACCCCTCCGCCTCGCTAAGATCTAAGCTATGGAAAGAACAACACAAGAGACACAGGGTTTATACTGGTTCGGGCCACCGTTGTGGTGTAATACCCTACTCCAGTGTGTGGTGTGGTGGATTGCCTCTTGGGATGATGGTGATGAACAATACAAGGAAGAACAGCCTCGCGAGGGTCTGTTCTTGGCTGGGGCGATGAACTGCTGGGAGGAGTCCAGTCACCCTCTTCTCTTTCTCTCTCCTCGATTGATGATGCCTCTCTCAAAACCTCCCCCCGATCCTGTGGGTGGCTGGTCCTATTTATAGAGGCCCTGGTCCTCTTCCCAAATATCGAGCGGGAAGGGAGCCAACAATGGCGGGCTAATTTGAAGGGGGTCAGCTAGTACCAGCTATCCTGACAAAAGTAGTCTTCGCCTGCACAAAGCTCTGGTGGTGACGCCGTCTTGGGCTCCACGATGACCTCCGTCTTGCAGTCCTCCTGGTCTTGGTCTTGTTGCACCGAAATGGCAACCTTTGCCTGATGCCTCGGTACTCCACGGCTGCGCTTGCCCCCTTTGCACCAAAGGGGAAAGGAGGACACTGCGTGGGCTGGCACCCGCCTAGCGCCCTGGGTCGTCATGGCTTGCGTCACAGGCACCTCGTGAGGTACCCCGCCTTGATCTCTCCGCCTCCTTGCGAGCCAGCCTGATGAGGCCGTGCCTAAGGAAGCTCCGTGTCGTCCGCCCCGCGAGGCTTGGCCCCTCGCGAGGGTCTTGGGTCTGTGTTGATGAAGATGGGCCGTGCTGGGCCCCCCTTTGAGCCACGCCACAGGCCGCAGGCAGGCAAGTCTGGGGACCCCCGTTCCCAGAACGCCGACAGTAGCCCCCGGGCCCAAGGAGCGCCCGGGCTTGGCCGTGCAGGGAGGCGAAAGGGCAAGAGCGAAGCGCCGCGGGCCCTAACAGCCTGCGGTCTTGGGCGCCGCGTGGCGGTTGATTGGACGTGGGCGTCTCCACTTCCCCATGGCGCCTCGGCAACTGCACGGATTGGACAAGTCCCTGCATGCAAAGCGGGTCATAATTACCTACGATCGTGGGGGCCGTCGGTTGGCCCTCGCCAGCTATAACTACGGATCGGCGCACGCCCTTCCAGTTCATCCTCCCTTGCTTCTCCTTCTTCTTCATGGCCCCGTCGAGTAGGTTCTGGGCCGCAGAGAAGGGGAAGGCTCGCCAGGTTGAGCCTGCCTCTCCCCCGCCCAAGAGCGGCCGAGGGCGCCCTCGCAAACATCCTGTGGCCACCATGGCAGCTCCCCGCGGCCGTGGAGACGATTTCCAGTACGGCGACGGGCGGATTGCTGCGGCCGGGGGGCGCGCTCCGGTCGTGCATCCCCCTAGGCCGTGCTTCCGCGCTGTAGAGGTGTTGCCGGAGTTCGTCGTGTGGTCGGCGGAGCCGACTAGCACCCGGCTTCCACTTCCTCGCTTCCTCCTCGGCGAGCTCCCGGTCGGCGCCCCGGGCGGCCTCTGGCTTCAGGCCGACGGCTGCTGCAGCCGGGCCTCATGGGCTTCACTGGAGGTCTCCGCAGCCGAGAGCCTGGCCCTGGCCCGCGGTTGGCAGACGTTTGCCCATGCGCGTGGCCTGAGCCGTTGGTGCACCCTGCACTTCAAGTTTGACGGCGATGCCACCCTCTTCGTGAGGGTGTTTGGGGAAGATGGTCGCCGCGCAGGGTGCTGCCCCGAGGACGACGACCACGGCCGGGAACCCAGCTCCGGCGATGATGGAGAGGACAGCGCTCGTGTGACTGGCGGCGCTCAGGGTTCTCCAAGCTTCTTCGGTTCTTCTTCAGGCAGCGACTCTTCTAGTGGTGGCCGCGGTCAGCCTCCACGCCGCCGTATCTGCTTGGGAGGTGGTAGCATGTCCGCCCGCCGTCGCGCCCCGGTGAAGAGCGAGAGGGAGTCTGCCTGAGCCCCGGAGGCAGCTCGAGTCTTCCCTGCAGGCTAGTGTGAGGTGAGCTGCGCCTGATTTGTTCTTTCCTTTCCTTTTTCCTGCATAAAAAGACAGTAGTGTGGAGCCCCGCGGGGGCGTGTTTGGGTTATTGCTGTTAATCATCGTTTTGCTTCCGTTATCGTGCCTTCCGGCTGCGTGCCCGCGCGTGGATAGTTCCCGGCCCCAGCCGTGGGGGGGGCGACCGACCCAGGCCCTGTGTTCGTGTCGCGGTGCCCGTGGGGCACGGACTAGAGGGGCGCTCCTGTAATGGACCCAGGTCGCGAACCCTTTGAACGACTAGGATAGGAACACTCGCGAGGGCGCTCGGCTGTCCCCCCCCTCGCGAGGCCTTGCATAAGAGAAATCGAGGCAGGAGAGTGAAAAGTCGAAGAACCACAAGCCAAAGATGGCAACAACTTCAATAAAACTTCGAACAAGAAGGAACAAGCCAACTGCGGAAAGCAAATGAAAATCCGCGTCCGGCACCTAATCTAGTCTTCGACGTCTTCTCACCAGCGCGGAGCTAAGTGCTGCCACTGGGCGTGGGAGGGAGCCCCAGGGCCTGAGGCCGGCGCTCCTGAGACTCCGGGGCGTGTACAGCCCCAACTCATTATTACGTGAGAGTGTCACGGGCGGCGAGCTTCACAGGCGTTGGCCTTCTTCACAGGCTCCGGGCCTTTTCCAAAATGTGACAGCTTCATAGGCATTCGCCTTCTTCACAGGCTCTGGGCCTTCTCCAAAACGCGACAGCTTCACAGGCATTCGCCTTCTTCACAGGCTCTGGGCCTTTTCCAAAACGCGACAACTTCATAGGCATTCACCTTCTTCACAGGCTCTGGGCCTTTTCCAAAACGCGACAGCTTCACAGGCATTCGCCTTCTTCACAGGCATTCGCCTTCTTCACAGGCTATGGGCCTTTTTAGGGGTCGAACCTCCGGAGGTGCTGGATGTTCCATGCGTTCTGGACCGGCACCCCTCCTGATTCTCCAAGCGTGCGGAGCCGGGCCTGGAAACATGAACAACTTTGAACGGGCCCTCCCACATGGGAGAGAGCTTGTGCAGCCCTTCCCTGGAGAGAACCCGCCTGAGGACGAGGTCTCCTACCTCGAGAGTTCTGGGGCGGATGTTGCGGCAGTGGTATCGCCGCAGTGCTTGTTGGTACCTCGCCACTCGCAGCGCGGCTTCTCGGCTACGTTCCTCCCCCAGCACGAGGTCCATCCCCCGCATGGCATCCTGCTACGCCTCGTCGAACGCCAGGACCCGCGCGGAGCAACGCCTGACCTCGTGAGGGAGGACCGCCTCGGCTCCGTAGACCAGGAAGAACAGGGTCTCTCCAGTCGGGTTGGTCGCGGTTGTGCGGATGGACCACAACACGGACTGAAGCTCATCGTACCAACCTCTGCCGCAGGCTTCCAACTTCTTCTTGAACGTCCTGGTCTTGAGGCCCCTCAGGACCTCTGCGTTGGCTCGCTCGGCCTGGCCGTTGCTTCGGGGGTGCGCCACCGAAGCGTAGCATATCTGCGTTCCAAGGTTAGCACAGTATGTTTTGAAGAGGTTACTGGTGAACTGCAAACCGTTGTCCGTGATGATGCGGTTCGGCACCGTGAACCGGCTCACGATGCCCTTGATGAACTTGACCGCGGAACCCGCGGGAATGGTGCAGACAGCCTCTACTTCAGCCCACTTGGTGAACTTGTCCACGACGACGTAGAGGTAGCGGTAGCCCCCTGGCGCCCGAGGAAACGGGCCCAAGATGTCCAGCCCCCAGACTGCAAATGGCCACGAGAGGGGTATAGTCTGCAGGCCTCTTGCTGGCTGATGGATCTGCTTGGCGTGGAACTGGCAGGCCTCACAAGCTTTCACTAGTTCGACAGCGTCATTGAGTGCGGTGGGCCAATAAAACCCACTGCGGAATGCCTTGCCGACGAGGGTCCGTGATGATGAATGATGTCCACAGTCTCCGCCGTGTATATCTTCCAGCAGTTCCTTCCCTTGCTCCCTGGAGATGCAGCACAGGGATACATTGTTTGGTCGCTTCCGGTAGAGCTCTCCATCCTTGATGCAGTATGCCGTGGCCTGGCGTGCCACTCGCTCCGCTTCCTCCTCCTTCTCCGGCAGGGTCCCTTGTGTTAAGTAACTCCGGAGCTCCGTGATCCAGCATCCCTCCTGAGGTTCCATCGTCAGGAGCAGGCGTGCTCCTGAGGCCGGGCCACAGGCCGGAGCTCCTGAGGCAGGTGGCTGGGGGAGCTCCTCCCGAGGCTGAGCCGTGTTCAACAATGATGGCAGGGCTGAGGGCTTGAAGAGCCGCTCCTCGAAAACGCCAGGCTCCTAAGGTAACCGCCTGGACGCCCGTTTGGCGATGTCGTCGGCCTCCTGATTGGTGCCACGGGGCACATGCTGCAACTCCAACCCCCAGAACTGCTTCTCCATCCTGCGGACCTCCGCAAGGTAGGCTTCCATGTGCTCATCTTTCGGCTCGTACACCTTGTTGGAGAAATTGACAAGGAGCTGCGAATCGCCCTTGATGGTGAGGCGTTTCACCCCCAGGGCAGCTGCGGCCTTCAAGCCCGCTATTAAACCTTCATACTCCGCTATGTTGTTGGAGACCTTTTCACCTTGCTGGAAACAGAGCTGCACAGCGTAGTAGAGCTTGTCCTAAGTGGGCGATATAAGCACCGCCCCAGCCCCAGCGCCATGCCTGGAGAACGCCCCATCGAAGTACATGACCCAGCCTTCTCCTAAGTACGCTTGTCCTAAGTACGCTTCCCGGGGAGAGGGACCGATCCTCGTCGGCCTTGAGGCCTGGTGCCTCCGTCCATTCTGCCACAAAATCCGCCAACGCTGCTCCCTTGATGACTCTGGTCGTGCTGAATTCGAGCTAAAACGCTTGCAGTTCTATGTTCCACTCAGCGACCCTTCCAGCTAAGTTAGGGCTCCTGAGCACTCTCTCCAGGGGATATGACGAGATGACCTTGATGGGGTGACCCTGAAAATAGTGCCGCAGCTTGCGCGAGGCCACCAGTAGCGTGAGGAGGAGTTTCTGAGGCATGGGGTACCGTGCCCTCGCATCCCGCAACACCGTGCTGACGAAGTACACCGGGTGCTCAACGAGGTTGGGTGCGTCAGTGCTGGCGGCTCCCTTCGGATACCATGGCGCCTCTTGAGGCGATGAGGCCTCCTGAGACTGGCCATCTGGGAGAGGAGCCTCTTCCGTCTCCGGTGCACTCCTCTGCAGCGGCTGATCCTCCTCAGCCGCGGTGGCGGTTTCTGTGGGCCTTCCTTGTTCTTGTTCTGCCTTGTCCCGGGCTGCTGCCGCGGTTTTGATTCGACGCTCCTCTCTAACCGCCACCAGGGCTGCGCTGGCGGAGTAGGGAGTGGCGGCGAGGTAAAGCACCAGGGGCTCTTGAGGGCGCGGAGCCACCATGACCGGTGGGCTGGTCAGGTATCTCTTGAGATCCTGGAACGCCTTGTCGACCTCTTCAGTCCACTCAAAGGGCCCCTTTTTCTTCATTAGCTGGAAGAAGGGCAGCGCTCGTTCCCCCAACTTGGAGATGAAGCGCCCTAGCACGGTCACGCGCCCAGTGAGCTTCTGCTTTTCTCTGAGGGTCTTTGGCGGGCTCATGTCTTCCACCACCTTGACCTTTTCCGGGTTAGCCTCGATGCCTCGGTGGGACACGAGGAAACCCAAGAGCTTGCCCGAGGGGACTCCGAACACACACTTCTCCGGGTTGAGCCGTAGGTTCACTGCGTTGAGGCTCGCGAAGGTTTCCTCCAGGTCTTGTATCAGGGTCCTGGCCTCCCGAGACTTTACCACAATGTCATCGACGTAAGCTTCAACATTCTTCCCGAGTTGCGGGCCCAAGGTGATGTGCACCAGCCGCTGAAAGGTCGCCCCTGCATTACGTAGCCCGAATGGCATGCAGGTGTAGCAGTACACCCCACACGGGGTTAGGAAGGCTGTCTTTTCGACGTCTTCTACCGCCATCTTGATCTGGTGATACCCAGAGAAGGCATCCAAGAAGCATAGCAGGTCGCATTCCGCGGTGGAATCGACGATCTGGTCGATGCGGGGGAGCGGGAACGAATCTTGCGGGCATGCTTTGTTGAGGTTGGTGAAGTCGACACACATGCGCTCCTTCCCTCCCTTCTTTGGCACAACGACAAGGTTGGCCAACCAATCCGGGTATCGGACCTCGCGAATGACCCCAGCGACTTCTAATTTGCGGGTCTCTTGGACGATGAAGGCCTGCTTTTCTGTGGACTGCCGCCTGGCCTTCTGCTTCACAGGGCGCACGTTGGGGCACACATTGAGGTGATGCTCGATTACACTCCTAGGGATCCCTGCCAACTGGTCAGGCTCCCAAGCGAATACCTTCTTGTTTGCGCGCAGGAACCCGACCAGGGCCTCCTCCTGCTCGGGTTCGAGGTTGGCGCCTATGGTGAAAGTGGCGTTGGTGGACCCATCCTCATCGACGGGTATCTGCTTGGTTTCTGCCTTGTCTTGGGTGAACAACTGTTTCTTCTTGGCGGGTGCAGCCCCCTTGGGCTCGGGGGTCTCCAAGTCGGCGGGCTGTGCCGACGCCGCCGTCTTGAAGGCGAGCTTGAGCACCCGTAGCGCGTCTCCGGTGCCCCGTGCACGGTGAGGACACCGCTGCTCCCGGGCATCTTTATGAGGTTGTACGCCGGGTGCGTCGCGGCCATGAACTGGGCCAGCGCTGGGTAGCCGAGGATGGCGTTGTAGGGGAGGCCGATGGGGGCGATGTCGAAGTCGACCAGCTCCATGCGGAAGTTGTTGTAGGTGCCGAAGGTTACTGGGAGCCGGATCTGTCCCAAGGAGCTGGATGACCCGCCCCCAACACCGGAGAAGGGCCGGCTGGGTTGCAGCCGTTCCAGGGGTATGCAGAGGAGGTTGAAGGCCTCGACCGAGAGCACGCTGAGGCCCGCACCGCCATCGATGAGAGTTCTGGTGACGGCCACCTGGCAGATGGTGGGGGTGCACAGCATGGGGAGCGCACCTGAGCAGGCCGGGTTGGAGGGGTGGTCCTCCGAGCTGAAGGTCAGGCCGGCCTTGGGCGCCGCCCGGTCCGGGAGAGCCCCCTGCCGCGTGGAAGCGGCACTGACCCGACGGATGAACGGCTTGACGTGGTGACTTGTAGGCGGCGCCTGTGAGCCGCCCAGGAGAGCCGCGACGACTGGGGGTGTTGGTGTAGCGCGATGGGCGGGGAAGAGGCTGCGGGGCTCTTCCCAGGAGGCCACGGAGGCTGCCGGCAGGTGGAGCAGCCACGTGCGCAGAGCGCCGGTGAGGGCCATGGGGAGCCAGTTGGCCATGACCCTATCGTCACCTCCAACTTCGAGGAGGGCCTCCTCGCTCGCCAGCAAGAAGGCCAGTGGATCTGTCGCGCCGCCGTAGCGCGGCGTCGTCATTGGCTTGAACTTGTCTGGCCACCGTACCCGTTGTAGGGCTGGGGCCAGGGCTCGGAGCCCCCTGGCCCCCATGCTAGCGCCGGCGGCCGGAGCGGGCGACGCGCTACTCATCGCGAGGCAGGCCGTGGCGGTGGCGGAAGAGAAAACTCCAGTGCACCCCTACCTGGCGCGCCAAATGTTGGATTTCGGGTTCCGCCAGACCCTTGAGGTTCGAACACTAGGGTGCGCGCGGAGATTTCGCCTCCTACCTACCTGCACCCCTCCGCCTCGCTAAGATCTAAGCTATGGAAAGAACAACACAAGAGACATAGGGTTTATACTGGTTTGGGCCACCGTTGTGGTGTAATACCCTACTCCAGTGTGTGGTGTGGTGGATTGCCTCTTGGGCTGATGGTGATGAACAATACAAGGAAGAACAGCCTTGCGAGGGTCTGTTCTTGGCTGGGGCGATGAACTGCTGGGAGGAGTCCAGTCACCCTCTTCTCTTTCTCTCTCCTTGATTGATGATGCCTCTCTCAAAACCTCCCCCCCGATCCTGTGGGTGGCTGGTCCTATTTATAGAGGCCCTGGTCGTCTTCCCAAATATCAAGCGGGAAGGGAGCCAACAATGGCGGGCTAATTTGAAGGGGGACAGCTAGTACTAGCTATCCTGACAAAAGTAGTCTTCGCCTGCACAAAGCTCTGGTGGTGACGCCGTCTTGGGCTCCACAATGACCTCCGTCTTGCAGTCCTCCTGGTCTTGGTCTTGTTGCACCGAAATGGCAACCTTTGCCTGATGCCTCGGTACTCCGCGGCTGCGCTTGCCCCCTTTGTACCAAAGGGGAAAGGAGGACACTGCGTGGGCTGGCACCCGCCTGGCGCCCTGGGTCGTCATGGCTTGCGTCACGGGCACCTCGTGAGGTACCCCGCCTTGATCTCTCCGCCTCCTCACAAGCCAGCCTGATGAGGCCGTGCCTGAGGAAGCTCCGTGTCGTCCGCCCCGCGAGGCTTGGCCCCTCGCGAGGGTCTTGGGTCTGTGTTGATGAAGATGGGCCGTGCTGGGCCCCCCTTTGAGCCACGCCACAGGCCGCAGGCAGGCAAGTCTGGGGACCCCCGTTCCCAGAACGCCGACAGTTTTGGGTAAAGATTTGATGGACTATGGAATAAGGAGTGGCAATAGCCTAAGATTGGGGATGCCCAAGGCACCCCAAGGTAATATTCAAGGACAACCAAGCATCCAAGCTTGCGGATGCCCCGGATGGCATCCCCTCTTTCGTCTTTGTTTCGTCGGTAAATTTACTTGAGGCTATATTTTTATTCACCACATGATATGTGTTTTGCTTGGAGCATCTTGTATGATATGAGTATTTGCTTTTTAGTTTGCCACAATCATCCTTGCTGTCCACACCTTTTGAGAGGGACATGCTTGACTCGTGAATTTATTAGAATACTCTATGTGCTTCACTTATATTTTTTGAGCTAGGCAATTTTGCTCTAGTGCTTCATTTATATCTTTTTAGAGCACGGCAGTGGCTTTATTTTATAGAAATTGTTGAACTCTCATGCTTGACTTATATTATTTTGAGAGTCTCTAAACAGCATGGTAATTTGCTTGTTTTACGAATTTAGTCCTTATATGATGGTCATCTAAGAGGGATATAATAAGAACTTTCATATAAAGAGCATTGAACACTATGAGAAGTTTGATTCCTTATGATTGTTTTGAGATATAAAGATGGTGATATTAGAGTCATGCTAGTGAGTAATTGTGGATTGGTAGAAACACTTGTGTTAAAGTTTATGATTCCCGTAGCATGCACGTATGGTGAACCGTTATGTGATGAAGTCAGAGCATGATTTTTTATTGTCATCCTTTGTGTGGAGGTCGGGAGCGCGCGATGGTTAACTCCTACCAACCTCTCCCCTAGGAGCATGCATCTAGTACTTTGTTTCAATGACTAATAGATTTTTGTAGTAAGTATGTGAGTTCTTTATGACTAATGTTGAGTCCATGGATTATACGCACTCTCACCCTTCCACCATTGCTAGCCGCTCTAGTACCGCGCAACTTTTGCCAGTGCATTAAATCCACCATTCACCCTTCCTCAAAACAGCCACCATACCTACTTATTATGGCATTTCCATAGCCATTCCAAGATATATTGCCATGCAACTTCCACCGTTCCATTTATTATGACACACACCATCATTGTCATATTGCTTTGCATGATCATGTATTTGTGGCAAGGCCACCGTTCATATTTTTTATACATGTTACTCTTGATCATTGCACATCTCAGCACACTGCCGGAGGCATTCATATAGAGTCATATTTTGTTCTAAGTATTGAGTTGTAAGTAAATAAAAGTGTGATGATCATCATTATTAGAGCATTGTCCCATGTGAGGAAAGGATGATGGAAGCTATGATTCCCTCACAAGTTGGGATGAGTCTCCGGACTTTATGAAAAATAGAAGAGTCCAAAGAAGCCCAAATAAAAGAAAAGAGGCCAAAGAAGCCCACCAAAAAAGAAATGAGAGAAAAGAGAGAAGGGACAATGTTACTATCCTTTTTCCACACTTGTGATTCAAAGTAGCACCATGTTCTTCATGATGGAGAGTCTCCTATTTTGTCACCTTCATATACTAGTGGGAATTTTTCATTATAGAACTTGGCTTGTATATTCCAATGATGGGCTTGAAGGAAATATGCCCTAGAGGCAATAATAAAGTTATTATTTATTTCCTTATATCATGATAAATGTTTATTATTCATGCTTGAATTGTATTAACCGGAAACATAATACATGTGTGAATACATAGACAAACAGAGTGTCACTAGTATGCCTCTACTTGACTAGCTCGTTAATCAAAGATGGTTATGTTTCCTAACCATGGACAAAGAGTTGTTATTTGATTAACGGGATCACATCATTAGGTGAATGATCTAATTGACATGACCAATTCCATTAGCTTAGCACCCGATCGTTTAGTATGTTGCTATTGCTTTCTTCATGACTTATACATGTTCCTTTGACTATGAGATTATGCAACTCCCGTTTGTCCAGCACCGGATTGTCCAAGCCCTCAGGAAGGGGGGCCGAACACCGGATCATCTTCGCCTTTGTTATCCAGTCCCGGTCAAAGAGCGATTCTTCAGAATGATGTCATGATAAATAAAAGGATAGTGTGTTCGACCACGAGATTACTTACTTGGGCAGCGGCGCGGTTGCAGCTCAGGCCCACGTCCTCGGTGGTGTCCGGACACTCTATTTGGGGTCTGAAGAACGATTTGTACATCTCCTCGTGCGTCATGCCGAGGAAATGCTGAATAGTACGCGGTCCTTCCGGGTTGAATTCCCACATGCGGAGGGGCTGACGTTTGCAAGGTTGGACTCGACGAACCAGCATAACTTGCATTACCATAACCAGACTGAAATCTCCCTCGAAGAGATCTTGGATACGACTCTGCAGCATTGGCACGTCCTTGGCTGGACCCCAGCTCAGCCCCCTGCTGATCCATGACATCAGTTGTGGTGGGGGGCCCGAGCGAAAGGTAGGGGCAGCTACCCACTTGGCACTTTGGGGAGCTGTGATGTAGAACCACTCCCGCTGCCACAATCCGGACACCTATGGGAAGGAACCCTCTGGCCATGGAGCGTCATGGATTTTCCTGATCAAAGCACCTCCGCACGCGGCGTGCTGCCCCTCGATCATCTTCGGCTTCATATCGAAGGTCTTGAGCCACATGACGAAGTGAGGGGTAATGCAGAGGAATGCCTCACATACGACAATAAATGACGAGATGTGAAGAAGGGAATCCGGGGCCAGATCATGAAAATCCAGCCCGTAATAGAACATAAGACCCCTAACAAAGGGATCCAGAGCGAGGCCTAGTCCTCGGAGGAAGTGGGAGATGAACACAACGCTCTTGTTGGGTTCGGGAGTAGGGACGACTTGCCCTCGGGTAGGCAACCTGTGCGAAATTTCGGCGGTCAGATATCTGGCCTCTCTCAACTTCTTGATGTCCTCCTCTGTGACGGAGGAAGGCATCCACTGACCTTGAAGGTTGGATCCGGACATAGTTGAAGGTCCGAAGCACCTGACCTGAGCTTTGGGTGTTAGAACTCGAGGCGGGGGAAGGATTCGATTGAACGTGGCAGGGAAAAAAGAAAAGGCCGTGTCCCCTTTATAAAGAGGGTGAATATCAGGCATCCTCCTCATGGCCGTTTGAGACTTACCTAAGATCTAGGAGTCATACCAACAGGCACGGTTGGGTTACCCACGTCTGTATTGATGAGAATCCTGTGATAAGGGGAACACGATCTCTGCTTTGACAAGACGTGTCGAGGAAACCGCCTGAGGGAGTCCTGGATTAGGGGGTCTCCGGACAGCCAGACTATATCCTTTGGCCGGACTGTTAGACTATGAAGATACAAGATTGAAGACTTCGTCTCGTGTCCGGATGGGACTCTACTTGGCATGGAAGGCAAGCTAGGAAATACAGATATGTATATCTCCTCCTTTGTAACCGACCTTGTGTAACCCTAGCCCCCTCCGGTGTCTATATAAACCAGAGGGTTTTAGTCCGTTGGACAAGATACAATCATAACATAGGCTAGCTTCTAGGGTTTAGCCTCTCCGATCTCGTGGTGGATCAACTCTTGTAATACTCATATCATCAAGAATAAATCAAGCAGGACGTAGGGTTTTACCTCCATCAAGAGGGCCCAAACCAGGGTAAAGCATCGTGTCCCCTGCCTCCTGTTACCATCCACCTTAGACGCACAGTTCGGGACCCCCTACCCGAGATCCGCCGGTTTTGACACCGACATTGGTGCTTTCATTGAGAGTTCCTCTGTGTCGTCGCCGTTAGGCTTGATGGCTCCTACGATAATCGATAGCGATGCAGTCCAGGGTGAGACTTTTCTCCCCGGACAGATCTTTGTGTTCGGCGGCTTCGCACTATGGGCCAACTCGCTTGGCCATCTGGAGCAGATCGAAAGTTATGCCCCTGGCCACTAGGTCAGGTTTGGAAGCTTAAACTACACGTCCGATATCTGCGGAGACTTGATCTTCGATGGATTCGAGCCCCTGCCGTGTGCGCCGTGCGGTCACGATGAGTATGATTTAGCTCTACCATCGGACCGTATTCAGGAGATCGCATCGGCAGCCGCTCCGAGCCTCGATTCGGAGCCAATTGCGCCATCCATGGATGGGTGGATGGACCCCGTCACGAAGGTCGTACCCTCAGCGGCGATCGAGCCGAATATCGACCTTACCCTTCACAAGAGCCGTGTTGCCAAAACTCCCGGATCCTTCTCCGGCCACGGACTCCGAACCGCCTGTGCCCGTTCCTATCGAATCCGGTTGGGCGCCGATCATGGAGTTTACCTCCACGGATATTTTCCAGCACTCGCCCTTCGGTGACATACTGAACTCATTAAGGTCTTTCTCCTTGTCAGGAGGATCCTGGCCGAACTACGTCCGGCAGGATTGGGATGCGGATGACGAAGAAATTCGCCGCCCACCCACCACCCACTTAGTAGCCACTGTCGATGACTTAACCGACACGCTCGACTTCGACTCCGAAGACATCAACGGTATGGACGACGATGCATGAGTCGAAGAGGAACCACTGCCCACAGGGCACCGGACGCCCACTTCACCACATGACATATACATGGTGGACACACCCAAAGAAAATAACGACGAGGAATGGAAGGACGCAGCGACGAGTGGTTCCCTCAAGCAACAGTCAAAGCGGCGGCATAAACGCCGCCTCAAATCCCGCCCCGGCAGAAATAATGATCCCATAGACCCAGCGTTAGAGCAGGGCGAACCATTTCCCGACCACGATAACATGGAAAATCAAGCCGAACAACCCAACCCCATCAAAGATAACAGTCCGGACGACATCACACCAGACAGGCGCCAGGAGCAACATAATGCCCACCAAAGGCTTGTTGCCATGACAAGGAGTCTGAAAAAATTGAAGCAAAGGCTCAAGGCTGCACAAGACACACTCAAAATCAAATGGAGTGAAGTACTCAACACAACAGCGAAGTACGGTAGTAATCGCCACACCAAGAGCTACCCGAAGCGGAAGTTGCTACTGGAATTCGATGAGGAGGCCTTAGATCCCCCGCAACCAAAAATTGAAATGGCCATCCGGCCGGATAGACGACCTCACGGCCAACATAAAGCGGCGAACAACGCCGCACATAAGCCAATACGCAACCTACGCGAGGGCTTGCATCAAAAGGACTGTGCAACCAGATCCATTTATGGACCACGCAAGCGCGCTCCAGCATACGATGCAACACAACAAACATCCGAACACCACGGTTGAGGGAGTCCTGGATTAGGGGGTGTCCGGATAGCCGGACTATACCTTTGGCCGGACTCCTGGACTATGAAGATACAAGATTGAAGACTTCGTCCCATGTCCGGAAGGGACTTTCCTTGGCGTGGAAGGCAAGCTTGGTGATACGGATATGTAGATCTCCTACCATTGTAACCGACTCTATGTAACCCTAGCCCTCTCCGGTGTCTATATAAACCAGAGGGTTTTAGTCCGTAGGGACAACAATCATACCATAGGCTAGCTTCTAGGGTTTAGCCTCTCCGATCTTGTGGTAGATCAACTCTTGTAATACCCATATCATCAAGAATAAATCGAGCAGGACGTAGGGTTTTACCTCCATCAAGAGGGCCCGAACCTGGGTAAAACATCGTGTCCCCTGCCTCCTGTTACCATCCGCCTTAGACACACAGTTCGGGACCCCCTACCTGAGATCCGCCGGTTTTGACACCGACATTGGTGCTTTCATTGAGAGTTCCTCTGTGTCGTCACTTTTAGGCCCGATGGCTTCTCCGATCATCAACAGCGATGCAATCCGGGGTGAGACCTTTCTCCCCGGAAAAATCTTCATATTCGGCGGCTTTGCACTGCGGGCCAATTCGCTTGGCCATCTAGAGCAGATTGAAAGCTACGCCCCTGGCCATCAGGTCAGATTTGGAAGTTTGAGCTACACGACCGACCTCCGCGGAGACTTGATCTTCGACAGATTCGAGCCGCAGCCGAGCGCATCGCACTGTCACGATGGGCATGATCTAGCTCTGCTGCCGAACAGTGCCTTGGAGGCCGCACCCGCATCAGCTCTAACCCCTTAATTCGGAGCCAACTGCGCCAATCGAGGATGGGTGGTTGGACACCGCCTCGGGGGCTGCAATCTCTACGGCGATCGAGCCAAACACCAGCCCTATTCTCTGCGAAGCCTGTGACTCCAAGGAGCCGGACTCCTCTCCAGACTCTGAGCCCTCCGCGCCCCTACCGATCGAACCCGATCGGGCGCCGATCATGGAGTTCACCGTCGCGGACATATTTCAGCACTCGCCCTTCGGCGATATTCTGAATTCACTAAAGTCTCTCTCTTTACCAGGAGAGCCCTGGCCGGACTATGGTCAGCATGGTTGGGATGCAGATGATGAAGAAATTCAAAGCCCACCCACCACCCACTTCGTAGCCACTGTCGATAATTTAAACGACGTGCTCGACTTCGACTCTGAAGACATCGATGGTATGGACGACGATGTAGGAGATGAACATGAACCAACGCCTATAAGGCACTGGACAGCCACCTCATCTCATGATGTATACATGGTGGACACACCCAAAGGAAGCGACGACGAGGAACACAGGGATGCAACAAGGGATCGTTCACTCGAAAAGCAATCAAAGCAGCGATGTAAGCACCGCTCCAAGCCCCGCCTCGACAGAGACAGCAGCCATACAGACCCAGCCATAGAGTAGGACGAGCCGGCGAACGACGAACATGCCTTCGAGCAACCGTCCGAACAGGGCAACTTGGATAAACAAACCGAACACCCCGTCCCCGGTGAAAACAACAGTCCAGACGACCTTACGCCGGATAAGGTCATGGAGCAGAAGAACCTCCATAAAAGGCTCGTCACCACTGCGCGTAGCCTGAAAAAGCAGAAGCGGAAGCTCAAAACTGCGGAAGATGCACTCAGAATCAGATGGAGCAAAGTATGCAGCACCGCAGAACAATATGGCGGCACTCACCGCACAAAAAGCTATCCAAAGTGAAAGCTACTGCCTGAATTTGACAAGGAGGCCTTAGAGCCCCCGCAGTCAAAAAATAGGAAAGCCACCCGGTCGGATAGACGACCGCATGGCCAGCATGGAGCGGCAAGCGGCGCCGCACACAAGCCGGCACGCGATCCACCAAAGGATCCGCATCAAAAAGATGGCCCAGCCAGATCTATCTACGGGCCAAGAAAGCAAGCTCTAGTAAGCAATGCAACACAACAAATATCCGAACATCACGGCACACCCAAATACATGGGTGCCGCACATCCCCTATGTTTCACCGATGAGGTGCTGGACCATGAATTTCCAGCGGGATTCAAGCCCGTAAACATAGAGGCGTACGACGGAACAACAGACCCTGGGGTCTGGATCGAGGATTATATCCTCCACATACACATGGCCAGAGGAGATGACCTCCACGCCATAAAATACTTACCCCTCAAGCTTAAAGGGCCAGCCCGGCATTGGCTCAAAAGCCTTCCCGAAAACACCATTGGAAGTTGGGAAGAGCTTGAGGATGCTTTCTGGGCAAATTTTCAAGGGACCTATGTCCGCCCTCCGGATGCAGACGATCTCAGTCACATAACTCAACAGCCCGGAGAGTCAGCCCAGAAATTCTGGAACATATTTCTTACTAAAAAGAATCAGATAGTTGACTGTCCGGACGCTGAACCCCTAGCAGCTTTTAAGCATAACGTTCAAGATGAATGGCTCGCCAGACACCTCGGCCAAGAAAAGCCAAGAACAATGGCGGCATTAACAAGCCTCATGACCCGCTTTTGCGCAGGAGAGGACAGCTGGTTGGCAAGATGTAGCACCAGTGACCCAAGTACATCCGAAGTTAGGGATGGAAACGGAAAACCCCGACACAGCAAGGACCAACGCCGGAATAAGGGAAACAACCCAAAGAGCCCGGCGGTCAACGCCGGATTCAAAAGCTCGCGGCAGAATCAGAGAAAGCCGCCTCTCAAGGATAACAGGGACGAGCTATCCAACTTAAACAAAATCTTGGACAAGATATGTCAAATACACAGTACTCTCGGGAAGCCTGCGAACCATACCCACAGAGATTGTTGGGTTTTCAAGCAATCCGGCAAACTCAACTCCGAACACAAGGGGCTTGACACACCAAGTGAGGACGATGACGAACCCCACAAGCAGAGCACCAGGAAAAAAAAGGATTTCCCACAAGAAGTCAAAACAGTAAACTTACTTCACGTGATGAACAGAATGGTGCCAACAGAGATACGCGCCATACGGCCTATCCCAAAGGAGTCTCGCCAATGGTTGTTAAAACCGATCACCTTCGACCATCGGGATTACTCTAAAAGTTTCCGGAACGCAGGCTGGACTGCCTTGGTATTAGATCCAATAATAGGCGGACTCCACTTTACAAATGTTGTGATGGACGGCGGCAGTGATCTAAACCTATTATAACAGGACACAATCCGCAACATGGGGATAGACCCAACAAAAATCCGCCATAGCAAAACCTCCTTTCAAGGGGTAACGCCAGGCCCGGATGCCCATTGCATGGGTTCTCTCCGGCTAGAAGTTATGTTCGGCTCCCCCGATAACTTCCGTCGCGAACAGCTAACTTTCCACATCGCCCCATTCTCAAGTAGCTATCAAGCATTGCTGGGACGCGAAGCTTTCACCCGCTTTAACGCAATACCGCATTATGCATCTCTTACGCTTAAGATGACCGGTCCACGAGGCATCATCTCATTAAAGGGAAAACATTGAGTGTTCCTCCCGCGCGGAAAACAGTGCGGCTGCCTTGACAGCCCCACAATAAAACGGCTTCACCAGCCAAAGCACCTAAACAGGTCGTCAAGACCACGGACACGGCTAGATGAGTCCGGCATAAACATACAATTGATAAAGGCTTAATAGCCGTATACCCCTGTACTAGGGGCTCCGTGCATATAAAACAAGAGACAATAAAGCTCAATCTTTCCCATTTCGATTTATACTTTGTTTATTTAGTATAACTTATGTTCGGCACGACCTTTCTTCAACTAAGTTCCTCTCTTTTACAGATGAACACCGTGCTACGCCCGTCCAGGATACGGCACAACGGAGACACTGGTGCAGACGTGCAGCAGGGACCCGTTCCAAGGATTCTTTTCAGATTAAGACCCTGCGTAAACCTTTCTTACTGTCTCTTGTTGATACACATCCCCTGGTTTCTTGGTATAACCAAGGAGGAGGCTGGCGTTTTGGCATGTGGCCACGTCAGAGTTTTTGCGCGTACCTGGACACTAGGGGCTTATTACTAAGGGCGTTATCCCGCCCGCCCTCATAAAGACCGAATACCTTAGGGAGTGTTCAGTGTCGCGAGTTTGGCCTTATATGCATCAGCTCCGAATCATGTCTTTGGTCAAATGTTGGGTTTGCCCGGATCCTGTGTTTTGCTACCTTATGTTCCGCTCTATTGGCTAAGGCGGCACCAGGAGAACTACTGCGATTGTGCCCCGGTTCGGCCAGGCGAGCACCTCAGTAGAGAAAGCCGAAAACTGACTGTCATGATATAGCGTGAGACTGGTCAACCACTTGATGACTTACCAGAATCTTTAGGATTCCTCCGCATTAACGAAGGGCCGTTTCCCGGCCAGGCACATAGGCGCCCCGAGTTCGGGCGAGCGCAGGCACCACCAGGGGCTATATAAGTAGCCTCACTATCAAACTCCTATGGCTAAGTGAAAGTGATAAAGCATCATAGTCCGATTGCCTAGTTCGCTGCTCTATCACCTCCTTTGTAGGACCAAGACGTTGGATCAAGTGTGAAAATGCGCCTTCTGCGAACACCCCCGCATTATGTGCGTGGGGGCTGAAGCCGACGACTGCCATCTTTCAGATCATATATACATATATGTTAAACGGCCGCACAGGAGGTGTTATAATACTTGCAGGCACAAGTATAAAAAGCTTCTACAATTTATCAAAATATTGTTTTACAATAATATATGCTATTCGAATATAGTATCCTTTGAGCACCGCGTCTCTATTAAACAAGCGCCTTGCAGAACTTCCTGAAAATAGTGCTCGGTAGGTACTCGGCTTCCACCCGAGTTTGGGGATGCAACAGCGGTGGCCTCCATTTCTGCCCAGTATGTCTTGACACGGGCAAGAGCCATCCGTGCACCCTCTATGCATGCTGACCTCTTCATCGCATTGATATGCGGCGCTGCACCAAGGAACTGCTGCACCAAGTTGAAATAACTTTTCGGCTCTGGCCTCTCTGGCCACAGATGACTCATGACATACTTCATGGCGAGTCCGGACAACCTATTTAGCTCGGCCCATTCGGCCAAACGATCGGCTAATGACAGTGGACGCCCCGGATTGTGGAACTGCAACCAAAAGAGCTTTTCCACTTCGCGATCTTCTTGATCTTGGAAGTGTTCGGCCGCATCTGTGGCACTCGCTGCGAAATCCAGATAGGTGTCCACCGTACTCCACATCCGGTCTAACAGAGCATGTTTAGGATCACAGAACTTCCTCCACAGCATAAAGGGCTTTCCAGCCGTGATCTCTCCGGCCTGACGCAGCTCCTCCTTCATAGCTCTCATCGTAGAGCGAGCATCCTTGGTATCGGCAACGGCCTTCTCCAGGTCCGTCTGTTCCGCCTGATCTTCTTTTTCAAGAAGCTTGCAACGGTCAGCAGCGCTCTTCAGCTTCACAGCCATCTCGGCCATTTCCTTCTTGCTTCAGCAGTGAGCAGCCTGTTCGGCTTTCAGCTCTTCAATTGCCTTTCCGGCAGCCGCATCACTTTTCCTGGTTTGCTCTTTGGCTCGGGCAAGTTCCGCCAGAAGATTCTCCATAGCAGCAGCACCATCTGCATCAAGCGCACACATTGTAAGATACTGCCATAAAGCTCCTCTTACCAGGTGCCGCCGGAGGAATTACATACCTTGTGCCTCGTCAAGCCGCTTGTTGACAAGCGCGATGTCGGCATCTGCCACGTCAAGTTGCCGCTTTAGCTTGGCAAATTTATCAGTCCGGCTGGCCACCGGACACTTCGCCACCTACGTATGAAGGCGGCATATTAGACCTGGGATTACGATCCTCTGCGCGCCATCACTTTTGACAACGCATAGAGTCTCAGGGGCTACTATCTACACAAGGCGCATCTTATTTATGCGCAATTGTCCAAAAAGGGTACATTATTTCACGTGCCTCAAAACCTGTCAGTAAACTCCTGACGGCCTCGTGCAATCCGCTCTCCACGGATGAAATCCTCTCAATCACCGTACCCATCAATGCACGGTGCTCCTCTAAGATAGATGCTCGCCCTAGCAGATCCTTCAGCTCCTCCGACCGCGCACCAGACGGTGCCGGACTCGTCCGATGGCCCTTTTCGAAGGCCAGACGCGGATGGCTTTGGGGGGCCATATGACTACCTTCCGGCCCTGCCGGATTCGGAGAAACCCTCTGTGACGATACCTCAGGGTCGCCCGCCTCGCAAGGTGGTACGGCAGGCGGAGGCGTTCCGCTCTCCATCATCTCCGGAAGAAGATCCCCCGAAGACGAGCTCTGCTGAGAAGGGCTAAAGTCCGAGCTACAAGGTAAATTTCCGATTACTTTTCTCAGATATAAAGCAAGGATTTCTCTCGAAAACTCCTCTCTACTTACGGCTCGGTGGAGGGCTGATCCCCTTGAGGGCATAATTCGGCCGAAGTATCCCCCAGCACAGGACCCTCTGGCGAAGATTTCTTCCCCCGCTTTGAGGCCATGGTCTCCGGGTCTTCAGAGGCGATCCTCTTCTTCCCCTGAGGAGAGGAATTTTTGATTCCTCCCTTCCAAACAGCCTCCTTCGAGGAGGCCGTAGCTTCCTTGTCCCCTCCCTCGCTTTCCTCCGAAGGCACAACCTCCAACATCCTGACTAGCATGGGACCCGGCGTGGTCTCGGGGAGGGGGGCCGGACACCGGATTAGCTTTGCTTTCGCTATCCACTCCTATTTAAAGGACAACTCTTTTGAGGGCAATTTTATGATAAATATGCGGATTGCGAGTCCGGGCACAGGGCTACTTACTTGAGTATCCGGGCGGTTGCAGCTCAGACCTGCGTCCTCGGTCAAGTCCGGACACATTGCTTGTGATCCGAAGAACAATTTGTACATCTCCATGGGCGTCGCGCCCATAAAATGTTGGAGAGCTCATGGTCCCTCCGGATTGAACTCCCACAGGTGGAGGGGGCGACGTTTGCAGGGCAGAGCTCGGTGAATCAGCATAACCTATGTCACCACGACCAGACTGATATCTCTTTCTAGGAGATCTCGAATGCGGCCCTGCAACAAGGGCACATCCTTGGACGGCCCCCAGTCCAGTCCTTTATTGACCCATGACGCTAGCTGTGGTGGGGGACCCGAGCGAAAGGCAGGTGGCACCACCCACTTGGTGCTTCTGGGAGCGGTAATATAAAACCACTCTTGTTGCCATAAGCTGGACTCCTCTTGAAAAGAGCCCTCGGGCCATGGGGCATCAACATTCCTGCTTATAACAGCGCCTCCGCACTCTGCGTGCCGTCCCTCGATCATCTTCGGCTCTACTTTGAAGGTCTTGAGCCATAGTCTGAAGTGAGGAGTGATACGGAGGAAGGCTTCGCACACGATGATGAATGAGGAAATATGGAGGATGGACTCCGGAGCCAAGTCGTGAAATTCCAGCCCATAATAAAACACGAGCCCCCTCATGAAGGGATCCGTCGGGAAGCCTAGCCCCCGAAGGAAGTGAGACATGAACACCACACTCTCACCAGGCTTGGGAGTGGGAATGACCTGCCCTTGAGCAGGCAGCCTATGCCAGATTTCGCCGGTCAAGAACCTGGCCTCTCTCAACTTCAGCACGTCCTCCTCCGTGACGGAGGAGGGCATCCATCGGCCTCGAAGGTCGGAACCGGACATTGTCGAAGGTCCGAAGCGCCTGAAATCTGGAGCCTTGGGTGTTGGAACTCGAGGCGAAGGGCGAACTCGTTTGAGATTGAAATAAAGGAGTAGGGCCTTGGTCTCTTTATAAGAGGTTGAATACCAAGGGCCCTCCCCGTGACCGTTTGGGACTCGCCTTTGATCGAGAAAACATACCAACGGGTACGGTTGGGTTACCCACGCCCGTATTGATGAGAATCCTGGAATAAGGGGACACGATCTCTGCTTTGACAAGACGTGCCAAGGAAACCTCCTCGCTAAACGTGCTTAGGTGGGACAATAAAACGATTCGAATAAAGACTTGGCCGTGGTGTGATGTCATGCTACGGAATACGTCAGCAGATTAGATTTGTGCAAATATTATTCTCTCTATGGCAATATGTGGAAACTTATTTTGCAGAGCCGGACACTACCTTTGTGTTCAAAATCTTCTATGAAGTACTTGGAGGAGGAACCCGCCTTGCAATGCCGAAGACAATCTGCGCGCCGGACTCGTCGTCATTGAAGCCTGGTTCAGGGGCTACTGAGGGAGTCCTAGATTAGGGGGTGTCCGGATAGCCGGACTATACCTTCAGCCGGACTCCTGGACTATGAAGATACAAGATTGAAGACTTCGTCCCGTGTCCGGAAGGGACTTTCCATGGCGTGGAAGGCAAGCTTGGCGATACGGATATGTAGATCTCCTACCATTGTAACCGACTCTATGTAACCCTAGCCCTCTCCGGTGTCTATATAAACCAGAGGGTTTTAGTCCGTAGGGACAACAATCATACCATAGGCTAGCTTCTAGGGTTTAGCCTCTCCGATCTCGTGGTAGATCAACTCTTGTAATACCCATATCATCAAGAATAAATCGATCAGGACGTAGGGTTTTACCTCCATCAAGAGGGCCCGAACCTGGGTAAAACATCATGTCCCCTGCCTCCTGTTACCATCCGCCTTAGACGCATAGTTCGGGACCCCCAACCCAAGATCCGCCGGTTTTGACACCGACAACGGTACACCCAGATACAGGGGTGCCGCACACCCCCTATGTTTCACCGATGAGGTGCTGGACCATGAATTTCCAGAGGGATTCAAACCCATAAACATAGAGCCATACGACGGAACAACAGACCCTGGGGTCTGGATTGAGGACTATATCCTCCATATCCATATGGCTCGAGGAGATGATCTCCACGCCATCAAGTATTTACCCCTCAAGATCAAAGGGCCAGCTCGACACTGGCTTAAAAGCCTCCCCGAAAGCCCCATTGGAAGCTGGGAAGAGCTCAAAGACGCCTTTCGGGCAAATTTTCAAGGGACATATGTCCGACCACCGGAAGCAGACCATTTAAGTCATATAACTCAACAGCCCGGAGAGTCAGCTCGAAAGCTTTGGAACTAGTTTCTTACTAAAAAGAACCAAATAGTCGACTGTCCGGACGCCGAAGCCTTGGCAGCCTTTAAGCACAGCGTCTGAGACGAATGTCTTGCCAGGCACCTCGGCCAAGAAAAGCCGAGAACAATGGCAGCATTAACAAGCCTCATGGCCCGCTTTTGCGCGGGCGAGGACAACTGGCTAGCTCGATGCAGCACCAGCGACCCAAGTACATCCGAAGTTAGAGATGGAAACGGGAAATCACGACGCAGCAAAAATAATAAGCGTCGGAATAAAGAAGACAACCCGAAGAGCACGGCAGTAAACGCCGGGTTCAGAAGCTCTCGGCCAGGTCAGCAAAAGCCGCCCTCTAAAGGCGCCAGAGATGAATTGTCCAGCTTAAACAAAATTCTAGACCAAATATGTCAGATCCATAGCACCCCCGATAAGCCTGCAAATCATACCCATAGAGAATGTTGGGTCTTCAAGCAGTCCGGCAAGCTCAACGCCGAACATAAGGGGCAGGATACACCAAGCGAAGACGAGGATGAGCCTCGCAAGCAAAACACTGGGGAACAGAAGAAATTTCCACCAGAAGTCAAAACAGTAAACGTGTTACATGTGATAAAGGGGAGAAGCAAATCGGCACTCCCAGACAAACATGCCCAAGGGCCTATCACTGCGGAGATCTGCCACTGGCCGTCTCAACCGATCACCTTTGACCATCAGGATTACTCAGCAAGTATCCGGAACGCAGGGTGGGCTGCCTTGGTATTAGATCCAATAATTGACGGATACCACTTCACACGAGTCCTGATGAACGGCGGCATCAGCTTAAACCTGATATATCAGGACACAATCCGCAAAATGGGGATAGACCCAACGAAAATTTGCCACAACAATACTACCTTTAGAGGAGTAACGCTAGGCCCAGGGGCTCATTGCACGGGCTCCCTGCTACTAGAGGTTATATTCGGCTTCCCCGATAACTTTCGTAGCGAAAACTTAACCTTCCACATTGCTCCGTTCCAAAGTGGCTATCAAGCACTACTTGGACGCGAAGCTTTCGCTCTCTTTAATGCAATACCGCATTACGCTTCCCTCACACTTAAGATGTCTGGTCCACGTGGCATCATTACAGTAAATGGAAATATTGAGCGATCCCTGCGCGCCGAAGAGAGTGCGGCTGCCTTGGCAGCCGCACACTAAAACGGCCTCACCAACTAAAGCATTCAATAGGTCATCAAGACCATGGACACGGTTAGACGAGTCCGGCGCAGCTATATGAAATTCACACAGGTTTGATGGCCGCACCCCTATTACAAATACAAGGGGCTCAACGCGCACAGACAAGTGGCAATTTTACTCATCTTGAACTGTAAATGGTTTCTTTAAACCCACCTTTTTGCACGACAACTTTTCACCTAAGTTCCTCTCTTTTACAGATGGCAATCGTGCTACACCCGTCCAGGATACGGCACAACAGAGACACAGGCGCAGACGTGCAGCAGGGACCCGTTCCAAGGATTCTTTTTAGATTAAGACCCTGCATCAACCTTTTTTACTGTCTCTTGTTGATACACTTCCCTCGGATTCTCAGTACAATTGAGAAGGATGCTGACGTCTTGGCATGTGGCCACGTCAGAACAATGCACGTACCTGGACACTAGGGGCTTCTTACAAAGGGCATTGTTTAGGCCCGGTTTACACCATAAAGACCGAATACCTTAGGGAGTGTTCGGCATCGTGAGTTTGGCCTTATATGCATCAGCTCCGAATGATGTCTTGGGTCAAATGTTGGGTTTGCCCGGCTCCTGTGTTTTGCTGCCTTACGTTCCACTCTATCGGCTAAGGCGGCACCAGGAGAACTACTGCGATTGTGCCCTGGTTCATCTGGACGAGCACCTCAGTAGAGAAAGCCGAAAACTGACTGTCATGATATAGCGCGAGCTGGTCAACCACTCGATGACCTATCAGAATACTAGAATTCCCCCGCCTTAATGAAGGGCCATTTCCCGGCCGGGCATGTACGCACCCCGAACTCGGGTGAGTGCGGAGCCACCAGGGGCTATATAGTAGCCCCACTGTCAAACTCTTATGGCTAAGTGAAAGTGTTAAAGCATTATAGTCCGGTTGCCTAGTTTGCTGTGCTACCACCACCTTATTAGGACCAAGACGTTGGATTAAGTGTGAATACGCGCCTTCTGCGAACACCCCTGCATTATATGCGTGGGGGCTGAAGCCGATGACTGCAATCTTTCAGGTTATATACATGTATACATAAAACGGCAGCACATGAGGTATCACAATACTTTCGGGCAAAAGTATAAATACATCCTTGATAACATTAATAAAACATTGTTTTTACAATGGGAATACATGTCACTCAAACATAATATTCTTCGAGCACTGGGCCTCTATCAAACGAGCACCCTCAAGAACTTCTTCAAAATAGGGCTCGGCAGCCACTCGGCCTATGGCCAAACCCTGCGCCGCGCCAGTGGTAGCATCCATATCCGCCCAGTATGCTTTGACACGGGCAAGGGCCATCCGTGAGCCTTCTATGCACGCCGACCTCTTCATCGCATTGATGCGCAGCACCGCACCAAGGAACTGCTGCACCAGGCTAAAATAACCGTTCGGCTTTGGCCTTTCCGGCCACAGCTGATCCACAACAGACCTCATGGCGAGTCCGGACAACCTATTGAGTTCGGCCCATTCGGCTAGCTAATCGGTCAATGGAAGCGGACGCTCTAGAACGTTAAACTGCGACCAGAACAGCTTGTCCACTTCCCGATCTGTTTGATCTCAGAAGTATTCGGCCGCATCGACAGCGCTCGCCACCAAGTCCAGATATGCGTCTGCCGAACTCCACAACCGATCCAGAGGGGCATACCGCGGATCTCCGAACTTCCTGCGCAGCAAAAAGGGCTTCCCAGCCACAATGCCATAGGCTTCACGCAGCTCCTCCTTCTTCGCTCTCATGGCAGAACGGGTGTCTTTGGTGGCCATCGTGGCCTTTTCAAGGTTCGTCGCCTTCGCTCGGTTTTCTTCCTCAAGGAACTGACAATGGTCGGCAGTGTCTTTTAACTTTACAGCCATCTTGGCCATTTTCTCTTTGCTCTCGCAATGCGCGGCCTTCTCGGCTCTTAACTCTTCGGCCGCCTTCAAAGCAGCCGCATTACTACTCCTTGCTTGTTCTTTGGCTCGGGCAAGTTCTGCCCGAAGGGTCTCCACGGTGGCAGCTCCATCTGCAGTCACAAAATATTAAAGATACTGGCATCACCCTGCTCTTACTATGTGACATTCACCAGAAAATATCACTTACCCTGTGCCTCGTCAAGCCGCTTGTTAACAAGCTCGATGTCGGCATCCGCCGCATCCAGTTGCCGCTTTAGTTTGGCAAACTCATGAGTCCAGCTAGCCACTGGAGCTTCCACTACCTGCACATAAAGGCGGTATGGTTACCTGGGACTACGATCCTCTGTTTGCCGCCATTCTCGGTGACAACCAGAGTCTCAGGGGCTACTATCTACACAGGGCACACCTAAAAATATGCGGTACTATCACAAAGGTATATCATTTTACATACCTCAAATCCCGTTAGTAGACTCATAAAGGCATCATGCAACCTGCTTTCAGCGGACGAAATCCTTTCCATCACCGTACCCATCAACACATGGTGTTCTTCCGAGATGGTCGCTCGCTTCAGCAGATCCCTCAATACGTCCGACCGCATACCAGACGGTGCCGGACTCTTTTGTCTGCCCTCTTCAAGAGCCGGATGCTGGGGACTTCGAGTGACTATGGGATTATCTTCTGGCCTCACCGGATCCGGAGAGGCCCTCCGTGACGACACTTCAAGGTCGCCCGCTTCTTGAGCCGGGGAGTCCGGGGGAGGCGTTTCGCTCTCCATCATCTCCGGAAGAAGGTCCCCTGAAGATGAGCTCTGTTGAGAAGGGCTAAGATCCGAACTGCAAGACAAACGCTTCGGTTATTTTCCTCGGAAGTAAGGTAGAATATCTCTACTATTAAGTAAGTTTTGATCACTTACGACTCGTTAGAGGGCTGATCCCCGCACGAACTTTGTGCGGCAAAAGCACCCTCCGAGACGGGATCCTCTGGTGGAGTTTTCTTCTCCCGTTTGGAAACCTTGGTTTCCGGATTATTAGAGGTAGTCCTCTTCCTCCCCCGGGGTGAAGGAATGTCAGACTCCTCTTGGCTATCCTCCCTCACGGAGGCGCTCGTTCCCTCGGTTGGAACAGATAGCGGTGGAGGCCCGCTTTGGCCCTCTTTATTCCCCCCTTCATCTTCCTTTGTGGGCACCAGGCAAGGTGCTGGCTCGAGCATCTTTTCCAGCACCGGATTGTCCAAGCCTTCGAGAAGGGGAGCCGAACACCGGATCATCTTCGCCTTTGCTACCCAGTCCTGGTCAAAGAGCGATCCTTCAGAATGATGTCATAATAAAATAAAGACAACTTGTTTGGCTAGAGGGTTACTTACTTGGGCCGTGGTGCAGTTGCTGCTCAGGCCCACGTCCTCGGAGGTGTCCGGACACTCTATCTGGTGTCCAAAGAATGACTTGTACATCTCCTCTTGCGTTAGGCTAAGGAAATTCTGAATAGCGCGCGGTCCTTCTGGGTTGAATTCCCATAAACAGAGGGGCCGGTGTTTGCAAGGCTGGACTTAACGAACCATCATGACTTGCACCACCATAACCAAAATAAAATCTCCCTCGAAGAGATCCCGGATGCAGTTCTGCAGTATGGGCACATCCTTGGCTGGACCCCAGCTCAGCCACCTGCTGATCCATGACATCAGTTGTGGTGGAGGGCCCGAGCGAAAGGCGGGGGGAGCTACCCACTTGGCACTTCTGGGAGCGGTGATGTAGAACCACTCCCTTTGCCATAGTCCGGACACCTCTGGAAAGGAACCTTTTGGCCACGGAGCTCCAGCAATCTTGCTTATTAATGCACCTCCGCACGCTACATACCGCCCCTCGACCGTCTTCGGTTTCACATCAAAGGTCTTGAGCCATAGGCCGAAGTGAGGGGTAATGCGGAGGAAGGCCTCACATACGATAATAAATGTCGAGATGTGGAGAAAGGAATCCGGGGCTAGATCGTGGAAATAAATCCCGTAATAGAACATCAAACCCCTTACGAAGGGATCCAGAGTGAGGCCTAGTCCTTGGAGGAAGTGGGAGATGAACACGACGTCTTCGTTGGGTTCGGGAGTAGGGATGACCTGCCCTCGGGCGGGCAGCCGATGTGAGACTTCGGCGGTCAAGTATCTTGCCTCCTTCAACTTCTTGATATCCTCCTCCGTGATGGAGGAGGGCATCCACCGGCCCTGGAGGCTGGATCCGGACATGATTGAAGGTCCGAAGCACCTAACCTGGGCTTTGGGTGTTAGAACTCGAGGTGGGGGAAGGATTTGATTGAGCATGGGAGGAAAAAAGTAAAAAACCTTGACCCTTTATAAAGAGGGTGAATACCAAGCATCCTCCTCGTGGCTGTTTGGGACTTGCCTAAAATCTACGAGTCATAGGCGCGGTTGGGTTACCCACGCCCATATTGATGAGAATCCCGTAATAAGGGGGACACGATCTCTGCTTTGAAAACACATGTCAAAAAACTGCCTCGCATTATGTGCGGGGCTAGTTAAAGGAAACGGTTCAAATAATTACCGGGCCATGGCATAATGTCATGTTGCCAAAACAAGTCAGCAGATTAGATTTGTGGAAATATTGTTCTCTCTACGGTGGTATGTGGAACTTGTTTTGCAGGGTCGGACACTATCCTTGTATTCAAATTCTTCCGTGGTGTATTCGGAGGAGGAACCCGCCTTGCAATGCCGAAGACAATACTACGCGCCGGACTCAAATCGTCATTGAAGCCTGGTTCAGGGGCTATTAAGGGAGTCTTGGATTAGGGGGTCTCCGGACAGCCGGACTATATCCTTTGGCCGGACTGTTAGACTATGAAGATACAAGATTGAAGACTTTGTCTCGTGTCCGGATGGGACTCTACTTGGCGTGGAAGGCAAGCTAGGCAATACGGATATGCATATATCCTCCTTTGTGTAACCCTAGGCCCCTCCGGTGTCTATATAAACCGGAGGGTTTTAGTCTGTAGGACAGGATACAATCATACCATAGGCTAGCTTCTAGGGTTTAGCCTCTCCGATCTTGTGGTGGATCAACTCTTGTAATACTCATATCATCAAGAATAAATCAAGTAGGATGTAGGGTTTTACCTCCATCAAGAGGGCCCGAACCTGGGTAAAGCATCGTGTCCCCTGCCTCCTGTTACCATCCGCCTTAGACGCACAGTTCGAGACCCCCTACCTGAGAGCCACCGGTTTTGACACCGACACCGCCTCGCATTATGTGCGGGGCTGGTTAAAGAAAAACGGTTCAAATAATGACCGGGCCGTGGCGTGATGTCATGCTGTCAAAACATGTCAGCATATTAGATTCGTGGAAATATTATTCTCTCTACGGTGGTATGTGGAACTTATTTTGCAGGGTCGGACACTATCCTCATATTCAAAGACTTCCATGGTGTATTCAGAGGAGGAACCCGCCTTGCAATGCTGAAGACAATACTCATTGAATCCTAGTTCAGGGGCTACTGAGGGAGTCCTGGATTAGGGGGTCTCCGGACAGCCGGACTATATCCTTTGGCTGGACTGTTGGACTATGAAGATACAAGATTGAAGACTTCGTCCCGTGTCTGGATGGAAATCTACTTGGCGTGGAAGGCAAGCTAGGCAATACGAATATGTATATCTCCTCCTTGGTAACCGACCTTGTGTAACCCTAGCCCCCTCCGGTGCCTATATAAACCGGAGGGTTTTAGTCCGTAGGACAACATACAATCATACCATAGGCTAGCTTTTAGGGTTTAGCCTCTCTGATCTCGTGGTAGATCGACTCTTGTAATACTCATATCATCAAGAACAATCAAGCAGGACGTAGGGTATTATCTCCATCAAGAGGGCCCGAACCTGGGTAAACATCGTGTCCCCTGCCTCCTGTTACCATCCACCTTAGACGCACAGTTCGGGACCCCCTACCCGAGATCCGCCGGTTTTGACACCGACAATGGGCATCTCCATAGCCCATTGATACACCTAGTTGATGTGAGACTTTCTCCTCCTTTTGTTTTCTCCACAACCACCATATTCTATTCCACCTATAGTGCTATATCCATGGCTCACTGATACGTCCATTTTCCATCGTGTTTTCTTACTGTTATCTATAATGTTTTTATCCATAATAATGTTTTTTGGAGTAATTCTAATGGCTTTTCTCTCATAATTTGCAAGGAACACACTAAGAGGGAGAATTCCGACAGCTGGAAATCTGGACCTGGAAAAGCTACGTCAGGCCACCTATTCTGCACAACTCCAAATGAGCTGAAACTTTATGGAGAATTTTTATGAATTATTTGAGGAATATTGGAGCCAATAAACACCAGAGGGGGCCACTAGGTGGGCACAACCCACCTGGGCGCTCCAGGCCCCCCTCGCGTGCCCTGGTGGGTTGTGTCCTCCTCAGCCTACCTTCGGTGCCCATCTTTTGGTATATAAGTCATTTTGACCTAGAAAAAAAATAAGAGGAGGACTTTCGGGACGAAGCGCCGCCGCCTCGAGGAGGAACTTGGGCAGGAGCACTTTTCCCTCCTGTGGAGCGATTCTGCCAGGGGAACTTCCCTCCCAGAGGGGGAAATCATCATCATCATCATCATCATCATCATCACCAACAACTCTCCCATCTTGGGGAGGGCAATCTCCATCAACATCTTCACCAGCACCATCTCATCTCAAACCCTAGTTCATCTCTTGTATAAAATCTTGTTACCGGAAATATAGATTGTTGCTAGGTGGTGAGTAGTAGTGTTGATTACATCTTGTAGTTGATTACTATATGGTTTATTTGGTGAAAGATTATATGTTCAGATCCAATATGCTATTTAATACCCCTCTAATCTTGAGCATGATTATTATTTGTGAGTAGTTACTTTTGTTCTTGAGGTCATGGGAGAAATCATGTTGCAAGTAATCATGTGAATTTGATATGTGTTCGATATTTTGATAGTATTTATGTTGTGATTCCCGTAGTAGTGTCATGTGAACATCGACTACATGGCACTTCACCATATTTGGTCCTAAGGGAATGCATTGTGGAGTATAAATTATATGATGGGTTGCGAGGGTGACAGAAGCTTAAACCCCAGTTTATGCGCTATTCCATAAGGGACCGATTGGATCCTAGAGTTTAATGCTATGGTTAGAATTTATTCTTAATTCTTTTCTCGTAGTTCCGGATGCTTGCGGGAGGGTTAATCATAAGTAGGAGGTTTGTTCAAGTAAGAACAACACCTAAGCACTGGTCCACCCACATATCAAATTATCAAAGTAGCGAACACAAATCAAACCAACATGATGAAAGTAACTAGGTGAAATTCCCGTGTACCCTCAAGAACGCTTTGCTTATTACAAGAGACCGTTTTGGCCTGTCCTTTGACTCAAAAGGATTGGGCTACCTTGCTGCATACTTGTTACTATTATCGTTACTTGCTCGTTACAAATTATCTTGCTATCAAACTACTCGCCACTTACAATTTCAGCACTTGCAGACATTAGCTTACTGAAAACTACTTGTCATTTCCTTCTGCTCCTCGTTGGGTTCGACATTCTTACTTATAGAAAAGAGCAACAATTTATCCCCTATACTTGTGGGTCATCAAGGCTATTTTCTGGCGCCATTGCCGGGGAGTGAAGTGCCTTTGGTAAGTGGAATTTGGTAAGGAAACATTTATATAGTGTGCTGAAATTTATTGTCACTTGTTACTATGGAAAACAATCCTTTGAGGGTTTTGTTCGGGGTATCTTCACCTCACCCGGAACCACAATTAACCACCCCTCAACCTACTGCACCTACTGAAAATATTTAATATGAAATTCCTTCGGGTATGATAGAACAACTGCTAGCTAATCCTTATGCAGGAGATGGAACTGAACATCCTGATATGCACTTGATATATGTGGAACAAATTTGTGGATTGTTTAAGCTTGCAGGTTTACCCAGAGATGAGGTGATGAGAAAGGTTTTCCCTTTATCTTTGAAGGGAAAAACATTGGCATGGTATAGGCTATGCGATGATATTGGATCATGGAATTGGAATCGTTTGAAATTGGAGTTCCACCAAAAAAATTATCCTATGCATCTAGTTCATTGTGATCAGAATTATATATACAATTTTTGGCCTCGCGAAGGAGAAAGTATCGATCTAGCTTGGTGGAGGCTTAAGTCAATGTTATATTCATGCCCCAATCACGAGCTCTCGTGAGAAATTATTATTCAGAACTTTTATGCTCGGCTTTCTCGTAATGATCAAACCATGCTTGATACTTCTTGTGCTAGTTCATTTATGAAGAAGACTATTGAATTCTGGTGGGATCTTTTGGAAAGAATTAAACGCAAATCTTAAGATTGTGAACTCGGCGAAGGTAAAGAGTCAGGTATTAAACTTAAGTATGATTGTGTTAAATCTTTTATGGATACCGATGCTTTTCAAAAGTTTAGCACTAAATATGGACTTGACTCTGAGATAGTAGCCTCCTTTTGTGAATCATTTGCTACTCATGTTGAACTCCCTAAATAGAAGTGGTTTAAATATCACCCACTTATTAAAGAAGAAATTAAAGAACCAGTACCAGTTAAAGAAGAAACTATACTTTATAATATTGATCCAGTTGTTCCTTCTGCTTATATAGAGAAACCACCTTTTCCTGTTAGGATAAAGGAACATGCTAAAGTTTCAACGGTGGTTAACAAAAGCTTTGTTAGAACACCTAAACCTGATGAACAAATTAGGGTAGAACCTAATGTTGCTATGGTTAAACATCTCTTGGAAGAAGATATAGATGGGCATGTTATTAACTTCTGTGTAGAAGCTGCTAGAATTGCTAGACCCAAAAAGGGATAAAAATAGACCAGTTGTTGGCCTGCCTGTCATTTCAGTTAAAATAGGAGATCACTGTTATCATGATTTATGTGACATGGGTGCTAGTGTGAGTGCTATCCCTTACACTTTGTATAAAGAAATTAGGAAAGACATATCACCTATAGAGTTAGAAGACATATATGTTACTATTAAACTTGCAAATAGAGACACCATATCACCTTGTGGGATTATTAGAGATGTGGAAGTACAGTTAATGCTAAGATAGATTGTAAGAAACAAATTGTGGGTGTTAGCTTTGGTGATGAGTCTCATGAGCTCAATTTTCCAAGTTTAGTAGAAATCATCATGAAAAAGAATTTCCTAGTAAGGATGAACTAATTGGTCTTGCTTCTATTGATGTTCCACCTACGAATCCTTTAGAACAATACTTGCTAGACCACGAGAATGATTTACATATGCATGAAAGGAATGAAATAGATAAAGTTTTCTTTGAACAACGTCCTCTGCTTAAACACAATTTGCCTATTGAAACCCTGGGAGGTCCTCCTCCACCTCAAGGTGATCCTGTGTTTGAATTAAAACAATTGCCAGACACTTTGAAATATACTTATCTTGATGAAAAGAAGATATATCCTGTTATTATTAGTGCTAACCTTTCAGAACATGAAGAAGAAAGATTATTGAAAGTTCTAAGGAAGCACCGGGCTGCTATTGGATATACTCTTGATGATTTAAAGGGCATTAGTCCCACTCTATGTCAACACAAAATTGATATGGAACCTGATGCTAAACCAGTTGTTGATCACCAACGTCGGTTAAATCCGAAGATGAAAGAGGTGGTAAGAACGGAAATATTAAAACTTCTGGAAGCAGGTATAATTTATCCTATAGCTGATAGTAGATGGGTATGTCCTGTTCATTGTGTTCCTAATAAAGGAGGTATTACTGTTGTTCCTAATTATAAGAATGGACTCATTCCACAAAGAATTGTTATAGGCTATAGAATGGTAACTGATTTTAGAAAATTAAATAAAGCAACTAGAAAAGATCATTACCCTTTGTATTTTATTGATCAAATGCTTGAAAGATTATCTAAGCACACACACTTTTGCTTCCTTGATGGATACTCTGGCTTTTCACAAATACCTGTTTCTCAACCTGATCAAGAAAGGACCACTTTTACTTGTCCATTTGGAACCTATGCTTATAGACGTATGCCTTTTGGTTTATGTAATGCAACTACTACCTTTCAAAGATGTATGACTGCTATATTCTCTGACTTTTACGAAAAGATTGTTGAGGGTTTCATGGATGACTTTTCTGTTTATGGGAAGTCTTTTGATGATTGTTTAATCAACCTTGAGCGAGTTTTGCAGAGATGTGAACAAACAAATCTTGTCTTGAATTGGGAGAAGTGCCAGTTTATGGTTAATGAAGGCATTTTCTTGGGTCATAAAATTTCTGAAAGAGGTATTGAAGTGGACCAAGCTAAGGTTGATGCAATTGAGAAAATGCCATGTCCTAAGGACATCAAAGGTATTCGTAGTTTCCTAGGTCATGCTGGTTTCTATAGGAGGTTTATTAAAGACTTCTCTAAAATTTCTAGGCCTCTCACTAATCTTTTGCAAAAGGATGTTCCTTTTGTTTCTGATGATGATTGTTTAGAAGCCTTTGAAACACTCAAGAAAGACTTAATTTCTGCACCTATTGTTCAACCACCTGATTGGAACTTGCCTTTTGAAATTATGTGTGATGCTAGTGATTATGCTGTTGGTGTTATTCTAGGACAAAGAGTTGATAAGAAATTGAATGTTATCCATTATGCTAGTAAAACTCTAGACAATGCTCAAAGAAATTATGCTACTACTGAAAAAGAATTCTTAGTAGTGGTGTTTGCTTGTGATAAATTTAGACCTTATATTGTTGATTCCAAAGTAACTGTTCACATAGACCATGCTGCTATTAAATATCTTATGGAAAAGAAAGATGCTAAACCTAGACTTATTCATTGGGTTCTCTTGTTAAAAGAATTTGATTTACATATCATTGATAGAAAAGGAGCTGAGAACCCCGTAGCTAATAACTTGTCTAGGCTTGAAAATGTGCTTGATGAGCCACTTCCTATTGATGAGAGTTTTTCTGATGAGCAGTTAGATGCAATAAATTTTGCTAATAGTACTCCTTGGTATGCTGACTATGCTAATTACGTTGTTGCTAAATATTTACCACCTAGCTTTACATACCAACAAAACAAAAAGTTCTTCTATGATTTAAGACATTACTTTTGGGATGACCCACATCTTTATAAAGAAGGAGTAGATGGTATTATTAGACGTTGTGTACCTGAGCATGAACAGGGACAAATCTACGGAAATGTCACTCCGAGGCTTATGGAGGGCATCATGCTGGAGATAGAACTGCTCACAAGGTACTACAATTGGGATTTTATTGGCCTACTCTCTTCAAGGATGCCCGTAAGTTTGTCTCTTCTTGTCAAAGAATAGGTAATATCAGTAAGCGTCAAGAAATGCCTATGAATTATTCACTTGCTGTTGAACCTTTTGATGTTTGGGGATTTGATTACATGGGGCCTTTTCCTTCCTCTAATGGGTATACACATATTTTGGTTGCTGTTGATTATGTTACTAAATGGGTAGAAGCTATTCCAACTAGCAGTGCTGATCACAACACCTCTATTAAAATGCTTAAGGAAGTTATTCTCCCAAGGTTTGGAGTCCCTAGATATTTAATGACTGATGGTGGTTCACACTTTATTCATGGTGCTTTCCGTGAAATGCTTGCTAAGTATGATGTTAACCATAGAAATGCATCACCCTATCATCCTCAGTCTAGTGGTCAAGTTGAACTTAGCAACAGAGAAACAAAATTAATTTTGCAAAAAACTGTCAATAGGTCCAGGAAGAATTGGTCTAAGAAATTAGATGATGCACTTTAGGCTTATAGAACAACTTATAAAAATCCTATGGGTATGTCTCCTTATAAAATGGTTTATGGAAAAGCTTGTCATTTACCTCTTGAGTTGGAACATAAAGCTTATTGGGCAGTTAAAGAACTCAATTATGATTTCAAACTTGCTGGTGAAAAGAGGTTATTTGATATAAGCTCATTAGATGAATGGAGAACCCAAGCTTATAAAATGCAAAGTTGTTCAAAGAAAAAGTTAAAAGATGGCATGACAAAAGAATCCAAAAGCGTGAGTTTAAAGTTGGAGAATATGTTCTTTTGTACAACTCTCATTTTAGATTTTTTGCAGGGAAGCTCCTCTCGACATGGGAAGGTCCCTATGTCATCGAGGAGGTTCACCGGTCTGGAGCCATCAAAATAAATAATTTCGAAGGCACTAACCTGAAGGTTGTCAATGTGCAACGAATAAAGCATTATATCTCAGGTACGCCTATTAATGTTGAAAGTAATATTATCCAAACTTTGACACTGGAAGAACACAAAAAAGAGTCCTTCCGGAACACTCTACAATCGTGAAAATAAGGAGGTACGTGATATGGTAAGTAAACGAAGTCCAAAAACTCTGCAATTTTTTTACCGGTTATAGAATATTTTAGAATTTTGGAAATAAAGAAACTCCTAGGAAGCATACCTTGGTGGGCACAAGACACCAGGGCCCACCAGGCTTGCCTCGCGCGCCCAGGTTGGTTGTGCCCACCTAGGACACCTCCCGTACTCTGTTTTCTACCATGTACTTGTCTTGCAAGATAAAAAATCTACATATACTTCCTGAACCTGTTAATCACCGTATCGCGGAGAAATCCTCTGTTCTCTTTTTCCTTGTTGTTTTCTGTCAGATGCCATCTACCATGGCCTCTTCAAGCTCCTCCAAGGACAAGATCTCTCCTTCACCACCGAAAGGAGAATTGAGTATCGGGTATGGGCACTCCCCTTGGCTTCTGCCAAGCTTGGGGATGTGCCCCAGTATCGTATCATCCCACTATTTTTTTCGCTTTTATTTATCTTAGTTCAATCTTTTGCTTTCAGATGAAATAAAGTTTAGTTCGATCATTTCCTCTTTTGAGAGTTTGCTTAGTGATCTATCATTGTGATCGTGTGCAAGTTATTTAGTAAAGTTAGTTCGAGTTTTTGCTTTCTTTACTTTCATGTTGAAAATAAAGAAAATAAATAAGAAAGAAAGAAAAAGAGAAATGAAATAAATGAAGAAAGGAAATAAATAATGAAAATATTATACACTAATCCTATGGCAGGCGATGGCACCACATAAGGAAAAGTATAGGTAGAAAATTTTATTAGAGATTGACAAACATAGCATTAGTCAATGATGCAACTCATGAAAGAATTAATAAGGGAAGAGAAGATTCACATATAGATATACTCTCCTAGAAATCTTTTGTGATTGTGAGCCCTCATCAAAATATTATATGCCAAAATTGTTGACGTTGGACAAGGAAGACAACTTAATTTTTTATGTTTGTTTATATCCACATAGAAGTCATATTGTCATAGATCCTTTAACACGTGGTGCTTGCCCCCTATCTTTGCTAGCCAAAAATTCTGTACTAAGTAGAGATACTACTTGTGCATCCAAAAACCCTTAAACCCAAATCTCTTTCAAGAGTCCACCATACCTACCTAGGGATTGAGAAAGATCCCTCAAGTAAGTTGTCATCGATGCAAAAGGCAATAAAAATTGCTTCTAAAAGTGTGAGATCATTTAGTGTAAGAGAAAATGAGCATTGTACGAACTTGGATGACAAAGAATAAAAGTGACAGATTGCATAATAAAGGTTGTCATCATAAGGGGCAATACAATGTGATGTTCTCTTGCACTAAGGTATTGAGCATACAAAAAATAAGTGCATGGAAACCTCTACTTCCCATTGTGAAGGGCCTATCTTTTATTTTTATGCAAAGAGTCAAGGTTTTCCCTCTATTCCTTTTATTTTTCTCTTTTGGCAAACATCATGTGGTGAGGAAAGACCTAGGCACATATGTCCAGTTGAATATAGATAGCATGAGTTATTATTGTTGACATCACCCTTGAGGTGATCTATGTTGGGAGGCAAAATCACAAGCCCCTATCTTTCTATGTGTCTGGATGAATCGTTTTGTTCATGGGTACAAGATGAGTGTTAGCAATCATAGAAGACTATATGATGGTTGAGTATGTGGACTTGCCTAAAGGCTCCGACACATGACTCTTCCTGAAAAGATGATGAATTGTAGTTGCAAAGTTGAATGAGAACATAGTTTGTTGGTTCCTAATAGAGTTTTGCCTTATACTTCGATTATGTGATGAACTGTTACTTACTCATAGGAAGTGTATGATGCAGTTCTATGATAAAAGTCCTATGTTTAATTTTTTTGCTGTTACAATAATCAACATGATGCTTCTATGTCCGTATTTTGTTTTTATCGACACCTCTCTCTCAAAGCATGTGGACATGTTTTTCGATTTTGGTTTTCGCTTGAGGACAAGAGAGGTCTAAGCTTGGGGGAGTTGATACGTCCATTTTGCATCATGTTTTATTACTGTTATTTATATTGTTTTTATCCATAATAATGCTTTTTGGAGTAATTCTAATGCCTTTTCTCTCATAATTTGCAAGGAACACACCAATAGGGAGAATTCCGGCAGCTGGAAATCAGGACCTGGAAAAGCTACGTCAGGCCACCTATTCTGCACAACTCCAAATGAGCTGAAACGCTATGGAGAATTTTTATGAATTATTTGAGGAATATTGGTGCCATAGCTCATTTGGAGTTGTGCAGAATAATCCATAAAAAATAATCCATAAAAAATCCATAAAAAATCTGCACAACTCCAAATTAGTCAGGCTCTAGTATTTCTCAAATAATCCATAAAAAATCTCCATAAAGTTTTAGCTCATTTGGAGTTGTGCAGAATAGATGGCCTGACGTAGCTTTTCCAGGTCCATATTTCCAGCTGCCGGATTTCTCCCTCTTGGTGTGTTCCTTGCAAATTATGAGGGAAAAGCATT
Organism: Triticum urartu; assembly: GCF_003073215.2. Classification (NCBI taxonomy): domain Eukaryota; kingdom Viridiplantae; phylum Streptophyta; class Magnoliopsida; order Poales; family Poaceae; genus Triticum; species Triticum urartu. The sequence goes on along the minus strand of NC_053022.1, from coordinate 161,099,690 downwards.
AGAATTACTCCAAAAAGCATTATTATGGATAAAAACATTATAAATAACAGTAAGAAAACATGATGCAAAATGGACGTATCAACTCCCCCAAGCTTAGACCTCACTTGTCCTGAAGCGAAAACCGAAATCAAAAAACATGTCCACATGCTTTGAGAGAGAGGTGTCGATAAAAACAAAATACGGAAATAGAAGCATCATGTTGATTATTATAACAGCAACAAAATTAAACATAGGACTGTTATCATAGAGCTTTTATCATATACTTGTCATGAATAAGTAATAGTTCATTACACAATCGAAGTATAAAGCAAAAACTCTATTAGAAACCAACAAACTATGTTCTCAGTCAGCTTTGCAACTACAACTCATCATCTTTTTAGGAAGGGTCACGTGTAGGAGCCTTTAGGCAAGTCCACATACTCAACCATCATATAGTCTTCTATGATTTCTAACACTCACCTCGTACCCATGAGCAAAACATTTCGACCGGACACATAGAAAGATAGGGGCTTATAGTTTCGCCTCCCAACATGCTCACCTCAAGGGTGATGTCAACAATAATAACTCATGCTATCTATATTCAACTGGAAATATGTGCCTAGATCTTTCCTCACCACATGATGCTGGCCAAAAGAGAAAAAATAAAAGGAATAGAGAGAAAACTTTGACTCTTTGCATAAAAGTAAAAGATAGGCCCTTCGCAGAGGGAAGCAGAGGTTGATGCGCTTATTTGTTTGTATTCTCAATCCCTTAGTGCAAGAGAACATCACATTGTATTGCCCCTTAACATGACAACATTTATTATGCAGTCTGTCACTTTTATTCTTTGTCATCTAAGTTCGTACAACGCTCAATTTTCTCTTACACTAAATGATCTCACACTTTTAGAAGCAATTTTTATTGCCTTTTTGCACCGATGACAACTTACTTGAGGGATCTTTCTCAATCCCTAGGTAGGTATGGTGGACACTTGAAAAAGATTTGGGTTTAAGGGTTTTTGGATGCATAAGTACTATCTCTACTTACTACAGAATTTTTGGCTAGCAAAGATAGGGGACAAGCACCACACGTCAAAGGATCTATGACAATATGACTTCTATGTGAATATAAACAAACATAAACCATTAAGTTGTCTTCCTTGTCCAACGTCAACAATTTTGGCATATAAAATTTTGATGGGGGCTCACAATCACAAAAAATTTATAGGATAGTATATCTATATGTGAATCTTCCCTTCTGAGGGAGTCCTGGATTAGGGGGTACCCGGACAGCTAGATTATATCCTTTGGCCGCACTGTTGGACTACGAAGATACAAGATTGAAGACTTCGTCCCGTGTCCGGATGGAACTCTCCTTGGCGTGGAAGGAAAGCTTGGCAATACGGATATGTAGATCTCCTTCCTTGTAACCGACTCTGTGTAACCCTAGCCCCCTCCGGTGTCTATATAAACCGGAGGGTTTAGTCCGTAGGATAGAGAACATACAATCATACCATAGGCTAGCTTCTAGGGTTTAGCCTCTCCGATCTCGTGGTTGATCAACTCTCGTACTACTCATATTATCAAGAACGATCAAGTAGGATGTAGGGTATTACCTCCATCAAGAGGGCCCGAACCTGGGTAAAACATCGTGTCCCCTGCCTCCTGTTACCATCCGCCTTAGACGCACAGTTCGGGACCCCCTACCCGAGATCCGCCGGTTTTGACACCGACATTGGTGCTTTCATTGAGAGTTCCTCTGTGTCGTCATCGTTAGGCTTGATGGCTCCTTCAATCATCGATAGTGATGCGGTCTAGGGTGAGACTTTTCTCCCCAGACAGATCTTTGTATTCGGCAGCTTCGCACTGCGGGCCAACTCGCTTGGCCATCTGGAGCAGATCGAGAGTTACGCCCCTGGCCACCAGGTCAGGTTTGGAAGCTTAAACTACACGACCGATATCCGTGGAGACTTGATCTTCGACGGATTCGAGCCCCTGCCGAGTGCGCCACACGGTCACGATGAGCATGATTTAGCTGTACCATCGGACAGTGTTCGGGAGATCGCACCGGCAACCGCTCCGACCCTCAATCCGGAGCCAATTGCGCCATCCATGGACGGATGGATAGACCCTGCCACGAAGGCCGCATCCTTAGCGGCGATCAAGCCGAGTATCGACCTTAGCCTTCACGGGAGCCGTGACACCGAACTGCCGGATTCTTCCCCGGCCATGGACTCCGAACCGCCTACGCTCGTGCCTATCGAATCCGACTGGGCGCCAATCATGGAGTTCACCTCCGCGGATATCTTTCAGCACTCGCCCTTTGGCGACATACTGAACTCATTAAGGTCTCTCTCCTTGTCAGGAGAGTCCTGGCCGAACTATGTCCGGCAGGACTGGGATACGGATGACGAAGAAATTCACCGCCCACCCACCACCCACTTGGTAGCCACCGTCGATGATTTGACCAACATGCTCGACTTCGACTCTGAAGACATCGATGGTATGGACGACGATGCAGGAAACGAACAGGAGCCACTGCCCACAGGGCACTGGACACCCACTTCATCATATGATGTATACATGGTGGACACACCCAAAGAAAACGACGACGAGGAACGGAAGGACGCAACGAAGGATCATTCCCTCGAGAAGCAGTCAAAGCAGCGGCATAAGCGCCACTCGAAATCCCGCCTCGGTAGAAACAACGATTATATAGACCTAGCGATAGAGCAGGGTGAGCCAGTGGACGACAAACACGACATCGAACCACCGTCCGACCACGGCAACACGGAGAATCAAACCGAACAACCCGACTCCGGCGAAGATAACAGTCTGAATGACATCACACCGGATAGGCACCCGGAGCAACAGAATACCCATCAAAGGCTTGTTGCCACTACGAGGAGTGTGAAAAAGCAGAAGCAAAGGCTCAGGGCTGCACAAGACACACTCAGAATCAGATGGAGTGAAGTGCTCAACACTGCAGCAAAATATGGCGGTAGTCGCCACACAAAGAGCTACCCGAAGCGAAAGCTGCTACCTGAATTCGATGAGGAGGCCTTAGATCCCCCGCAATCAAAAAACAAAACAGCCATCCGGTCGGATAGACAACCTCGTGGCCAACATAGAGCGGCAAACGACACCGCACACAAGCCAGTACGCGATCCACGTGAGGGCTTGCATCAAAAGGATGGCGCAACCAGATCCATCTACGGGCCAAGCAAGCGCGCTCCAGCACGCAATGCAACACAACAAAAATCCGAACACCACGGTACACCCAAATACAGGGGTGCCGCACACCCCCTATGTTTCACCGATGAGGTGCTGGACCATGAATTTCCAGAGGGATTCAAACCCGTAAACATAGAGGTGTACGACGGAACGACTGACCCTAGAATCTGGATCAAGGACTACATCCTCCATATCCACATGGCTCGAGGAGACGATCTCCACGCCATCAAGTACTTACCCCTCAAGCTCAAAGGGCCAGCTCGACACTGGCTTAAAAGCCTCCCTGAAAACTCCATTGGAAGCTGGGAAGAGCTCGAAGACGCTTTTCGGGCAAATTTTCAAGGGACCTATGTCCGACCACCGGATGCAGACGATTTAAGTCATATAACTCAACAGCCCGGAGAGTCATCCCGAAAGCTTTGGAACAGGTTTCTCACTAAAAAGAACGAAATAGTCGGCTGTCCGGACGCCGAAGCCTTAGCAGCTTTCAAGCATAGCGTTCGAGACGAATGGCTTGCCAGACACCTCGGCCAAGAAAAGCCGAGAACAATGGCAGAATTAACAAGCCTCATGACCCGCTTTTGCGTAGGCGAGGACAGCTGGTTAGCCCGATGTAGCACCAGCGACACAAGCACATCCAAAATCAGGGACGGAAACGGGAAGCCATGATGCATCAAAAACAAGCGCCGGAATAAAGAAGACAACCCGAAGAGCACGGCGGTAAACGCCGGATTCAGAAGCTCTCGGCCAGGTCAGCAAAAGTTGCCCTCCAAAGGCAACATAGATGAATTGTCCAGCCTAAACAAGATTCTGGAGTGGGGAAACCCGCAGCATCAAGAACTCCCTCAAGAGCATCGCTCCCGTTATTTTGGCAGCCCTTGCATTGCCCGGATTCAGGTCAGTCATCATTTTTCCCAACACTGACGATGCCCGCTCGTCGACAAGCTCCGCTCTGGGCCACTCCTTGCCCTGCCGGGGCGCCTTCGTCGGCAACATCAGGCGTGGATGGGCGAGCTTGGCATCCATCATGACCCATTTGGATCGAATATTGTCGGCCTTCTTCCCGGTGCTCGAGATCGAGTTGGCCTTGCCGGACGCAACGAAGTTGGCACATCTGGAGATGTGACCCTCGCTGACGCGGAGAAGAAATGGCGCAGGAGCGCCACGGACGGCATCACACCCATGTACGCCTCACAATAGTAGGCAAACATGGACAGGAGGAGGACAGAGTTGGGATGGAGATGCAACGCTTGTAGCCCATAGTGGTCGAGGACTTCATAAAAGAAATCAGAGAAGGGAGGAACCAACCCGACGGTGACGCTGCTCGAAAAGAAGGGGAAGAAGGTGCTCCCCTTAGGCTCCGGCTCATCGAAGGCAAGACGAAGCTCCGTCTTCCCCCACTCGTTGCTCTCTCCCGCCGTCAGCAGGCGCACGGAGGCAAGGCTCTTCTCCGTGACAGTGGGTGCCTCAAGAGCGGGCTCGTACCAAGCCGGAGCCAAGGAAGTCTTGACCTCGCGCGGCGCCATGGGCGGCTGATGCAGAGCAAGGCCGGAGCAGATCTGTAGGTAGCGGCGGCGAAGAGCGAGAAAGGGTATCTGGAGTGAGGCAACGTGGGGAAGCGGAGACGCCCACGTCCAATCATCCACCACGCGTCAATCGAGGCCGTAGGCTTTTGGGGCCCGCGGTGCTCTGAACTTGGCCCTTGGCTTTGCCGCAAAGCCAAGCCCGAACGCACCTTGGGCCCCGGGGCTACTGTTGGCATCCTGGGAATGAGGGTCCCTAGACCTACCTGCCTGCGGCCCGCGGCATGGCTAAGCCTACAGGCCGTACGGCCCATCTTCACCAACAAAGCATCCAAGACCCTCGTGAGGCGGACGACGCAAGGCCTCCTCTGGAGTGGCCTAGCCAGGCAAGCTCACAAGGAGCGGAGATATCAAGGCGGGGCAAACCTCACGCGGCCCTCATGACGTGAGCCGTGACGCATGACACCAGGCGGGCGCTACGCGGGCGCTAGCGCACGCAACATCTTTGTTTCCTCTTTGGTGCTAAGGAGGCCAGCGCATGCGAAGAGTGCCGAGGCATCAGGCAAAGGTTGCTATATTGGTGCAACGAGACCAAGACCAAGAGGATGACAAGACGGAGGTCATCGTGGAGCCCAAGACGGCGTCACCACAGAGCTTTTCGCAGGCGAAGACCACTTTTGTTAGGATAGCTTGTACTAGTTGTCCCCCTTCAAATCGGCCAACCATTGTTGGCTCCCTTCCCGCTCGATATTTGGGAAGAGGACCAGGGCCAATATAAATAGGACTAGCCACCACCTTAGCAAGGGACGGATCATTCAGACCATCCACACACACACAAGCTCACCGAGCTCAAGAACACCTCAACCTCAGGAGGCTGTTGTTCCCTTGTACTATTCATCACAGTACAAAAAAGACATATCCGTGACATTTTGGGCCGAACGAAATTCTTTTCTATCATACATATGACACTTGTATGATGATAATTGTGACAAAACCCGGCATCATCATAGATGTGGTGGGCTCCTACTTCTATGACAAAAAATCATGACAGAAAATGGGCTTTTCACCCTGGGCGGGCCGGAGACGCAACTGCATGACATTCTTTGGGCCGTCCATGACGGAAAAAACCATGGTAGAAGCGAGGGGGAGGAAAATTTCGGGGAGTTCCCGGTTACGGTGGGAGGTCGGGGGCCGAGCGATGTGCGTTTCTCTCGTACATGTACGCGCGTGTGTGCGAGGCGTTGGCTCTAACTGAACCCGAGCGAGGTGTTGGGCTCTAACTGAACCCGAGCGATTGCACTGCAGGCTACGCATTACTGAACTTGAGCGATCGATCGATGGTTGTTAACTGAACCCGATCGAGCAATTCCTTCGCTACTGCTGCTAACTGAAGTCGATCGATTGATGAACAGTGAATGTTGCGGGGGGGGGGGGGGGGGATGAACAGTGAGCGGTGGCGTTGCCTCTGGATGAACATGACCCTGTGGTGTGGAGGGCTGGATGAACAGTAGACGGTGGAGGGGTGCCCATGGAGGGGTGGTTGAACAGGACCCCGTGGTGTGGAGGGCTGGATGAACAGTAGACGGTGGAGGGGGTGCCCGTGGAGGGGTGGTTGCACAGTAGCCGGTGGAGTAGCGCGCGGTGGAGGCTGGATGAACAGGAGCCCGTGGAGGCTGTAGGAGGTCGACGGTAGCCCGTGGAGGCTGGAGGAGGTCGACGGTGGAGATGAACAGTATCCCGTGTAGTCCCGTTTTGCGGTATGCCACACCCCTCCCGATGAACAGGACCCCCGTTTCGACCGTAGGAGGTCCGTTTCGTCCGTTTTGCGGTACGCCACACCCCTCCCGATCAACAAGACCCCCGTTTCGACCGTAGGAGGTCCGTTTCCTCCATTTTGCGTTACACCACACCCCTCCTGATCAACAGGACCCCCGTTTCGACCGTAGGAGGTCCGTTTCCTCCATTCTGCGGTACGCCAGGCCTCATTTCCATTGCCTGTTCCGTCCAAGGCCTCCCGATGAACACGACCACGCATTCCGTTCCGACCCAGCCGGTTGGCTCCCACACGTACCATTGCCTCCTGATGAACACAACGCATTCCGTTGCCTCCCCATGAACACGGCGCATTCCGTTGCCTCCCTATGAACACGATGACGATGTTGTTTCTCCGTTCCGACCCAGCCATGTAGACGAGCCCTGGGTGTATGTATGCGCGAGTAGGCGTTCGAGACCCCGCCCGTATGTACACATACGTGGCCGTATTTTCTTTCTTGCACCCTGGCCGCTGTACGTACGTGTACATGCTACGTGCGTGCCTCTACTATGACACGTGCGTGCCTCTACTACGACAAGTGCGCGCCTCTACATCGACCAGTATGTACGTACACGTTCGCGACCAGAATGACAACTCTACGTATGCTTCGACCAGGTGGGTCCCGACTGTCAGGCACTTCCTTGCATGCGAAGATATAGCTGGTGGGTCCCAGTAGTTAGGGGGGCGAATCGTTTTGTTTTTTCCTCGGACGCACTTCCTTGCGTGCGAAGGTGTAGCTGGTGGGTCCCAGCAGTCAGGGGGAAACGTTTTTTTCGCGAAATACGGTGGCCCGTATGGTGGGTCCCCGCTGTCAGGTGGAGGAATAATTATTTTGCACGTAATAAGGAGGCACTTCCTTGCTGCGGCCGTGGACGCAGCTATCAGCCTCTCCACATACATCCATGTCTGATGGAAGCCGTTCCTTGACCACGTTGACCACGCCGCGCCGAGAGCACCAGGGCGGTGGACGACGGCGAGGCCTAGGAAGGGGACGACGCGGAGCCGGGGAAGACGCGTCAATGGATGCCCACGCGTAGAGGAGTATGAGGGTTCACTGGTTCGTTGCGGTGTGAGGCTGCCGTCGCCGTAGAATAACAGGGGGTGTGGGTGAGTAGAGGGATGGCCTGGCCAGCGGTGGGAGTAGTAGGGGGCGGTGAGTCCTCCGCCGCATCGCAGCCGGCCACGGGAGGCAAGAGCACGAGGCACGACCGGCGTTGGTTTGGGTGGCTGGAGCAAGAAGACCAGAGGTTGAAGAAGCACTACGGCCGTTGGATGGACATTGTACGGTCACTGGAGCTAGAATCATGCATATTGACTAAGTTGACAAAGCCCTCCGTCCCCGTCAACTTAGTAGGCCCACAAGTTAGCCTGCCACTATACTGGGTCCCAGCTAACAGGGGGAGTATTCATTTTTTGTGCGTAATAAGGAGGCATTTCCTTGCGTGCGAAGATATAGCTGGTGGGTCTGAGCTGTTAGCGGCGGTAACGTTTTTTTGTGAAATACAGAGGCCCTTTCAGTGGGTCCCTGATGTCAGGTGGAGTAATCATTATTTTGCGCGTAATAAGGAGGCATTTCCTTACGTGCGGCCATGGACCCAGCTGTCGGCCTCTCCACGTACAGTCCACTTCAGATGCATGTCGGTCATTGACCACGTTGACCAGGCTGCGCCGAGAGTACCAGGGCGGTGGACGACGGCGAGGCCTAGGAAGGGAACGACACGGAGGCAGGGAAGACTCGGTAGTTGTTTCCCACGCGGAGGGGAGTACGACTGTACGAGGGTTTACTGGTTCGTCTGCCGTCGCTGGAGAATAATAGCAGGTGTGGGTGAGTAGAGGGATGGCTAGGCCAGCGATGGGAGTACGGTGGGGCGGTGAGGCCTGCGCGGTAGTAGAGCCGGCCGCGGGAAGGAGGGAGCAGGCAGTCCCGCCGGCGCTTGTTTGAGCGGCTGGAGCAGGAAGAGCAGAGATTGAAGAAGCACGACAGCCGTTGGATGGACATCGTACGGTCACTGGAGCTAGAATCGTTCATATTGACTAAGTTGACAAAGCCCTCCGTCCCCGTCAACTTAGTAGGCCCACAAGTCAGCCTCCCACCATGGTGGGTCCCAGCTAGCAGGGGGGAGTATTCATTTTTCTGTGCGTAATAAGGAGGCACTTCCGGTGGGTCCGAGCTGACAGCGGGGGGAATGTTTTTTTCGTGAAATACGGTGGTCCGTCCGGTGGGTCCCAGCTGTCAGGGGCAAACGCTTTTTTCGTGAAATACGATGGCCCGTCCGGTGGGTCCCAGCAGTCAGGGGGGAAACATTTTTTCCGCAAAATACCGGTGGCCCGTCTGGTGGGTCCCTGCTGTCAGGTGGAGGAATAATTATTTTGCGCGTAATAAGGAGGCACTTCCTTGCGGCTGCCGTGGACCCAGCTGTCAGCCTTTTCACGTACAGTACTCTTCCGATGGAAGTCGGTCGTTGACCACATTGACCATGCCGCGCCGAGAGCACCACGGCGGTGGACGACGGCGAGGCCTAGGAAGGGGATGACATGGAGCCGGGGAAGACGCGGCAGTGGATGCCCACGCGGAGAGGAGTACGAGGGTTCACTGGTTCGACTGCGGTGTGAGGCTGCCATCGCCGCAGAATAACAGGGGGAGTGTGTGAGTGGAGGGATGGCCTGGCCAGCGGTGGGAGTAGTATGGGGACGGCGAGGCCTCCGCGGTAGCACAGCCGGCCACGGGAGGCAGGAGCATGCGACACGACTGGCGCTGCTTTGGGCGGCTGGGGCAAGAAGACCAGAGGTTGAAGAAGCACTACAGTCGTTGGATGGACATCGTTGACCACGCCGCACCGAGAGCACCAGGGTGGTGGACGACGGCGAGGCCTACGAAGGGAATGACACGGAGCCGGGGAAGACACGCCAGTGGCTGCCCACGCAGTGGTGAGTACGAGGGTTGACTGGTTCGGCTGCCGTCGCCGGAAAATAACAGGAGGTGTGGGTGAGTTGAGGGATAGACAGGCCAGGGATGCGAGTATGATAGGGCCGTGAGGCCTACCCGGTAGCACTGCCGGCCACGGGAGGCAGGAGCAGGTAGTTCCGACGGCGCTGGTTTGGGCGGCTGGGGCAAGAAGATCAGAGACTGAAGAAGCACGATTGCTGTTAGATTGACATCTAACGGTCTGACGCTGGTAGAGTCGATTGTTGACTAAGTTTCTTTTTTGAGAAACCTTGTGTACGCATGAACTTAGTAGGCCCACAAGTTAGCCTCCAAATCTGTGGCAGACAACATAAATCCCATTTGCTATTTTTTATATTTTGCAGCCCATTTGCTAATTCTTAAGTAATTTATTACAGCCCATTTTCTGCCCAGGACCATGGTCAAAAAGTTCAACCTTATTTTGCATATTTTGGTGTAGTCCGAACTGTTGTAATCCCGAAATGATAAACATTTTTAAGAACTTATTGATTTGCCAAAAAAATTGTTTTGTTTTTGTAAGCAAGTAAGACATGGGACAATTGAGTTGGTTTAAGGGAAAACCAGTGGTAAAAAAATCAGCGCTGGGTGGGAAAAAACAACAAAAATAAGGATGTAAATATGAAAAGGGAATTTTATGTGTTTTCAATATAATGATACGTGTATATGACCTAGTAAAACTATAGGTAGAGATTAGAAAATGGATGTAGGACATGCGTTTCAAGAGGATAATAGAACTGGGCTGTGTGTTTGATTCAGTAAAAAAACTGCCTGCGGATGTTGTAAGACAAAATATAACTAACGCTGGCGGGCCAGAGGCCAGTAGATACCTGCTGGATCTTTGTGCCCCGTTGTCGTCATGGGCTGGGCCTGCTAAAAACAAAACCAACCCTGGGCAGTCTACAGCCCAGTTGAAACTTGCTCGACCTGAAAAAACAATATATGTGCTCAATAAATGAGAGAATTCTGCAAGTACAGACTGATAACTGGGATGTAACACGGATATTGTTTTTTTATCATGATAATAAGTGCATGCACTTGTTTCGAAAAAATTGGAGAACTGGGAATTCGAACGGCGGGTGCTTATGCTACCCATCAAATAAAAATCATGTGCCTGAAAATTCGTTTCGAAACAAATGATTCAGCTTTATATCCATGTCGACCCTCGGCATGATGGTTGGAAGCAAATGCAAGTTCATACCAAAAGATCGTTAACAACAATACCAACTTGCGGATGACAAGGTAGTACAACTACCAATACCAAACTAACTTATAATCTTTTTACTCCTGGACCTAGTGTTCGTCTGGTAGAAAATCTTGCAGAGGACCAGCTCCCGCTCCTTCTCTTGCTCCAGGTCCCCGAGGTGGTACTGGTGCATCACCCAGTTGGTCCTCTGCTGGTCGAAGTTCTTGTTGGTGTGCAGCACCAGAACCTTTTTTGCTGCCCGTCTGCCGGCTGTTGACCATCACCGGCAAGGTATTGCCGGTCTTGTGCCACATCGCGTGCATGCTGCACTCCGACTGTATCTTGCGACGCGTGCACGTGCCCCTTTTGAACGCCCTGGAATTGCGCTGGAAGAAATGCTTCCTTAGGCCACTCAGTGTGATACATGCAGTATTGTGGAATACAAGTTTTAGTGCACCTAGTTGGCATTTTCATAACATCTTTGGCTGTTGCAGTCACTTGTTTCACTTTTTATTAACTGTCAAATTGTAATTGCTTCACCAGGTCTGCGTCTAAAAAGAAAAATAGAGCTATAAACAAAGGAATATGTTTGTGCAAGTAGACGGCCGATCGGTGTCTTACCTGGAAGTTTCTCAGATTGGGTGTAGCATATGCCGTGCTCGCTGTCGATGGTTGGTAGGAACAAATCGATGAGAGACTGAAATCTCGCGCTGTCGGCACTCACTTTGGCCTCAAGGTGCTCGATCAGCTCCTGATCCGTGGGATTGAACTTGACGCCAGCCGGCAGCACCGACCAATCCTTCTTCGACTTGCATCGGTAATTCCAGTTATATGGTACTCAATGTATGATCAATCGACTATTTTAAGTGAATGATGAAAGATTTCGACAGATAAGTGGTACTCCAAATCTGAAGTCCAGAATACCCGAATACGCCGCCGGGATTCTTGTGTCACCTCACGCGCAGCGTGTTGTCACATCAATTCAATGTGTGGACATGATGAATAATTTGAGCGACGTATACTAGTACTGCTACTGTACTACTTACTAGTCGTATTTAGTGTCACAATTTATACATAGGTTTAACTAACAAGTACGCACTTGAAGCCTAACTGATATATATATATATATATATGGCTTCTGCACAGCATCTCCATCATCATTATCAGTACATCCTACGCAGGTGAGTTAGGATGCACTTGATCCCAGGAAGGTATCTATCCTTCAAACCAGAGGAGTGCTTCAAACTAACAACAATACATAATATCCAACAAAAGAGGGTCGTGCTACAGCAGCAGAATACATGGCTCAGTCAAGATATCAGCACGAATCAAGTTGTGCATATTTGCTGTTGGCATGAACCACATCGCCACATGTCGGGTTTGCAAAAGCCATCCATCGCATGGAAGCGTGATGCCTTTCACATGCTGAAGATTATCTGGCAACAAGCTGTGTCGACGAATCTCTGGATATGGTGATTCATGAAACCCATGGTATGATGTGTAAACACAACCCCCCCCCCTCGCGAATGGAAGTTGCATAGAACATTAATCATCGCCAGTGATATGATCGATGATTGGTTGGATGATCGGATAATTGAGCCCGAGAAACAAGGACTGGTTGCCGAGGCTGTAAACCCGCCTCCAGTTGAATACGCCTAGCCCAACGGAGCTGGGATCTTTCTCGAACACGAAGCAGCCATAGCCATCAATGTCACGAACACCCCACGCATTGTACTACATGTGGTTTGATGTAATGGTTTGGTCAATTTGGTACGTGCGAATGAGAATCAAATGACCGCCGTCAGCTGAATGAGCGATAAACCACCACCCATCGGCTGGTATGATTCCAGGTGCTGGAATCATGAAGGCCAACGCATTTGCGTCTGCTGCAACAATTCAAATTGGAGACCAAAAGGACAAAAATAAACAATCATGTTCTGAGTATGTGTGGAATTAAGATTATTATAACAGTGACACATATCATAGACAGAGAATTGCAATGCCGTGGTCATAATCGTACCCCAAGTTTAAAAAATAAGCCAATGGCTTTCATATTCTAGCAATATGTCATGGTTCAAACATCATGTAACAATGAGAGGAAAACAGCTATGACAGCGCCTACTCATATTCTACCATAGCACTTACTACTACTGTTCTCATATCAACTATAAGCAATAACATGCGTTGTTATAAAAATATTGTAAACGAGAGTAACATATAGCAATCATGATTTTATGCTCATAATATGTATTCTAACAATCATTAGATGCCAATTGTTCTCATATCAACTCTAACAATAACATGTGTGGTCATAAAAATCTAGGAAATGAGAGGAACATATAGCAATGATGTGGTTATAGACATGCTATGCATTCTAAATTTGTAACAAATGAACACGTAGTCGCATTCATAAGGTAAAGATGAGATGAGATAGAACAATTACACGACGATAGATTCCACCAGTATAGGCAGCCAATCTATGCATCGACCGCGTAAACGATGCCATCGTGCACTATAGCATCAGACAAAAATGTTGCCTCAACAAGATTGATGATGAGCCATAACCATGTATGGAGACCGGATTCCAGATAGACTAATCCCATGTTGAACAAGGCAATGAGCTTGTAATCCATGTAGTCTTCTGATGGTGTGGGCACTTCGCAGATTACAACTTTCTGCAAACAGAGGCCGAGCTTAAAGCTTGATGCGTCCCGTGCGTAGTAGGCAGGAGTGTCCAGCGGGCCGCGAGGCTCGATGGCGGCGGTATCCAATGATGGAAGGGTGATCTCTCGCTGGGTGTAGATATCCACGAGACGCCATGGACTACCGGTGTGGTGGATGAGGACGATCCAGTTGTCCTTCATGCCCGCCCAGTAGTGGTCGCGCATGAAGGACAGGTGGACGGGTAGTGGTAGCATGTCGAGGGGCACCACGACAACCTCCGTAGGATCGTCAAGTCGGTGTCTGGGCCACCTGCGAGGATCGGGCATCAGCAAGCAGGGTGTCTTGAAAAGAGCCGTCCGGTTGCAGACGAGTAGACGGTACAAAGACACCGAGAATACAGCCAGACGGACGGTGCTGAGTAGGTCCATACGACTACAGATCTGCCCCAAGAGAACATCGGGGAGGGAATTCCAATCGCGGCTCTGCGTGTCAGTCGGTTCTGCCATTGGGGTTTTCGGTGCCTGATACGTCTCCAACATATCTATAATTTCTGATTGCTCCATGCTATATTATCTATTGTTTTGGGCAATATTGGGCTTTATTATCCACTTTTATATTATTTTTGGGACTAACCTATTAACCAGAGGCCCAGCCCAGATTTGCTGTTTTATGCCCATTTCAGTGTTTTGAAGAAAAGGAATATCAGACGGAGTCGAAACGGAACGAAATCAACTGGAGAAGTTATTTTTTGAAGGAAACACACCTGATGGATTTGGACCCCATGTCAAGGAAGGAACGAGGTGCTCACGAGGGTGGCCCCCCCTAGGGCGCGCCCCCTATCTCGTGGGACCCTCGTGGCTCCCCTGACGTACCTCCTGCACCCATATATACCCACGTGACCTAAAACTTCCAGAAAAAACAATAGATCGAGAGTTCCGCCGCCAGAAGACTCCGTAGCCACCAAAAGTCAATCGGGACCCTGTTCCGACACCCTGCCGGAGGGGGGATCCCTCACCGGTGGCCATCTTCATCATCCCGGCGCTCTCCATGACGAGGAGGGAGTAGTTCTCCCTCGGGGCTGAGGGTATGTACCAGTAGCTATGTGTTTGATCTCTCTCTCTCTCTCTCTCTCTCTCTCTCTCGTGTTCTTGAGATGATACGATCTTGATGTATCGCGAGCTTTGCTATTATATTTGGATCCTATGATGTTTCTTCCCCCCTCTACTCCTTTGTAATGAATTGAGTTTCCCCTTTGAAGTAATCTTATCGGATTGAGTCTTTAAAGACTTGAGAACACTTGATGTATGTCTTGCCGTGGATATCTGTGGTGACAATGGGATATCGCGTGCCACTTGATGTATGTTAAGGTGACCAACTTGCGGGTTCATGAACCTATGCATAGGGGTTGGCACACGTTTTCGTCGCGATTCTCCAGTAGATCTTTGGGGCACTCTTTGAGGTCCTTTGTGTTGGTTGAATAGATGAATCTGAGATTGTGTGATGCATATCGTATAATCATACCCACGGATACTTGAGGTGACGTTGGAGTATCTAGGTGACATTAGGGTTTTGGTTGATTTGTGTCTTAAGGTGTTATTCTAGTACGAACTCTAGGGCTGTTTGTGACACTTATAGGAATAGCCCAATGGATTTATTGGAAAGAATAACTTTGAGGTGGTTTCGTACCCTACCATAATCTCTTCGTTCATTCTCCGCTACTAGTGACTTTGGAGTGACTCTTTGTTGCATGTTGAGGGATAGTTTTATGATCCAATTATGTTAGTATTGTTGAGGGAACTTACACTAGCGAAAGTATGAACCCTAGGCCTTGTTTCCACACATTGCAATACCGTTTACGCTCACTTTTATCACTTGTTACCTTGCTGTTTTTATATTTTCAGATTACAAACACTATTATCTACTATCCATATTGCACTTGTATCACCATCTCTTCGCCGAACTAGTGCACCTATACAATTTACCATTGTATTGGGTGTGTTGGGGACACAAGAGACTCTTTGTTATTTGGTTGCAGGGTTGCTTGAGAGAGACCATCTTCATCCTACGCCTCCTACAGATTGATAAACCTTAGGTCATCCACTTGAGGGAAATTTTCTACTGTCCTATAAACCTCTACACTTGGAGGCCCAACAACGTCTACAAGAAGAAGGTTGTGTAGTAGACATCAACCTCTTTTCTGGCGCCGTTGCCGGGGAGGTGAGTGCTTGAAGGTATATCTTTAGATATTGCAATCGAGTCTTTTAGTTTCTTGTTTTATCACTAGTTTAGTTTATAAAAGAAAACTATAAAAAAATGGAATTAAGTTTGTCTCATACGCTTCACCTTTTTAATATCTTTCGTGCGTATGATGGAAAGGATAATTGTGCTCAAGTACTAGAGGAAGAATTACATAGAATGCTTGGCATAAAATATGTGAATGATGAGCATGATTGCAATGTTGTTAGTATGAATTCCTTGAATATCCATGATGCTAATGATATGCAAAGCCACAAGCTTGGGGAAGCTATGTTTGATGAAGATGATATTTTTTGTCCCCCAAGTTTTGATGAGCAAATTTATTATGATGAAAGCATGCCTCCTATCTATGATGATTATTGTGATGACACATATGCTTTAAAGAACAATGATAACCATGAAACTTGTCATCTTGATCTTAATTTTCAATCACATGATAGTTATTTTGTTGAGTTTGCTCCCACTATTATTCATGAGAAGAAATTTGCTTATGTGGAGAGTAGTAAATTTTCTATGCTTGTAGATCATGAAAAGAATGCTTTAGGTGCTGGTTATATTGTTGAATTCATTCATGATACTACTGAAAATTATTATGAGGGAGGAACATATGCTTGTAGGAATTGCAATAATATCAAATTTCCTCTCTATGTGCTTAAAGTTTTGAAGTTATGCTTGTTTTACCTTCCTATGCAAGTTGATTATTGTTCCCATAAGCTGTTTGCTCACAAAATCCCTATGCATAGGAAGTGGGTTAGACTTAAATGTGCTAGTCATATTCTTCATGATGCTCTTTTTATGTTACAATTCTTATCCTTTATGTGAGCATCATTGAAATCATCATGCCTAGCTAGGGGCATTAAACGATAGCGCTTGTTGGGAGGCAACCCAATTTTATTTTTGTCCCTTGATTTTTTCTCCTGTTTAGTAATAAATAAATTCATCTAGCCTCTGTTTAGATGTGGTTTTATGTGTTTAATTAGTGTTTGTGCCAAGTAGAACCTTTGGGAATACTTGGGGGAAGTCTTGTTGATCATGCTGTCAAAAACAGAAACTTTAGCGCTCACGAGGATTGCTGCCATTTTTATTTAGAGAGTGATATTTAGTTAATTATTTTTGAAGATGATTAATAGATAAATTCCTCAGGTCTAGCAATTTATTTGAGAATTTTATGAGTTCTGTAAGTATACGTTTGATCCAGATTACTACAGATTGTTCTGTTTTTGACAGATTCTGTTTTTCGTGTCTTGTTTGCTTATTTTGATGAATCTATGGCTAGTAAAATAGTTTATAATCCATAGAGAAGTTGGAATACAGTATTTTTAACACCAATATAAATAAATAATGATTTCATTACAGTACCTTGAAGTGGTCTTTTTTTTCTTTCGCTAATGGAGCTTAGGAGTTTTCTGTTAAATTTTGTGTTGTGAAGTTTTCAAGTTTTGGGTAAAGATTCGATGGACTATGGAACAAGGAGTGGTAAGAGCCTAAGATTGGTGATTCCCAAGGCACCCCAAGGTAATATTCAAGGAAAACCAAGAGCCTAAGCTTGGGGATGCCCCGGAAGGCATCCCCTCTTTCGTCTTCGTTCATCGGTAACTTTACTTGGAGCTATATTTTTATTCACCACATGATATGTGTTTTGCTTGGAGCGTCAATTTATTTTGTTAGGATTTGCTTGATGTTATTTAGAACAATGTTTTGCATCTTTTATTTCAATAAAAGTGGCATTGATAGCCTTTACTATGCCTATGTTACAAGTATACATGTTGCTGTTTGAAAACAGAAAGTTTACCGCTGTTGCAATAATTCCCTAGAAAAGTCAGAATGTGATAAAATGTTGAAAACTTTTGAATATTAAGCTCTGATAAATTTACTACAGTGGGAATTTTATTTCATAATTTTGGAGCTATGGAAGTATGGATGTTGCAGCATTCATTACAGACTATCCTGTTTAGGCAGATTGCTGTCATGTTTGCATTGTTGCATATGTTTGCTTCTTTAATGATTCTATTTGAGGATAGGACTATTAAATATGCAGATGCATTTATTATGAAATGTTGAATAATAATTTTAGTGATTTGCTACAGTAGAGTATGATAAGGTTTTGGCAATGGTTTATACTAACTTATCTCACGAGTCCTTGTTGAGTTTTGTGTGGATGAAGCTTTTGAGATTTAGGGAGACCGTGATATGAGAGGAATTAAGGAGACACAAAAGCTCAAGGTTGGGGATGCCCAAGGCATCCCAAGATAATATTTCAAGAATTCTCAAGCATCTAAGCTTGGGGATGCCCCGGTTGGCATCCCACCTTTCTTCTTCGACAACTATCAGTTAGTATCGGTTGATCCTAAGTTTTTGCTTCTTCACATGATGTTTACTATTCTTAGATGTCATTTTCTTTTGCTTTGCTTGCTGTTTGAACAAGTTACCAAGATCTGAAATTATTAAATGTTAGAGAGTCTTCACATAGTTGCATAATTATTCGACTACTCATTGATCTTCACTTATATCTTTTAGAGCATGGTGGTAGTTTTCTTTTGAAGAAATAGATGAACTCTCATGCTTCACTTAGATTATTTTGAGAGTCTTAATAGCATGGTAATTTGCTTAAAATCCTAATATGCTAGGTATTCAAGAATAATAAAATTCTCTTATGAGTGTGTTGAATACTATGAGAAGTTTGATACTTGATAATTGTTTTGAGATATGGAGATGGTGATATTAGAGTCATGCTAGTTGAGTGGTTATGAATTTGAGAAATACTTGTGTTGAAGTTTGTGATTCCTGTAGCATGCACGTATGGTGAACCGTTATGTGACGAAGTCGGAGCATGATTTATTTATTGATTGTCTTCCTTATGAGTGGCGGTCGGGGACGAGCGATGGTTTTTTCCTACCAATATATCCCCCTAGGAGCATGCACGTAATACTTTGCTTTGATAACTTCTAGATTTTTGCAATAAGTATGTGAGTTCTTTATGACTAATGTTGAGTCCATGGATTATACGCACTCTCACCCTTCCACCTATGCTAGCCTCTCTAGTACCGTGCAACTTTCACCGGTACCATAAACCCACCATATATCTTCCTCAAAACAGCCACCATACCTACCTATTATGGCATTTCCATATCCATTCCGAGATATATTGCCATGCAACTTTCCACCGTTCCATTATTATGACACGCTTCATCATTGTCATATTGCTAGCATGATCATGTAGTTGACATTGTATTTGTGGCAAAGCCACCATTCATAATTCTTTCATACTTGTCACTCTTGATTCATTGCATATCCCGGTACACCACCAGAGGCATTCATATAGAGTCATATTTGTTCTAGTATCGAGTTGTATCATCGAGTTGTAAATAAATATAAGTGTGATGATCATCATTCAATAGAGCATTGTCCCAAAAAAGGGGGAAGGCCAAATAAAAAAAGAATATAAAAAGGGGCAATGCTACTATCCTTTTACCACACTTGTGCTTCAAAGTAGCACCATGATATAGCGAGTCTCATATATTGTGCTTCAAAGTAGCACCATGTTCTTCATATAGAGAGTCTCATATGTTGTCACTTTCATATACTAGTGGGAATTTTACATTATAGAACTTGGCTTGTATATTCCAATGATGGGCTTCCTCAAAATGTCCTAGGTCTTCGTGAGCAAGCGAGTTGGATGCACACCCACTAGTTTCTTTTGTTGAGCTTTCATATACTTATAGCTCTAGTGAATCCGTTGCATGGCAATCCCTACTCACTCACATTGATATCTATTGATGGGCATCTCCATAGCCCGTTGATACGCCTAGTTGATGTGAGACTATCTTCTCCCTTTTTGTCTTCTCCACAACCACCATTCTATTCCACCTATAGTGCTATGTCCATGGCTCATGCTCATGTATTGCATGAAGATTGAAAATTTTTGAGAGCATTGAAAGTATGAAACAATTGCTTGGCTTGTCATCGGGGTTGTGCATGATTTAAATATTTTGTGTGGTGAAGATGGAGCATAGCCAGACTATATGATTTTGTAGGGATAGCTCTCTTTGGCCATGTTATTTTGAGAAGACATAATTGCTTAGTTAGTATGCTTGAAGTATTATTGTTTCTATGTCAATATTAAAATTTTGTCTTGAATCTTATGGATCTGAATATTCGTGCCACAAAGATTGGCTTGCAGAATAAGCCAGAACAAACATATGATAGAGATTTCATCCGAAGTTTTCGTGGTGGGGCCTACACGGGCTCGATCGTACAGCATCATCATGTACAAGGCAGTGCACAGGACATACAAAGCGTCCCCGAGTCAGCATAGCCAAGGACTCTTTAAGACACAACGAGACCACTGTAAAACCAACCGTGGATAGGCGGACCACTAGACGTCGAACCCCAATTTCATATCATACATCTGTCAGAAAGATATCCTAAGAGCTACTTGAATTCCCACTTATAAACTCCTGAAACTTTCCGATTATGCAATCAGGTGTTGGGGATACAGGGAAAGCATAATATCTCACCCAAAACTAACAAATCCTACATCCAGCGTATCCATCCTTCAACACATAACCAAGAAACCTTCGGAAATTGTTTACCTCAACCTTCGAAAAGCATCCGTTATACGAGTTATGGCAATACTCCCGAATTCCCGCCCCAGTATTGGGTGGCGTCGAGGTTATCTCACCAACAACTGCATAAAAGAGATTTTCGATGTCAGCGAAACTCAGGTATTCCAGAACTGCAACGATAAAATTGTGACGACAACACCTCGGAGCTCAACTCCCCGGGACACTGCCACAACCCCTAAATGTCAGGAGGCACCAAGAACAATGTTCTCGTCACAAAACCATCAGAACGATTCCAAGATACCCGTGTGATCCTAAAAAAATTTAGTGAAATTTGAGAAGAGAAGAGTCGAAACTCTACGTCAGGATGCCTCACCAGAGCGACGAAGGAACTGAGGAGTAAAAAGAATCCTACTCTCCGATATATATAATCCTAAATGACTCAAAACATTTTTCTAGACTCAACAACGCCAGCGATTCGGTCAAGCAGGGGGCTCCTAAGTCGGGGAAGGCTCTGATTACCAACTTGTAACACCCTCGATGCGGCTATATCTCCCATGTGTCGAAGCACGACTTAGAGGCATAACCACATTGAAAGCAATGTCGTAAGTGAGGTAATCTTCACACAACCCATGTAATACATAAGGGAAAGAGATACATAGTTGGCTTACACTCGCCACTTCACACAATACATGAATAAAGCATTACATCAGCCAGATACAATCAAGGTCCGACTACGGAACCAAAATAAAAGAAGACTACCCCAAATGCTACACAGATCCCCGATCGTCCCAACTGGGCTCCACTACTGATCAACTGGAAACGGAAACAACATAACGAACACGATCTTCATCGAGATCCTCCTTGAGCTCGGTTGCATCAACTGCACGGTATCATCGGCACCTGCAAACTGGTTTTAGAAGTATCTGTGAGTCACGGGGACTCAGCAATCTCACATCCTCGCGATCAAGACTATTTAAGCTTATAGGAAGGGTAAAAGGTATGAGGTGAGGCTGCAGCAAGCGACTAGCATATTTGGTGGCTAAAATATGCAAATGAGAGCGAGAAGAGAAGGCAAAAGCACGGTCGGGAATCTATGATCAAGAAGTGATCCTAGACTACTTACGTTCAAGCATAACTCCAACGCCGTGTTCACTTCCCGGACCCCGCCGGAAAGAGACCATCACAGTTAGACACGCGGTTGATGCATTTTACTTAAGTTAAACTTCAGGTTCTCTACAACCGGATATTAACAAATTCCCATCTGCCCATAACCACATGCATGACTTTCGAAAGTTCAAATCCCTGCAGGGGTGTCCCAACTTAGCCCATCACAAGCTCTCACGTTCAACGAAGGATATTCCTTCTCCCAAGACAATCCGATCAGACTCGGCATCCCGGTTACAAGACATCCTCGATAATGGTAAAAGAAGTCCAGCAAGACCACCCGTTGTGCCGACAAATCCTGATAGGAGCTGCACATATCTCGTTCTCAGGGCACACTGGATAAGCTAAGCGTACGGGAGCCAACGTAACCCAAGTTGCCAAGGGACGGCCCCGCACGGTGCTCTGGGTTGGACCAACACTTAGACAAGCACTGGCCCGGGGGTTTAAATAAAGATGACCCTTGAGCCGGCTGACCCAAGGGAAAGAAAAGGCTAGGTGGCAAATGGTAAAACCAATGTTGGGCCTTGCTGGAGGAGTTTTATTCAAGGCGAACTGTCAAGGGGTTCCCATTATAACCCAACCGTGTAAGGAACGCAAAATCAAGGAACATAACACCGGTATGACGGAAACTAGGGCAGCAAGAGTGGAACAAAACACCAGGCATAAGGCCGAGCCTTCCACCCTTTACCAAGTATATAGATGCATTAATTAAATAAGAGATATTGTGATATCCCAACAAATATCCATGTTCCAAACATGGAATAAGCTCCAATCTTCACCTGCAACTAACAACGCTATAACAGGGGCTGAGCAAAGCGGTAACATAGCCAAACAACGGTTTGCTAGGACAAAGTGGGTTAGAGGCTTGACATGGCAATATAGGAGGCATGATAAGCAAGTGGTAGGTATCGCAGCATAGGAAAAGCAAAAGAGCGAGCAACTAGCAAGCAAACATAGAAGTGATTTCGAGGGTATGGTCATCTTGCCTGAGATCCCGCAAGGAAGAAGAACGAGTCCATGAAGATGACAAACAGTCGTAGTCGAACGGGTCCTCACAAACACGACGTTATCAGAACCAACCCGAACAAGGAACACCGGAAAGAAGTACACAACATAGTAAACAACCAACCATGAACATGGCATGATGCATAATCAAGTATGATGCATGTCCGGTTTAATGAGGCATGGCATGGCAAAGTGCACAAGCAATCCTACATATTAAGTGGAGCTCAATATGCAACTCCATTGCATATTGACGAAACACCACGTGACTTATTTAGTTCGATCTTGTTTATGTACCCAACAATATTAAATGTTGTTAAACATGGCAAGAGGTGAGGCATAACCAAAACTACACCACCTAAACAATTTAAATGGGGCCGGATATAACAAACAACAAATCCGGTAAATCCCCATATGCATTTAGCAATTTAATGCAACCAAAATTTAAACATTTTAATTGTTGTTATCATGATGTGGATGACATGAACAAGTTTATGCAATTTTAATGAAAATGTTGATAAGAGCATTATGAAGCATGTTGTCATCGTGGCGGAAACGAAAAGGGGTGCCACGGCAACGAATCCGAAAATGATGCCACGGCAACATATCGGTTCCGATAGCTCATGGAGATACCAGTGCAAAGGAAGCAAGGGCGCGGATGTACGGAACAAGCTAGAGAGATGGTGGGGTGATCCTGGATTCTGGGTCCCCACGGGTTAGCGGCAAAAGAGGAAGACCGAGCAAGTGACAACTCAGACACGGTGCAGACAACGGGTGCATCTCATACAACACATGCAAACGTTCTCGGACGGTCGTCTCGGGGTTATACCTTCGAAGCGTGCAAAAGGGACAGTTCTCGTTCGGTGCAAAGTAGAGGAAGTAGACGTTCTCAGGACGTTCGTAGTGCAGGTAGTCATACACAGCAACGGTAGTTGTACACGGGTCTTCGGCCACGGAAGTAGTCGTACAACGTTTTCGTAGAGGTTCGGGGTCAACGACACGGAACTTGACGTCCACGGGGTCTTTACGGGTCGACGGTAGTGGTACACGGTGGTGTAGTGGAAGTAGTTGTTCAAGGTGTCGACAGTAGGCGAACCGGAGGGGTACACTTAAGTCGTTGTGGGAACTTGATGAATCTGAGGGCTCCGGGCGTCGTGGTACCCCAAACAAATCCATGAAGGCGGTATTGGCGTTCCTGGTCTTGCAGTGTTGTCGAACATGGCGTATCCGAAGGGGTACTTGGTCTTGAGGGTCGACGGTAATCGTGCACTCGATGTTGTGGTACTTATCGATCTCTTGCCTCGGATGGTAGTCGTACAAGGTTCTGTGTCATCAGTAGAGGTACTTGGCGAATCCACCGAAAATGGTAGCTGCAGTTTCTTTGTTGGCTTGAGCAGGGGACGGCCGGTAGGCGAAGCAGGCACTTCGCTATAGGTGCGCGGTGGTCGCTTGGTGCTCTGGTTGTTGTTGCGGACGAGGCAGAGCTTGGCAGGGTCGGGAACGGCACGGGATGCCCATCGTCATCTTCTCGAACGGGGGCTGAGGCAGGAGGTCAACGCGAGGGGAGGCTCGCTGTGAAGCAGGCGCGATGCGGCGCTGAACTTGACGAAATCCGGCGAGGCCGGCAGGGGCGCGCGGGGTCGGACGGGTCTGGATGGAGGCGGCACGGACATGTTTGAGGACGCCGGCTGGTGAGATGGTGATGGTGCTGCAGCAGCGGAGGACCTGCGAGGAGGGAGAGGGCGGAGGACGGAGCAGGTCCGGCAAGGACGATGTAGGGGAGGCCCAGTAGGCTGTGGTGCCCGGCGTCCCTGGCGACACGGCAGGGCAGCGAGCTCGGCCCTCGCGTCCATGGAGGCAAGGAAGGAAGGCCATGGAGGAGGCGCGGGGCGGGGTAGAGCAGAGGGAGGCGACGACAGTGGGGATGGCAGGGGCGTGTGGCTGCGCAGGGCTTCATGCGGAGGAGGAGAAAGGACGTGCATGCTTGGCTCCTGTGGGTGCAGCGCGAGGAAGAAGGTGAGGGAGAGACGAGGGAGACGGGAGGTTCGGTCGCACGGGGATGGGATCAGGCAACGCTCTCCCTGTGGCGGCGCGAGGGGAGAACACGAGAGGGAGAGGCCAGGGGATCGGGTGAGGGAGCGCTAGGGTTCGGGAGCCCGGCTGGGCCTTGGGCCAGCGGTGGATTTTGACCTAGGGAGGCCGGCGGCTGGTTGGGCCTAGGCATGGGCCCTAGAGAGAAGTGGGGAAGCAGGCCGGCCTGGCAGACCTCTCCCTCCTCCTCATATTTCTTTAGCAGAAAAAGCATTAGCAAATAAAAAAGAAGATAGGGTTAGGGACAGAATTGGAGCATGGGGTTAATTTTCTGACTCAGAAAAATAAGCTTGTTCCGAGAAAATTAGAAAAGGCTAGATCGAACGATAAGAATTCAAACTCATTTGAGTTTAATTCGAATGGGTTTGAACTAGGACGAGGTTTTTGGAGTGACCAAAAATGTTGAAATTTTAGGTGGAGCTCCGGAAAATGACGAAAGAATAAATGGCAAGGTTAGAGAGCAACTTGAAGTAGAAAAAACTTGAGATTTTAAATTGCAAGTGTGTCACGGTGAATTTCAAATTAAAGAAATATTTAATATAGCTCCCTACTATCGGGAGGATATGTTATAAAGAGAATCACCATGTGAATTCCCTCGATTTAAATGGACCGAAGATCCATGCAATTTATTTAAGTGAGTTTTAAAACGGGTTGCATGATGACATGATGCAATGCACATGATGCAAAGAACCAAACAATACACACGACGCAACCCGGAAACCACGGAAGGCATCTGAAACTCCAGTCTTGGGGCGTCACAGTTCTCCTCCCGATCCTAATCCTCTCTGACCCCTCCCTGTTTTTCAGCGCCGCCCAAATCGCAGCAGCAGCAACCGAGCCCTCCCTGCTCCCTGCCTCCTCCTCGTCGCATTTGAGCCCGAGCGCGCCACTAGTGACCTGCAGGCCGACCCCATCGCCTCTCCTCCCCCGCTCTTTCCTTCTCCTTCCCTGCATCTACTCCCTCCTCTCACATCTCTCTCTCACACAGGAACCGAACAACGCTGCCACCCATGGAACTCCTCGCCATCGCCCGCGTTGGCGCCATGTCCGCCACCCCGCTGCCTCCGCTTCGATCCGGCAGGAAACGGGAGCTACGGAAGTGCATACCTCTCGCGCTTGGATCCGGACGCCATCGAGCTCCCGTGCCGATCCCTCTCCATCCTGCCGCTCGTCGGAGTAGGCTACCAGCACCGCCGCTCCTCTGCGCCCGAACAGCACCAAGCCGCCATGAACACCGACGCCTGGAGCTCCAAGTCCACCATTGCCATGTTCCGGTCGCTCCGCCTTGGATCCGGTCGGATCCCCCCTTGCCTTCGCCGTCTCCCGCTGGTCCTGAGGGCCGCCGGTCACCTTCTCCTCGACCGCCGGAGTTCGCCCTGCTGCTGCTTTCCTCTGCTTTGTCCAGGACGAGCGCTCGCACGTGTGGGTTGACCGCGTCCCGCTTCATCGACCGGCCTCCTGTGCCAGATTGCAAAGCCCGGCCTCCTTCGATCCAGCCAGCCTTGCAGCCGCGCATGGGCCTGCCTCTGCGTTCCAGCCCAGCTCCACCAACGGGCCAAGGCCCATGGTGAGGCCAGATCTAGCGCCCCTCCCTTTTTTCCTTCCACTGTTGGGCCAGCCTCTGTTTCGGCCCATATATGTTTTTTTACAGATCTGCGAATTTATCTTTTATCCAGTGTTTTACAGTTTTGCAGAAAAGTCATCCTAGTTCATGCATAACATAACTCCCAAATCGTGCATCCAAATTGAACAAACCTTATATGAAAAATGCTTAGAATCTTGTCTAGTTTTATAATATCCAACTTTCATATATGTTAAAAATGTTTAAA
The DNA here is from genome assembly GCF_003073215.2 of Triticum urartu. NCBI lineage: Eukaryota > Viridiplantae > Streptophyta > Magnoliopsida > Poales > Poaceae > Triticum > Triticum urartu. Next base: position 161,073,423 of record NC_053022.1, on the reverse strand, counting down.
ATGCTGTTTGATTAAATTTGCTCAAATGCCATGTTAAAATGATTTATTTCATAACTAAATAACCATAGCTCCAAATTTAATAAACTTTATATGTAAATGGGGTAGAAAAATGCCTAGATTAACATGGTGGCATCACTTTGCATCTTTAATAACTCTAAAATATGCTTTATGGCAGAACAGTACCAAACCTAAAATTTGCATATGGGGACTTTCCGGAATTGTTGTTTGTTATTCCCGGCCTCATTTATATTTGCCTAGATAGGTAGTTTTATTATGCTTCGCCTCTTGGCATGTTAATCAACATTTAATATTGTTGGGTACATAAACGAGAGAGAACTAAATAATGAATGTGGTGTTCCGTCAATATGCAACTAGATGCATATTGAGCTCCACTTAATTTGTAGGATTGCTTGTGCACTCTGCCATGCCATGCCTCATTAAACCGGACATGCATCATACTTGGTTGTGCATCGTGCCATGCTTATGTGTTGGTTGTTTACTATGTTGTTTGCTTCTTTCCGGTGTTGCTTCTTCGGGTTAGTTCCGATAACGTCGCGTGTGTGAGGATCCGTTCGACTATGTCCATTTGTCTTCTTCATGGACTCGTTCTTCTTCCTTGCGGGATCTCAGGCAAGATGACCATACCCTCGAAATCACTTCTATCTTTGCTTGCTAGTTGCTCGCTCTTTTTTTATGCCGCGATACCTACCACTTGTTATATCATGCCTCCCATACTGCCATGTCAAGCCTCTAACCCTCCTTTCCTAGCAAACCATTGTTTGGCTATGTTACCGCTTTGCTCAGCCCCTCTTATAGCGTTGCTAGTTGCAGGTGAAGATGAAGTTTGTTCCATGTTGGAGCATGGATATGTTGGGATATCACAATATCTCTTATTTAATTAATGCATATATATACTTGGAAAAGGGTGGAAGGCTCGGCCTTATGCCTAGTGTTTTGTTCCACTCTTACCGCCCTAGTTTCCGTCATACCGGTGTTATGTTCCTTGATTTTGCGTTCCTTACGCGGTTGGGTGTTATGGGAACCCCTTGACAGTTAGCTTTGAATAAAACTCCTCCAGCAAGTCCCAACCTTGGTTTTAACATTTGCCACCTAAGCCTTTTTCCCTTGGGTTCTGCAAACTCAAGGGTCATCTTTATTTTAAACCCCCGGGCCAGTGCTTCTCTAAGTGTTGGTCCAACTTGAGCGATGTCCGGCGCCCCCTGGGCAACCAAGGTCTATGCCAACCCGATGTCTGGCTCATCCGGTGTGCTCTGAGAACGAGATATCAGGATTTGTCAGCACATCCGGGCGGCTTTGCTGGTCTTGTTTTACCATTGTCGAAATGTCTTGTAACCGGGATTCCGAGTCTGACCGGGTCTTCCTGGGAGAAGGAATATCCTTTGTTGACCGTGAGAGCTTGTGATGGTCGAAGTTGGAACACCCCTGCAGGGTTTTGAACTTTCAAAAGTCGTGCCCATGGTTATGGGCAGATGGGAATTTGTTAATGTCCGGTTGTAGAGAACTTGAAACTTAACTTAATTAAAATGCATCAACCGCATGTGTAGCCGTGATGGTCTCTTTCCGGCGGAGTCCGGGAAGTGAACACGGCTTTGGAGTTATGTTTGAACGTAAGTAGTTTCACGATCACTTCTTGATCACTTCTAGTTCACGACCGTTGCGTTGCTTCTCTTCTCGCTCTTATTTGCGTATGTTAGCCACCATATATGCTTAGTGCTTGCTGCAGCTCCACCTCATTATCCTATCCTACCCATAAGCTTAAATAGTCTTGATCTCGCGGGGGTGAGATTGCTGAGTTCTCGTGGCTCACAGATTCTTCCAAACAGTTGCTGGTGCCGATGATGCCAGTGCAGATGACGCAACTGAGCTCAAGTGGGAGCTCGATGAAGATCGTGTTCGTTGTGTTGTTTCGTTTTCCTTTCGATCAGTAGTGGAGCCCAGTTGGGGCGATCGGGGATCTATGCATTTGGGGTTGTCTTTATTTATGTTGGTTCCATAGTCGGACCTTGATTGTATTTTGGATGATGTAATGATATATTCATGTATTGTGTGAAGTGGCGATTGTAAGCCAACTCTTTATCCCTTTCTTATTCAGTACTTGGGATGTGTAAAGATTACCCCTCTTGCGACATGCCTACTATGCGGTTATGCCGCTAAGTCGTGCTCCGAGACGTGGGAGATATAGCCGCATCGTGGGTGTTACAATGTACTAGTGTGGTTTGTGGAAGTGGATGCACTACTGCATTTTCTCAAGGAGATGCACTATAAATGTATTTTTGAACCTGATGCACTAGATTACTATTTGAAAAATCTTGCAGAAAATTAATTTCTAAAGTTGACGTACTAGTGTAGTTTCTGATCTTGATTCGATAGTGTAGTTTCTATACTCGATGTATTAAAAAGATTTTGTTGAACTTGATGTAGTGAAGTAGTTTCTGAATTTGGTTTAATGTTATTTTCATAAGCAAAAAAACTAAGAATGTGAAGCACTGGTATGTGTTGTCATGTTCAACAAAAGAAAACTAAGGCCCCATTTGATAGCAAAGTATTTTCTATGTATTTTGAGAATACTATAGTTTTTGAGATTGCCATAGTTTTATTTACAATGAGTTGTTTGGTGACCCTAACAACTGTGCTTTTAATACTGTAGTATTGGGCAAACTGCAGTTTTTTCTCTGCATAAAAAAATAACCCCAAATCTCTTTTTAAAAAACAGAGCTGCTGAGTGCTTAAATGCATCGGCTAAACATCAAAATTTACAGCGTTATGCGGCAACAGCCAAACAAGTTCTATGTATTGTGAATACTCCAAAATACTCTATTTTGATAAAACTATGGTATCTCACACCTACATGCAAAATTACTATAGTTTTTGATACTTCGGTTTATATAATACTTTGCTATCAAACACAACCTAAACTAGTACTAAAGCAGCACATACAACATTGAGTCAAACTATGTATAATCCAAAAAGAAAAATAACATGGTGTACTTGAATTTAATTTCAGAACTTTGTTTACTAGTTTTTGAAGTATATTCATCCATTAATTATGCTATATAAGCATCTACTTCATGGATTCATCGCTTGTAAAACAAAACAAAAAAGAAGAATTCAAACATCAGAGTAATGCTAATCTTCAAAATGTCTTTCCCCTTGCAGGCCTAAGCGCCTCAACGAGATGCTGAAGCATGAGAAGTTGTTCACAGTTGTCAGTTCCAGCATTGAAGGCGAGAAAGAGAAGCTGAAGATGTCTGGTTTGGAGATCAACCCCAACAAGTACATTGACATTCAGCGCAACTGGAGAGTTCCATACACCAGAAAAGAGTACAACTCCTTGACTGATGTTGCAGCCAGCGTCATCCACCCATTCTACAAAGGCATGAAGAAGAAGATCGACACATAGCAAGACCACAAACTGTGGGGGATCAGCCTGCTGCTAGACAACCTCATCGAGTACGCTGGAGTAGATGCGTACGCCTCAAACAAGTCATGGAAGATAATCAACAACATCACAAATGGTTGGGAAATTTCAAAAGTGCAGGAGGCTGACCCCTACTACCACTGCTCCTATGTGGGATGAAGATACATCAAAGCATGCCTTCATTTTGCTTGCGCTTGTGCTTGCCTTTTATCTTGTTGTTTCAAATTTGTAGTTTGGGCTTGTTGGGTTGAACCAGTCTGCTTACGTCATGTTTGTCATGGTTGGACAAGTTTACGTATGTCATCAAGTACATTGTTTTGCTTATCTCATTATATAAATTTGGTAGCTTCGTATTTTATTAATCAATCATTTAAAATTCAAAAGTAGCTTCTGAATGGAACTTTGTGGCCGCTCTTCAGTACTAGTTATGAAGCAACTAATCACACAACAATGTTCCATGTGTAGTTTTGATTCAGTATTGTATGGAAAACATAACATTGAAAACAATCAGTACAATTTGAGTTGCTTAACAATGCTTCAAAAGTTGAAGCAGAAATTCTTAGTACTTCATGTATTGTTCTCATTCATATGTAGCTGCTAGAAAATTAACAAGTACTACAATAGAAAAAGTTAAGAAGCATCAGCACACACTTATATTGGTCACTTGCAGACTAAGAATGAATGTTAGACTAAGAACATAAGTGCTACTATGAATGAACTATCAGTATAACTTAGTATACACGCAAGTACCATATTGCTAAAAATGATATCAGAAGACCCTTGAGAATAATCACAAAAACAAACACAAAACTCACAAGAACTAGAACAAAAAGTATCTGTCCAAGTTACAGGTGGAGTCGAGTACTAGATTCAAACCAAAAAAGTAAAAAAAATTGACCGCCCAAGGATAGGCAGGCCCTAATGCTGCTAGATACTTGAACTCGAGCCCACGATGGAACTGTCGGCGAATCCCTAGTAATTCGCACAACGCAGGGCCAGCCGACCAGGGCCCATAGGTGATGAGAGAGAACGAGCGCCATGTGATAACCCACAAGTATAGGGGATCGCAACAGTTTTTGAGGGTAGAGTATTCGACCCAAATTTATTGATTCGACACAAGGGGAGCCAAACAATATTATCAAGTATTACCAGCTGAGTTGTCAATTCAACCACACCTGGATAACTTAATATCTGCAGCAACGTATTTAGTAGCAAAGTAATATGATAGTAGTGACAACGGTAGCAAAAGTAATATTTTTGGTGTTTTATAGTGATTGTAACAGTAGCAACGGAAAAGCAAATAAGCGAAGAACAATATATGTAAATCTCATAGGCAATGGATCGGTGATGGAGAATTATGTCGGATGCAATCGATCATGTAACAGTCATAACATAGGGTGACACAAAACTAGCTCCATTTCATCAATGTAATGTAGGCATGTATTCTGAATATAGTCATACGTGCTTATGGAAAAGAACTTGCATGACATCTTTTGTCTTACCCTCCCGTGGCAGTGGGGTCCTATTGGAAACTAAGGGATAGTAAGGCCTCCTTTTAATAGAGTACCGGACCAAAGCATTAACACATAGCGAATACATGAACTCCTCAAACTACGGACATCACCGGTAGTGGTCCCGATTATTATCACTTCGGGGTTAACGGATCGTAACACATAATAGGTGACTATAGACTTGCAAGATAGGATCATGAACTCTCATATATTCATGAAAACATAATTGGTTCAGATCTGAAATCATGGCACTCGGGCCCTAGTGACAAGCATTAAGCATCAAGTCATATCAACATCAATCTCAAAACATAGTGGATACTAGGGGTCAAACCCTAAGAAAACTAACTCGATTACACGATAAATCTCATCAAAACCATCACCGTCCAGCAAGCCTACGATGGAATTACTCACGCACGGCGGTGAGCATCATGAAATTGGTGATGGAGGAATGTTGATGATTACGATGGCGAAGGATTCCCCTCTCCGGAGCCTCGAACGGACTCCAGATCAGCCCTCCCGAGAGAGTTTAGGGCTTGGCGGCGGCTCCGTATTGTAAAACACGATGAATCCTTCTCTTTGGTTTTTCTCCCCAAGTGAATATATGGAGTCAAGGTTGAGGTCGGTGGAGCGTCAGGGGGCCCACAAGGCAGGGGGCGTGCCCAGGGGGTAGGGCGCGCCCCCACCCTCGTGGACAGGGTGTGGGCCCCCTGACGTGGATCTTTCTTCTAGTATTTTTTATATATTCCAAAATAATTCTCCGTTGATTTTCAGGTCATTCCGAGAACTTTTATTTCTGCACAAAAATAACACCATGGCAATTCTGCTGAAAACAACGTCAGTCCAGGTTAGTTCCATTCAAATCATGCAAGTTAGAGTCCAAAACAAGGGCAAAAGTGTTTGGAAAAGTAGATACGATGGAGACGTATCAACTGCCCCAAGCTTAAATCTTTGCTTGTCCTCAAGCAATTTAGTTGATAAACTGAAAGTGATAAAGAAAAACTTTTACAAACTCTGTCTGCTCTTGTTGTTGTAAATATGTAAAGCCAGCATTCAAGTTTTCAGCAAAGATTATGAACTAACCATATTCACAATAACATTTAGGTCTCATGTTTACTCATATCAATGTCATAATCAACTAGCAAGCAATAATAATAAATCTCAGATGACAACACTTTCTCAAAACAATCATAATATGATATAACAGGATGGTATCTCGCTAGCCCTTTCTGAGACCGCAAAACATAAATGCAGAGCACCTTTAAAGATCAAGGACTGACTAGACATTGTAATTCATGGTAAAAGAGATCTAGTCAAGTCATACTCAATGTAAAATAACAGTAATGGATGCAAATGATAGCAGTGCTCTCCAACTGATGCTTTTTAATAAGAGGATGATGACTCAGCATAAAAGTAAATGGATAGGCCCTTCGTAGAGGGAAGCAGGGATTTGTAGAGGTGCTAGAGCTCGGTTTTGAAACTGATGTTTTGAAATATTTTGAGCGGTATACTTTCATTGTCAACATAACAACCGAGAGATCTCGATATCTTCCATGCTACACACATTATAGGCGGTTCCCAAGAAGAATGGTAAAGTTTATACTCCCCCACCACCAACAAGCATCAATCCATGGCTTGCTCAAAACAACGGGTGCCTCCAACTAACTGTTGGGGAACGTTGCAGAAAACAAAATTTTTCCTACGGTTTCACCAAGATCCATCTAGGAGTTCATCTAGTAACGAGTGATTAGATGCATCTACGTACCTTGTAGATCGCGAGCGGAAGCATTCAAAGAACGGGGATGAGGAAGGCGTACTCGACGTGATCCAAATCACCGGAGATCCTAGCACCGAATGGACGGCACCTTCGCGTTCAACACACGTACGGAACAGACACGTCTCCTCCTTCTTGATCCAGCAAGGGGGAAGGAGAGGTTGAGGGAGATGGCTCCAGCAGCAGCACGACGGCGTGGTGATGATGGAGCTGCAGTACTCCGGAAGGGCTTCGCCAAGCACTATGGAGGAGGAGGAGGTGTTGGAGAGGGAGAGGGAGGCACCAAAGATCAAGGTAAGAAGTCCTCCATCTCCCCACTATATATAGGAGGGCCAAGGGGGGGGGGCGCCGTCCCTAGGAGATCTAATCTCCTAGGGTGGTGCGGCCAAGGGGAGGAATCCCTCCTCCCCAAGGCACCTAGGAGGTGCCTTCCCCTCCTAGGACTCTTCCTCCTTGAAACCCTAGGCGCATGGGACTCTTGGGGCTGGTGCCCTTGGCCCATGTAGGCCAAGGCGCACCCCCTACAGCCCATGTGCCCCCCCGGGACAGGTGGCCCCACCCGGTGGACCCCCGGGACCCTTCCGGTGGTCCCGGTACAATACCGATGACCCCGAAACTTGTCCCGATGGCCGAAACAGGACTTCCCATATATAAATCTTTACCTCCGAACCATTCCAGAACTCCTCGTGATGTCCGGGATCTCATCCGGGACTCCGAACAACATTCGGGTTACTGCATATACATATTCCTACAACCCTAGCGTCACCGAACCTTAAGTGTGTAGACCCTACGGGTTCGGGAGACATGTAGACATGACCGAGATCGCTCTCCGTCAATAACCAACAGCGGGATCTGGATACCCATGTTGGCTCCCACATGCTCCTCGATGATCTCATCGGATGAACCACGATGTCGAGGATTCAAGCAACCCCGTATACAATTCCCTTTGTCAATCGGTATGTTACTTGCCCGAGATTCGATCGTCGGTATCCCAATACCTCGTTCAATCTCGTTACCGGCAAGTCACTTTACTCGTACCGTAATGCATGATCCCGTGACCAGACACTTGGTCGCTTTGAGCTCATTATGATGATGCATTACCGAGTGGGCCCAGTGATACCTCTCCGTCATACGGAGTGACAAATCCCAGTCTTGATCCGTGCCAACCCAACAGACACTTTCGGAGATACCCGTAGTATACCTTTATAGTCACCCAGTTACGTTGTGACGTTTGGCACACCCAAAGCACTCCTACGGTATCCGGGAGTTACACGATCTCATGGTCTAAGGAAAAGATACTTGACATTGGAAAACTCTAGCAAATGAACTATACGATCTGATGCTATGTTTAGGATTGGGTCTTGTCCATCACATCATTCTCCTAATGATGTGATCTCGTTATCAATGACATCCAATGTCCATAGTCAGGAAACCATGACTATCTGTTGATCAACGAGCTAGTCAACTAGAGGCTTACTAGGGACATGTTGGTGTGTATTATTCACACATGTATTACGATTTCCGGATAATACAATTATAGCATGAATAAAGACAATTATCATGAACAAGGAAATATAATAATAATGCTTTTATTATTGCCTCTAGGGCATATTTCCAACAGTCTCCCACTTGCACTAGAGTCAATAATCTAGTTACATTGCGATGAATCGAACACCCATGGAATTCTGGTGTTGATCATGTTTTGCTCTAGGGAGAGGTTTAGTCAACGGATCTGCTACATTCAGGTCCGTGTGTACTTTACAAATATCTATGTCTCCATCTTGAACATTTTCACGAATGGAGTTGAAGCGACGCTTGATGTGCCTTGTCTTCTTGTGAAACCTGGGCTCCTTGGCAAGAGCAATAGCTCTAGTGTTGTCACAGAAGAGCTTGATCGGCCCCGACGCATTGGGTATGACTCCTAGGTCGGTGATGAACTCCTTCACCCAAATTGCTTCATGTGCTGCCTCTGAGGCTGCCATGTACTCCGCTTCACATGTAGATCCCGCCACGACGCTCTGCTTGCAACTGCACCAGCTTACTGCCCCACCATTCAAAATATACACGTATCCGGTTTGAGACTTAGAGTCATCCAGATCTGTGTCGAAGCTAGCGTCGACGTAACCCTTTACGACGAGCTCTTCGTCACCTCCATAAACGAGAAACATTTCCTTAGTCCTTTTCAGGTACTTCAGGATATTCTTGACCGCTATCCAGTGTTCCTTGCCGGGATTACTTTGGTACCTTCCTACCAAACTTACGGCAAGGTTTACATCAGGTCTAGTACACAGCATGGCATACATAATAGACCCTATGGCTGAGGCATAGGGGATGACACTCATCTCTTCTATATCTTCTGCCGTGGTCGGACATTGAGCTGAGCTCAATTTCACACCTTGCAACACAGGCAAGAACCCCTTCTTAGACTGATCCATATTGAACTTCTTCAATATCTTATCAAGATATGTGCTTTGTGAAAGACCTATGAGGCATCTTGATCTATCTCTGTAGATCTTGATGCCTAATATATAAGTAGCTTCTCCAAGGTCCTTCATTGAAAAACTCTTATTCAAGTAGGCCTTTATGCTGTCCAAGAGTTCTATATCATTTCCCATCAAAAGTATGTCATCTACATATAATATGAGAAATGCTACAGAGCTCCCACTCACTTTCTTGTAAACGCAGGCTTCTCCATAAGTCTGCGTAAACCCAAACGCTTTGATCATATCATCAAAGCGAATGTTCCAACTCCGAGATGCTTGCACCAGCCCATAAATCGAGCGTTGGAGCTTGCACACCTTGTTAGCATTCTTAGGATCGAAAAAACCTTCCGGCTGCATCATATACAATTCTTCCTTAAGGAAACCATTAAGGAATGCCGTTTTGACGTCCATTTGCCATATCTCATAATCATAGAATGCGGCAATCGCTAACATGATTCGGACGGACTTCAGCTTCGCTACCGGTGATAAAGTCTCATCGTAGTCAACCCCTTGAACTTGTCGATAACCCTTAGCGACAAGCCGAGCTTTATAGATGGTCACATTACCATCTGCGTCTGTCTTCTTCTTAAAGATCCATTTATTTTCTATGGCTCGCCGTTCAACGGGCAAGTCAGTCAAAGTCCATACTTCGTTTTCATACATGGATCCTATCTCGGATTTCATGGCTTCTAGCCATTTGTCGGAATCTGGGCCCACCATCGCTTCTTCATAGTTCGAAGGTTCACCGTTGTCTAACAACATGATTTCCAAGACAGGGTTGCCGTACCACTCTGGTGCGGAACGTGTCCTTGTGGACCTTCAAATTTCAGTAGGAGCTTGATCAGAAGTATCTTGATCATCATCATTAACTTCCTCTCTAGTCGGTGCAGGCACCTCAGAAACATTTTCTTGAGTTGCGCCATTTTCTGGTTTAAGAGGTAATACTTCATCAAGGTCTACTTTCCTCCCACTTACTTCTTTCGAGAGAAACTCTTTCTCTAGAAAGGATCCATTCTTGGCAACAAAGATCTTGCCTTCGGATCTGAGGTAGAAGGTATACCCAATAGTTTCTTTAGGGTATCCTATGAAGACGCATTTTTCCGACTTGGGTTCGAGCTTTTCAGGTTGAAGTTTCTTGACATAAGCATCGCATCCCCAAACTTTTAGAAATGACAGCTTAGGTTTCTTCCCAAACCATAATTCATACGGTGTCGTCTCAACGGATTTCGACGGAGCCCTATTTAAAGTGAATGCGGCAGTCTCTAAAGCATAGCCCCAAAAAGATAGCGGTAAATCGGTAAGAGACATCATAGATCGCACCATATCTAATAGAGTGCGATTACGACGTTCGGACACACCATTACGCTGAGGTGTTCCAGGCGGCGTGAGTTGTGAAACTATTCCACATTTTCTTAAGTGTGTGCCAAATTCCTGACTCAAGTATTCTCCTCCACGATCTGATCGTAGAAACTTGATTTTCCTGTCACGTTGATTCTCAACCTCACTCTGAAATTCCTTGAACTTTTCAAAGGTTTCAGACTTGTGTTTCATTAAGTAGATATAACCATATCTACTCAAGTCATCAATGAGGGTGAGAACATAACGATAGCCACCGCGAGCCTCAACACTCATTGGACCGCACACATCAGTATGTATGATTTCCAATAAGTTGGTTGCTCGCTCCATTGTTCCTGAGAACGGAGTCTTGGTCATTTTACCCATGAGGCATGGTTCGCACGTGTCAAATGATTCATAATCAAGAGACTCTAAAAGTCCATCTGCATGGAGCTTCTTCATGCGTTTGACACCTATGTGACCAAGGCAGCAGTGCCACAAGTATGTGGGACTATCGTTATCAACCTTACATCTTTTGGTTTTCACACTATGAACATGTGTAGCATTACGTTCGAGGAAGAATAAACCATTCACCATCGGAGCATGACCATAAAACATATCTCTCATATAAATAGAACAACCATTATTCTCGGATTTAAATGAGTAGCCATCTCGAATTAAACGAGATCCCGATACAATGTTCATGCTCAAAGCTGGCACTAAATAACAATTATTGAGGTTTAAAACTAATCCCGTAGGTAAATGTAGAGGTAGCGTGCCGACGGCGATCACATTGACCTTGGAACCATTCCCGACGTGCATCGTCACCTCGTCCTTTGCCAGTCTCCGCTTATTCCGCAGCTCCTGCTTTGAGTTACAAATGTGAGCAACTGCACCGGTATCAAATACCCAGGAGCTACTACGAGTACTGGTAAGGTACACATCAATTACATGTATATCACATATACCTTTTGTTTTGCCGGCCTTCTTGTCCGCTAAGTATTTGGGGCAGTTCCGCTTCCAGTGACCACTTTCCTTGCAATAAAAGCACTCAGTCTCGGGCTTGGGTCCATTCTTTGGCTTCTTCCCGGCAGCTTGCTTGCCGGGCGCGGCAACTCCCTTGCCGTCCTTCTTGAAGTTCTTTTTACCCTTGCCCTTCTTGAACTTAGTGGTTTTATTCACCATCAACACTTGATGTTCCTTTTTGACTTCTACCTCTGCTGATTTCAGCATAGCAAATACTTCAGGAATGGTCTTTTCCATCCCCTGCATATTGAAGTTCATCACAAAGCTCTTGTAGCTTGGTGGAAGCGACTGGAGGATTCTGTCAATGACCGCATCATCCGGGAGATTAACTCCCAGCTGAGTCAAGCGGTTATGTAACCCAGACATAGTGAGTATGTGCTCACTAACAGAACTATTTTCCTCCATCTTACAGCTGAAGAATTTGTCGGAGACATCATATCTCTCGACCCGGGCATGAGCTTTAAAAACCATTTTCAGCTCTTCGAACATCTCATATGCTCCATGTCTCTCAAAACGCTTTTGGAGCCCCGGCTCTAAGCTGTAAAGCATGCCGCACTGAACGAGGGAGTAGTCATCGGTACGTGCCTGCCAAGCGTTCATAACGTCTTGTTCTGCAGGGAGAACAGGTGCGTCACCCAGCGGTGCTTGTAGGACATAATCTTTCTTGGCAGCTATGAGGATGATCCTCAGGTTCCGAACCCAGTCCGTGTAGTTGCTGCCATCGTCTTTCAGCTTGGTTTTCTCTAGGAACGCGTTGAAGTTGAGGACTACGTTGGCCATTTGACCTACAAGACATATTGTAAATATTTTAGACTAAGTTCATGATAATTAAGTTCATCTAATAAAATTATTCAATGAACTCCCACTTAGATAGACATCCCTCTTCTAGTCATCTAAGTATAACATGATCCGAGTCAACTAGGCCGTGTCCGATCATCACGTGAGACGGACTAGTCAACATCGGTGAACATCTTCATGTTGATCGTATCTTCTATACGACTCATGCTCGACCTTTCAGTCTTCTGTGTTCCGAGGCCATGTCTGTACATGCTAGGCTTGTCAAGTCAACCTAAGTGTTTGCATGTGTAAATCTGTCTTACACCTGTTGTATGTGAACGTTGGAATCTATCACACCCGATCATCACGTGATGCTTAGAAACGAACGAACTGTCGCAACGGTGCACAGTTAGGGGGAACACTTCTTGAAATTATTATGAGGGATCATCTTATTTACTACCGTCGTTCTAAGTAAACAAGATGCAAAAACATGATAAACATCACATGCAATCAAATAATAATAGTGACATGATATGGCCAATATCACATAGCTCCTTTGATCTCCATCTTGGGGCTCCATGATCATCTTGTCACCGGCTTGACACCATGATCTCCATCATTGTGTCTCCATGAAGTTGCTCGCCAACTATTACTTCTACTACTATGGCTAACGCGTTTAGCAATAAAGTAAAGTAATTTACATGGCGTTTCTCAATGACACGCAGGTCATACAAAAAATAAAGACAACTCCTATGGCTCCTGCCGGTTGTCATACTCATCGACATGCAAGTCGTGATTCCTATTACAATAGCATGAACATCTCATACATCACATATATATCATTCATCATTCATCACAACTTTGGCCATATCATATCACAAAGCACTTGCTGCAAAAACAAGTTAGACGTCCTCTAATTGTTGTTGCAAGTTTTACATGGCTGAATTAGGGCTCTAGCAAGAACGTTTTCTTACCTACGTGAAAGCCACAACGTGATTTGTCAACTTCTATTTACCCTTCATAAGGACCCTTTTCATCGAATCCGCTCCAACTAAAGTGGGAGAGACAGACACCCGCCAGCCACCTTATGCAACTAGTGCATGTTAGTCGGTGGAACCGGTCTCACGTAAGCGTACGTGTAAGGTTGGTCCGGGCCGCTTCATCCCACAATACCGTTGAAGCAAGATAAGACTAGTAGCGGCAAGAAAGTTGACAACATCAACGCCCACAACAAATTGTGTTCTACTCGTGCAAGAGAACTACGCATAGACCTAGCTCTGATACCACTGTTGGGGAACGTTGCAGAAAACAAAATTTTTCCTACGGTTTCACCAAGATCCATCTAGGAGTTCATCTAGTAACGAGTGATTAGATGCATCTACGTACCTTGTAGATCGCGAGCGGAAGCATTCAAAGAACGGGGATGAGGAAGGCGTACTCGACGTGATCCAAATCACCGGAGATCCTAGCACCGAATGGACGGCACCTTCGCGTTCAACACACGTACGGAACAGACACGTCTCCTCCTTCTTGATCCAGCAAGGGGGAAGGAGAGGTTGAGGGAGATGGCTCCAGCAGCAGCACGACGGCGTGGTGATGATGGAGCTGCAGTACTCCGGAAGGGCTTCGCCAAGCACTATGGAGGAGGAGGAGGTGTTGGAGAGGGAGAGGGAGGCACCAAAGATCAAGGTAAGAAGTCCTCCATCTCCCCACTATATATAGGAGGGCCAAGGGGGGGGGGCGCCGTCCCTAGGAGATCTAATCTCCTAGGGTGGTGCGGCCAAGGGGAGGAATCCCTCCTCCCCAAGGCACCTAGGAGGTGCCTTCCCCTCCTAGGACTCTTCCTCCTTGAAACCCTAGGCGCATGGGACTCTTGGGGCTGGTGCCCTTGGCCCATGTAGGCCAAGGCGCACCCCCTACAGCCCATGTGCCCCCCCGGGACAGGTGGCCCCACCCGGTGGACCCCCGGGACCCTTCCGGTGGTCCCGGTACAATACCGATGACCCCGAAACTTGTCCCGATGGCCGAAACAGGACTTCCCATATATAAATCTTTACCTCCGAACCATTCCAGAACTCCTCGTGATGTCCGGGATCTCATCCGGGACTCCGAACAACATTCGGGTTACTGCATATACATATTCCTACAACCCTAGCGTCACCGAACCTTAAGTGTGTAGACCCTACGGGTTCGGGAGACATGTAGACATGACCGAGATCGCTCTCCGTCAATAACCAACAGCGGGATCTGGATACCCATGTTGGCTCCCACATGCTCCTCGATGATCTCATCGGATGAACCACGATGTCGAGGATTCAAGCAACCCCGTATACAATTCCCTTTGTCAATCGGTATGTTACTTGCCCGAGATTCGATCGTCGGTATCCCAATACCTCGTTCAATCTCGTTACCGGCAAGTCACTTTACTCGTACCGTAATGCATGATCCCGTGACCAGACACTTGGTCGCTTTGAGCTCATTATGATGATGCATTACCGAGTGGGCCCAGTGATACCTCTCCGTCATACGGAGTGACAAATCCCAGTCTTGATCCGTGCCAACCCAACAGACACTTTCGGAGATACCCGTAGTATACCTTTATAGTCACCCAGTTACGTTGTGACGTTTGGCACACCCAAAGCACTCCTACGGTATCCGGGAGTTACACGATCTTCATGGTCTAAGGAAAAGATACTTGACATTGGAAAACTCTAGCAAACGAACTATACGATCTGATGCTATGTTTAGGATTGGGTCTTGTCCATCACATCATTCTCCTAATGATGTGATCTCGTTATCAATGACATCCAATGTCCATAGTTAGGAAACCATGACTATCTGTTGATCAACGAGCTAGTCAACTAGAGGCTTACTAGGGACATGTTGGTGTGTATTATTCACACATGTATTACGATTTCCGGATAATACAATTATAGCATGAATAAAGACAATTATCATGAACAAGGAAATATAATAATAATGCTTTTATTATTGCCTCTAGGGCATATTTCCAACACTAACAACAATCATGGGGGAGTTTTGTTTGCAATTATTTTGATTTGATTTGCTTAAAGCATGGGACTGGGCATCCCGGTGGCCAGCCATGTTCTCGTGAGTGAGGAGCGGAGTCCACTCCTCTTGAGAATAACCCACCTAGCATGGAAGATACAGACAACCCTAGTTGATACATGAGCTATTCGAGCATACGAAACAAAATGTTCATTTGAAGGTTTAGAGTTTGGCACATACGAATTTACTTGGAACGGCAGGTAGATACCATATATAGGTAGGTATGGTGGACTCATATGGAACAACTTTGGGGTTTAGGGAATTGGATGCACAAGCAGTATTCCCGCATAGTACAAGTGAAGGCTAGAAAAAGACTGTGAAGCGACCAGCTAGAGAGCGACAACAGTCAGGAACATGCATTAAAATTAATCAACACCGAATGCAAGCATGAGTAGGATATAATGCACCATGAACATAAATATCGTAGAGGCTATGTTCATTTTGTTTCAACTACATGCGTGAACATGTTCCAAGTCAAGCTACTTGAATTATTCAAAAGAGGATACCACCCTATCATACCACATCACAACCATTTTAATAGCATGTTGGCATGCAAGGTAAACCATTATAAACTCCTAGATAATTAAGCATGGCATAAGCAACTACAATCTCTAATTGTCATTGCAAACATGTTTCATATAGGCTGAATCAGGAATGATGGACTAATCATATTTACAAAAACAATAGAGGTCGAGTTCATACCAGCTTTTCTCATCGCAATAAGTTCATCATATAATCATCATTATTTCCTTTCACTTGCACGACCGAATAGCGTGGAAAATAATAATAGTGCACGTGCATTGGACTAAGCTGGAATCTGCAAGCATTCAATTCAAGAGAGAATACAAGGTAATATGGGCTCTTTGTTAGATCAATAATAATGCATATGAGAGCCACTCAACATTTTCATTATGGTATTCTCCTCTCAACCCCCAAAGAACAAGAAAGAAATAAAACTATTTACATGGGAAAGCTCCCAACAAGCAAAAGAAGAACGAGAAATCTTTTTGGTTTTTCTTTTTAATTACTACTACAAGCATGGAAAGTAAACTAGCTAAAAGCTACAACTAATTTTTTGGTTTTTATTAAGGTTTATCAAACACACAAGAAGAAAGCAAGAAAATGAAAACAACCTAACATGAATAGTACAATGAAAAAGTTTGAGCACCGACAACTAGCATGAGTGTGTGAACATACATGTAATGTCGGTGAGAAATACGTACTCCCCCAAGCTTAGGCTTTTGCCTAAGTTGTTCTATGGCCACGGCTGGTCTGGCGGATATCCAAAGTTGTAGTTGGGGTCGTACTGAGAAGGATCCCCCTGGTGCCACTGGTTGGCGATCTCTTCCGGATTCCACTGATAAACAGACTGTCGGTGAGGATCAAATTGTGGTTCCCGCTCTGGCTCAGTAGCTGGTGTGGGGTTTCGGTAGGCGTGAATGACCTCCGGCGGAACAAGGTACTTGCCTACAGATAAGTCAAACAAGGAAGGAGCGGGCAAAGTAATAGTCTCAGGGTGATTTTTATCAAATATCAGCTTGTACTTAAGCATCTTTTCCTTATTCTTAACGATAAAATCATGTGCTACCATACTCTTATAGTCTAGAAAAACAGGAGGCATCAACTTCTCTTCCTTCTCATAATGCCTAATAGGTATGTTAAAGTGTGTAGCGAGGCGCGAGGCAAAGATACTTCCCAAGATGGGGCCCTTAGTACGGTTAAGATTTAGCCGCTTTGCAACAATAGCGCCCATACTAAATGTGTCATCACGGAACAAGGCATGGCACAAAATAACAATATCAGGGGCACTAAGGTTGCCACAGTTTCCGCGACCAATTAAGCATCTACTAGCAAATATTGCAAAGTAACGTAAAACAGGAAAATGTATGCTAGTAATTCTTGCATTGGAAACCTTCCTAGTTTCCCCTACAACAATCATATCAATAAACCCTTCCACATCACTACAATGTCGTTCTTCTATGCTGCCTGTGAAGGGTATCTTACAGACCCGGAAGAAATAAAAAAGGGACAACTCCTTATTCTCATCATATAAATAGAAATCCACCGAGGTGGTGACCTCCTAGCATGGAAATGAAAATTTTGCACAAAAATATTAGTGAGTAAGAGATACTATTCGCGTTGGTCATGGAGGAAGTCGGTGAGGCTTGCATTCTCAGCCAACTCATAAAAATCATCATAAATCCCGACTGCTCTCAAGAAATCATCACAAGGCCATTCACACAGCCGAACTTCCATGGTGCGAGGGAGATTATACTTGGGCTTCTTGTTCTCTTCACTATGTTTATCCTTCGAGCTTCGGTTCGATGAGCCCCTCAAAAATCTCTTCATTATTTCCTGAAAATTTCTGAAATTTTTAGTAACTTCAAAATAAAAGTGAACCAAACTCAACAAAATTGATAGCAACTACTCCTACAAGTGCCCAGAGGATATATCATGCATTAAAACTACTTTTGACCATATAAATTTGACATGCAAGCTCAAGAACAGGGTCACCTAAGAAGCAAAAATTTGCAATGAATAAAGAACTAGAACAAAAACTAATTGGACCATTAGAGGAGTCACATACAAAAGAACAATCCCCCAAAGCAGTTTTGTGAATGGAGCTTTGAGCTAGGAGATCGAAAATGGCAGCAAGATGAGCTAGAACTCGTGCTTGAGCTGGTTGGTGATTTTTTTGGGAGGAAGAAGGAGTGTGTGGTGGCTGGAATAAGTGGAGGGGAGACACCATGGGCCCACGAGGCACGGGGCACGCCCTGGACCCTCGTGGCCAGGTGCTTGCTCCCCCTGCTATGTTCTCAGTGCCAGATCTTCTCAAATATTCCATAAAAAATCGTATTTAAATTTCAGGGCATTTGGAGAATTTTTATTTTCGGGGTATTTTTAATGCATGGATAATTCAGAAAACAAACAGAAAATACTTTTTTTCTTTATTTAATATAAATAATAGAAAGTAAAAAAAGTACAAAAGGTTGTGCCTTCTAACTTCATCCATCTCATGCTCATCGAAAGGAATCCACTAACAAGGTTGATCAAGTCTTGTCAACAAACTCATTTCGAATAACATGGAACCGGAGAAATTTCAAATAACACTATGTTACCTCAACAGGGATATGCATATCCCCAACAATAAGAATATCATATTTCTTCTTGACAGTAGGAAGAGGAAATTCAAAACCTCCAATAGTAATTGTTGAAAATTTTCCAATAGAATTGATACTGTGGACTTGAGGTTGTTTCCTCGGAAAGTGTACCGTATGCTCATTACCATTAACATGAAAAGTGACATTGCCTTTGGTGCAATCAATAACAGCCCCTGCAGTATTCAAAAAGGGTCTTCCAAGAATAATAGACATACTATCGTCCTCGGGAATATCAAGAATAACAAAGTCCATTAAAATAGTAACGTTTGCAACCACAACAGGCACATCCTCACAAATACCGACAAGTATAGCAGTTGATTTATCAGCCATTTGCAAAGATATTTCAGTAGGTGTCAACTTATTCAAATAAAGTCTACGATATAAAGAGAGAGGCATAACACTAACACCGGCTCCAAGATCACATAAAGCAGTTTTAACATAGTTCATTTTAATGGAGCATGGTATAGTTGGTACTCCTGGATCTCCAAGTTTCTTAGGTATTCCACCCTTAAAAGTATAACTAGAAAGCATGGTGGAAATTTCAGCTTCCGGTATCTTTCTCTTATTTGTAACAATATCCTTCATATACTTAGCATAAGGATTCATTTTAAGCAAATCAGTCAAACGCATACGCAAAAAGATAGGTCTAATCATTTGAGCAAAGCGCTCAAAATCCTCATCATCCTTTTTCTTGGATGGTTTAGGAGGAAAAGGCATGGGTTTCTGAACCCATGGTTCTCTTTCTTTACCATGCTTCCTAGAAACAAAGTCTCTCTTATCATAACGTTGATTCTTTGATTGTGGGTTATCGAGATCAACAGCAGGTTCAATCTCTACATCATTGTCATTGCTAGGTTGTGCATCAACATGAACATCATCATTAACATTATCTCTAGGTTCATGTTCATTATCACATTGTGTTTCAGCATCAGAAATAGAAATATCATTGGGATTCTTAGGTGTGTCAACAACAGGTTCACTAGAAGCATGCAAAGTCCTATCATTTTTCTTTTTCTTCCTTTTAGAAGGAATTGGTGCATCAATATTAGTTCTATGAGAATCCTGCTCAATTCTCTTAGGGTGGCCCTCAGGATACAAAGGTTCCTGAGTCATCTTACCCCCTCTAGTCATAACTCTAACAGCATTATCATTCTTCTTACTATTTAATTCATTGAGCAAATCATTCTGAGCTTTAAGTACTTGTTCTACTTGAGTGGTAACCATAGAAGCATGTTTACTAATAATTTTAAGTTCACCCTTAACACTAGCCATATAATCACTCAAGTGTTCAATCATATAAGAATTATGTTTCTATTGTCTACCAACATAAGCATTGAAGTTTTCTTGTTTAACAATAAAATTATCAAACTCATCTAAGCATTGGCTAGCAGACTTATAACGAGGAATATCACCTTCATCAAATATATAGAGAGAATTTACCTTTACTACCTGTGTCGGGTTATCAAGACCATATGTTTCTTTAATAGGTGGCAAATCAAGACCATGTATTTCTTCAACAGGCGGTAAATTCTTAACATCTTCATCTTTAACACCTTTTTCCTTCATAGATTTCTTTGCCATCTTCAGCTTTAACATCTTCAGGACTAAGAAATAGAATACCCCTTTTCTTCGGAGTTGGCTTAGGAGTTGGTTCAAGAAGTGTCCAATTATTTTCATTGGTCAACATATTATTCAATAGAATTTCAGCTTGATCAAGAGTTCTTTCCCTGAAAACACAACCAGCACAACTATCCAGGTGGTCTCTGGAAGCATCGGTTAGTACATTATAAAAGATATCAAGTATTTCATTTTTCTTGAGAGGATGATCAGGCAAAGCATTAAGTAATCGGAGAAGCCTCCCCCAAGCTTGTGGGAGACTCTCTTCTTCAATTTGCACAAAATTATATATTTCCCTTAAAGAAGCTTGTTTCTTATGAGCGGGGAAATATTTAGCAGAGAAGTAAAAAGTCATATCCTAGGGACTACACACACAACCAGGATCAAGAGAATTAAGCCATATCTTAGCATCAGCCTTTAATAAGAATGGAAATAACTTAAGGATATAATAATAGCGAGTTTTCTCATCATTACTGAATAGGGTGGCTATATCATTCTATTTAGTAAGATGTGCCACAACAGTTTCAGATTCATAGCCATAAAAAGGATCAGATTCAACCAAAGTAATTAACTCAGGATCAACAGAGAAATCATAATCCTTATCAGTAATAAAGATAGGTCAAGTAGCATAGGCGGGATCATATTTCATTCTAGCATTCAAAGACTTTTCTTTAAGCTTAGCTAATAATTTCTTAAGATCACTTCTATCATTGCAGGCAAGAAAGTCTCTAGCAGTTTCTTCATCCATAACATAGCCCTCAAGCACAACAGGCAATTCATATCTAGGGGTAGAATCTTCATCATCACTTTCATCAATATTATCAGTTTCAATAATTTCATTCTCTCTAGCACTAGCAAGTTATTCATCAAGAAATTCACCAAGTGGCACAGTAGTATCAAGCATAGAAGTAGTTTCATCATAAGTATCATGCATAGCAGAAGTGGCATCATCAATAACATGCGACATATCAGAATTAATAGCAGAAGTAGGTTTAGGTGTCGCAAGCTTACTCAAAACATAAGGTGAATCAAGTGCAGAGCTAGATGGCAGTTCCTTACCTCCCCATGTAGTTGAGGGAAAAATCTTGGTTCTTTGATCTTTCAAGTTCTTCATAATGATAAGCAGATATAAATCCCAAGTCACTCAAAGAATAGAGCTATGCTCCCTGGCAACGGCACCAGAAAATAGTCTTGATAACCCACAAGTATAGGGGATCGCAACAGTTTTCGAGGGTAGAGTATTCAACCCAAATTTATTGATTCGACACAAGGGGAGCCAAAGAATATTCCGAAGTATTAGCAGTTGAGTTGTTAATTGAACCACACCTGGATAACTTAATATCTGCAGCAAAGTATTTAGTAGCAAAGTAATATGTTAGTAGTGGTAACGGTAGCAAAAGTAACGGTAGCAAAAGTAATTTTTTTGGTGTTTTATAGTGATTGTAACAGTAGCAACGGAAAAGTAAGTAAGCGAAGAACAATATATGGAAAGCTCGTAGGCAATGGATCGGTGATGGAGAATTATGTCGGATGCAATCGATCATGTAACAGTCATAACATAGGGTGACATAGAACTAGCTCCAGTTCATCAATGTAATGTAGGCATGTATTCCGAATATAGTCATACGTGCTTATGGAAAAGAACTTGCATGCCATCTTTGTCCTACCCTCCCGTGGCAGCGGGGTCCTATTGGAAACTAAGTGATATTAAGGCGTCCTTTTAACAGAGTACCGGACCAAAGCATTAACACATAGCGAATACATGAACTCCTCAAACTACGGTCGTCACCGGTAGTGGTCCCGATTATTGTCACTTCGGGGTTAATGGATCATAACACATAATAGGTGACTATAGACTTGCAAGATAAGATCACGAACTCTCATATATTCATGAAAACATAATAGGTTCAGATCTGAAATCATGGTGCTCGGGCCCTAGTGACAAGCATTAAGCTTAGCAAAGTCATAGCAACATCAATCTCAGAACATAGTGGATACTAGGGACCAAACCCTAACAAAACTAACTCGATTACATGATAAATCTCATCCAACCCATCACCGTCTAGCAGGCCTACGATGGAATTACTCACGCACGGCAGTGAGCATCATGAAATTGGTGATGGAGGAAGGTTGATGATGACAATGGCGACGGATTCCCCTCTCCAGAGCCCCGAACAGACTCCAGATCAGCCCTCCCGAGAGAGTTTTGGGCTTGGCAGTGGCTCCGTATCGTAAAACGCGATGAATCCGTCTCTTTGTTTTTTTCTCCCTGAAAGTGAATATATGGAGTCAAGGTTGAGGTCAGTGGAGCGTCAGGGGGCCCATGAGGCAGGGGGGCGCGCCCAGGGGGGTAGGCACGCCCCCACCCTCGTGGACAGGGTGTGGGCCCCTGACGTGGATCTTTCTTCCAGTATTTTTTATATATTCCAAAATAATTCTCCGTTGATTTTCAGGTCATTCCGAGAACTTTTATTTCTGCACAAAAATAACACCATGGCAATTCTACTGAAAACAACGTCAGTCCGGGTTAGTTTCATTCAAATCATGCAAGTTAGAGTCCAAAACAAGGGAAAAAGTGTTTAGAAAAGTAGATACGACAGAGACGTATCACCATGTATAAGCGCTCAGGTAAATATTCGGAGGAGTTCGACCAGTAGGACTCGGCCACACTTATAAACAGGTCAAGAGCCTCGTCCCTTAGCGAGGTGGTACTAAACCCAGAGCACACACACATCCAGCAGTCCCCAAATCGCCCGCGCGGGCCATTTGGGCCGGAAAACGGCCCAATAGCCTCCACCGTCTACAAACACCCCACCAATAAGGCCAGTTAAACAAAGCAGAGCACGGGGCAAAGAAATATAAACTACAAAAAAATGTTCGAAAACTTAAAATAGAAAAGTTCAAATACTAGTTCGCAGGCAATAATTTTAAACACAAAAACTAAAAAAAATTAGCTCTGCACCACAGATGATAAAAAAGGTAAAAAGATATGATACAAAACAATGAAACTCTAAAAAGTAGAGAACTTAATACGCTATTTGTTAAATGTACATAATTTAAACCACCGAATTAAAATATTACTTTCAAGTTCAACTACTAAAATGCAAGAAGTTCAAATAGATAATGTTTGTCATTTCTGCTAAATTTCTTATTTATATAAGAACTGACAAGTTCAACCACTAAAATGCAAGTTCATATAGATATTGTTTGTTAATTCTGCCAAATTTCTTATTTATATAAAATCTGACAAGTTCAACCACTAAAATGCAAGAAGTTCAAATAGATATTGTTTGTCAATTCTGCCAAATTTCTTATTTATATAAAATCTGTCCACACCTCAACCAACGATTTCGTCGTAAATAATCTCAATCTCAAACCAATGATTTCGTCATAAATATGACATCAGTACTAAAAAAGCAGGAAGGGTCAGGCCACTCACACCACTGTGACACTGATTTTCAAAACCGTACGTTGTATGAAATTACAATTCAGTTCACACAGCACTAAACCAAAAGTAAACTAAAAAGAGAATACAAAAACTATAAAGGCCTAACTTAGATTGGGACAGATGAAAATAAAACAAGTCCCAGTTTGAGAAACTACTCCCAAGGCACTGAAAAATGTTTTGAGATCAACTAGTGTATAAGACTTCAGTGGAAAAACAAGACTTAACCTCCACACGGGAAAACATCACAAAGCATACGTCACTTAAACAATGCAAAAATGCCATCAACACCAACCCTAAGACGTGCAATTGGGATAAGCAGCTGATAAGTATAGCTTGACAAGACCGATCAGTGCGATAGTAAAAACCCTTGGCTTGGACGGTTGGTTCTTCCAGGCCACCACCCGCACCACCCATTGGGCGGTTGCCACAAGGGACTGCAAATGGCGACCCCACGACCACTACACCCACATCCCCGACGAACCGCCTCCCACACATCCCCATCCACGCACTGTAAATAACCCATTGTCTTCCATCTCTGCCTCATTCCATTCCGAGAACCACCATTGCCGCTGCCATCTCCACTGCAGACAAACAAGAAACTTCTCTCTCTCAAGCCCACAGTCGTCGGAGGAGGGCAATGGTGGAGGAACCATCCGCCAAGCATCATCACGGCGAGATGTCCGACAAGAGCATCAACCTCGACGATGTTAACGTCCCCGACAGGAAGCGTGAGTACACCAAAACCCTCACAGGGGTTGAGCTCCACGGCAAGGAGACGCTGGAGATCATCTGCACTAGCGAACTGGACAAGGCCGACGAGATGATGAGCAGGCTCAGGATAAGGGCAGCGGCTTGTATCCTAGCTTCATCGGAGTTGATGTGGAGTACACTAGGGAAGACGAACCTCCCCAGATGGCAGCAATCCTGCAGTTGTGCGTGGAGGAACTCTGCTTGGTGTACCACATCTCAGCGGCAACAAAATGGTAACCCATACAACTGTTCATTCATCTGTTCTACTAGTACTACTCCCTAAAAATTTCATTAAACTTGTTTCCCAACTAGATGAACTACTATAGTTTGTGAAGTGGATGCACGAGTGCATGTTTCTCAAGTTACATGCATTTCTGAAATGGTGAAGTGGATTGTTTCACCAGATTAGCATCTGAAACTGATGCACTGGATTAGCATCTAAAAATTGTTTCACCAAATTAATTTCTGAACTTGATGTACTAGCATAGATTCTGATCTTGATGCACTAGTATAGTTTATAGAGTTGATGTATTAAAAGATGTTTTTAAACTTGATATACACAAGTAGTTTCTGAACCTGGTCTGATGTAATTTTCAGCAGAAAAAAATGAAGTAAGAACTTGGTGAAGCACTGGTATAGGTCTTTTATTCAAAAAAAAGAAAACTAAACTTGAAGTAAGAAGCAAATAGATCATTTACTCTGGTTATAGGTTCTTGAACTTGGTGAACCATTTGGTGAAGCACTAAAGATACCAAAAAAGAAAAAATGACATGGTGTTACTTGAATTTAATTCCATCCATGCCTTATACTATATAAGCATCTACCTCATGGGTTATCACTTGTAAACCAAAAAAACAGAAGAATTAAATCCTTAAAAAAGAACACTAATCTTCAATATGTGTCTCCCCCTTGCAGGCCCAAGCTCCTCAAAGAGTTCCTGCAGGAGCAGAAATTGTATACATTTGTCGGTTTTAGCATTGATGGTGACAAGCGGAAGCTGAACAAGTCTGGTTTGGAGATCAACCCCAATAACTTCATCGACATTCAGCGCAAGTGGAGAGTTCCAAGAACCAGACAAGAGTACGACTCCTTGGACGATGTTGCAGCCAGCGTCATCCACCCATTCTGCAGAGGCATGAAGAAGAAGATCGACATGGAGGAAGACCACAAACTATGGGGGATCAGCCTGCTGCCAGACAAGCTCATCGAGTATGCAGGAATAGATGCATACACCACTTACAAGTCATGGAAGATAATCGACAACATCATAACTGGTTGGGATATTTCAAAAAAGCAGGAGGCTGACCCCTACTACCACTGCCACTTTGCGGGATGAAGAGACATGAAAGTCTGCCTTCGTGTTGCTTGCGCTTGTGCTTGACCTTTATCTTGTGGTTTCAAATTTGTAGCTTGCTTTTGTTAGGTTGAGCATCTTGCTTATGTCATGTGTGTAAGGTTTTAAACAACTTTGCTTATGTCGTCAAGTACATCGTTCGCTTATGTCCTTAAACAAGTTTGCTAGCTTCCTATTTTGTTTATCCATCATTTGAAGTTGAAGTAGGTTGTGAATGAAACTTAATGGCTGCTATGCAACACTAGTCATGGAGCAACAAATCACACATGGATATTTTCACAAAAACAGTGGCAGACTAAGGACAACAGCAAATAGTAGCCTTGGACGCTCAGTACAGCTTACTCTTGTACGGTAGTACTATCACACTAAAAATCAGTTTTTAGTTTCAGAAGAACACTAAAAATACTAAGTTACAACCGAGGTCAACATTTAGTACTAACAACATCATGCTAATAGTAGTTAGAAAATTACTAAGTACTGCAATAGGGAAAGCAGAGAACCATCAGTACGTATGTCCTAGTCACTAGCATACTAGGATTGAAAAATACTGGTACACTTGAACACACAGTACATCCATTCTACAAAATAACAGTGACACACTAAGAATAACAGTAATAGCACAACTGAAATATCTGTACAACTTAGTCTATATGGCAAGTACTGTGATAATACCAAATATTGCATTGAGAATAGCCACATCCTATAAGAAAGAAGGTCAAAACTAAATCAAAAAGATATCAGTTCGACCAAGGAGAAAAATCACAAGAAAGACAACAAAAGCATCAGCCCACATTGACTAGTGAGGAACTAGTTTCAAACAACACAAAAAATAAAATGATCACAGTACTAGCACAATTGAAATCTTAGTACAACTTAGTTTATTTGGTAAGTGCTATGATGATACAAATTAATACCTTGAGAAGAAGGCCAAGACTCAACCAAATAGATTACAGTTCAACCAAGGACAAAAATTCACAAAAACAAACAATAGAAGCATTAGTCCACATTGACTAGTGAAGTAATTATGAACTTAATAGGGATATCTGTTAAATGTAGCTAACTTAAACCAGTTCTTTAACTTTTACTATGAAGTTCAACTACTAAAATTCAAGAAGTTCAAACAAATATTTGGCTCTCAATTTTGCTAAATTTCATATACTTAAATAAAATCTAGATAGAGATCACATAGCAATTTCGTTGTAAAAAATCTCAATCCCAAAAAAACTTCAGTTCTAATACATTATATGACATCAGTTCTACATAACAAGGAAGCGTCACTCCACTCACGCTAGATCCACAAGTGCTATTGTGACACCAAAATTTAAAAAGCCTTACATTGAATGCGATTACAAATTCAGTACTCACAGAACTATACCATAAGTACAAGAAAAGAGGGTACATAAACTATAAAGGTCCAACTTAGGTTGGGACAAATGAAAATAAAATAAATCTCACTTTTTTTCAGCAACAACTCGTAATGCACTTGAAAAAAGGTGTTTTCAGTTCAAATAGTGTATAAGGCTTCAGTACAAAAAATAAAACTTAACAAAAACGAATTCCCAATGAAACATACACAAGTGAAACATCTATTCAACCACACTATCATCATGGAAAAAAGATTGTTAAGCATTGTGCCACACTTAAAAACATCACAAATTATACTAGTTATTACATAGTAGTTGACAAGACATCCAAACACTACAAACAAAGCCTACAATGGTTTCAAGAGATATATCACACAAGTATCCCATTCACTACGTAAATGCTGACCATTTCTTCTATGCACCAGGAGCCAAAGCCTGAACCTCCTCGGGAAGCTCCAGCAACATAACCTGGTTATTCCGGTTGAACACAACTATATACAGATCCTCAGCGTTCCAATTAACAATACGAGGCTGCAAAACAATGAAACAAATTATCTAAAATCATGATACATAAAAATAGAATAGACAATCATCCAAACACTGAAAGTGAAAAGCTCAACTAGAACCCACGTCATTATTTCAAATGTTCTCAATGATCTTTTCACCATCATAGGTCCCTGCTTCAGAGTATAATGGCCACATTCATTCGCCCATTGAAGTGCAACCTTGAAAACGTAGGTTTCTTTGCAAAAACCTCCCATTTGGGCTGCTTGCTAACATTATACTGAGCATCACCATACACGGCCTTCAATACTTGGACCAATCCAGAGATCTGTAAAAAAGAAAAGAAACCACACATTTTCAGGTCTTAGAAAAGCAGAAACAAAGAGGCGGAAAAATTAATCCAGTACAGATAATAAATGTCATTCTCAATCTTCTCACAGTCTTTATGATAGGTGTTCTTTGAAGGACGTTGGTTCTTCTTATAAGGTAAAGAGTCAAGGATGTTAACGCTACTTTGGTACTAATTCATGACATATAAGGAAAAGTGGTTCACTTTCTTATCTTTTGATAAAACCATAGGTTTGAATAGAGGCATCATGATCTAAAAACAAATGACCAAAAAAGAGATATTAAATATTCAAAATAAAAACTAGCATCACAGCAAACAAATAAAACAGAAAATCAGCTAGTAGATCTCACAAGGTCAGCACTGAGCAAGTCTTCCTTATCTTTAACGTAGCTCTTGAACTCTCTCGCTGCACTCTCCACATTAAACTCTTTATCTTCATCACCGTAAAACGTACAGTCAAGCACAACCTGCAAGAAGCCAAAAAGAAATAGACAGGGGGAAACGATCAACAAGCAAAGTATTATTAAAACTCTTAAAATAATAGGCAGTCTTGTTTCATAGAAACAAACGATCTGATTGATGACCGTGATGAAATATGGACTCAGCAATATCCTTTTTCTAGATGCAAAATCAGCATTTCTCTTGGGATCTAGCTTCCAATCTTCAATGAGGAAGTCCATTACATCACCCTCCATTATTTGCCCAGGTGCAAAAACATCCCAGATGCGTTTCCCAGTGAAGGTAGTTATGTTGTCATCGGGCCGAGGTATCATTGAGAATGCAGTCCTGCAGCACACACAAGAACAAAAAGCAGGGGAAACAAGATAAGGTATTCATAGCAGTTCAAGTTGAATAAAAAGGAGCAGTTCAGGTCATATTTATCTAGTAGTTAGAAACAACAGAAGAAAAGAAGAGGAAATATAACCAGAGATACTCACTCGGCATACTTCTCACGTCCTTCATCACTAAGAAACAGATTATACAACTTATGAGCCTTGTCCATGTGAGGGAATTTATGAGGGCGAAGCTGCTGCACAGGGGAGCAAAACATTATAGGACCTCTCGGTGCACGCTTCGTGCTTATAACATTTCCAGAATTCATAGAAGGATCCTTCCTAGCAACACCAGCTCTACGGGCCACTATTCCAGCAAGGGGAGATACACCCTTGGCAGCACCGCTCCTGGTGACTCTTCCCATGCCAACAATCTTGTCAAACACATCATCATCACTATCTATCAATTCCACAATGGGATTCTTTGGTGTAGAGGGGCTCTCTGCACAAGCAGCCGTAGAACCTTCATAACACCAGATCTTGTCTTTTCGGGAGAACACCACTGGCTAAAATCAATAGCTACGCGCTCGAGCTCCGAGAACTGGCTGCCAAAGATCCTTTAGTCATGCTCACCAAGATCTAGCCACTCACCTACAAAATAAAAAAAGAAGGAGCGCATCAAGGGTAAGTTCAAATACATAATTCATCACAATACTAGACAAGAAGTACAAGCTGCAAAAAATTACAAAAGGTCATGCATACGTACCGGGTTCAATGCCAAACAAACCCCGGAAGTCAACATCAAACACAGCGCTAGTTGCACATGTATACAGCAAAGTCTTTCTAATGTCAAGAATGTTTCGTGGCTGTTGAGGGAGTCCTGGACTAAGGGGTCCTCGGGTGTCCGATCTATTGGATATGGGCCGGACTGATGGGCCGTAAAGATACAAAGACTCTACCCCTGACCGGATGGGACTCTCCTTGGCATGGAAGGCAAGCTTGGCGACCAAACATGAAGATTCCTTTCTCTGTAACCTACCTTGTGTAACCCTAGATCCCTCTTGTGTCTATATAAACCGGAGGGCTAGGTCCGTAGATATATCCTCATAATCATAGTTAGGCTAGACTTTTAGGGTTTAGCCATTACGATCTTGTGGTAGATGAACTCTTGTAATACTCATATTCATCAAGATCAATCAAGCAGGAAGTAGGGTATTACCTCCATAGAGAGGGCCCGAACCTGGGTAAACATTGTGTCCCCCGTCTCCTATTACCATCGATCCTAGACGCACAGTTCGGGACCCCCTACCCGAGATCCGCCGGTTTTGACACTGACATTGGTGCTTTCATTGAGAGTTCCACTGTGCCGTCGTCAAGAGGTTTGATGGCTCCTTCGATAACTTACAATGACGCTGACCAAGGGGAATTCTTCCTCCCCGAACAGATCTTCGTGTTCGGCGGCTTCGCACTGCGAGCCAGCTCACTTGGCCATCTGAAGCAGATCGAAAGCTACGCCCTTGGCCACCAGGTCAGATTTGGATGCTTGAACTACGTCACAGATATCCGAGGAGACTTGATCTTCGATGGATTCGAGACCACGGCAGCCGCTCCCTGCCACCATGATGAACCTGACGTAAATCTATCATCGGTCCATACGCAGGAGATAGTACCTGTAGCTGCTCTGGCCATAGATCCAGAGCAGATCGCGCCATCCGAAGACGGGAAGCTCAACTCCGCCGCGGAAGCCGCAGACTCGGCGGTGTTGGAGCCGCACACAGACTTAACTTCAAGTGACATCTATGTCACCGGAGCTACAGAATCGTCTCCGGCTACAGGTTCCGAACCTTGTGTGTCCGCGTACGTCAAGCTCGATCGGTCATCGATCGTCGAATTCAACTCCGCGGACATCTTCTGACACTCGCCTTTGGGCGACGTGCTGAACTCGTTAAGAGCACTATCTTTAGCGGGGGGCTCACAGCCGAATTGTGTCTAGTTTGAACCGGAGGCTGATGATGGAGAATTTCACTTCCCACCCACTACCCACTTCATAGACACTATCGAAGACTTAACCAACATGCTCGATTATGGCTCCGACGACATCGACGGTATGGACGACGATGCCGAAGAAGAAGAGGCCAAGAAACCGCCGTTCACCGGTGTAACACCCAAGATGTGGCTATATCTCCTACGTGTCGAGGCACGACTTAGAGGCATAACCACATTGTGGTTTTGTCGCAAGAGGGGTAATCTTCACACAATCTCATGTACTGAATAAGAAAGGGATAAAGAGTTGGCTTACAATCGCCACTTCACACAAATAACAAGTTAAACATACATCATCTAGAGTACAATCAAGGTCCTACTACGGAACCAAAATAAAAGAAGACAACCCCAAATGCTAGATCCCCGATCGTCCCAACTGGGCTCCACTACTGATCATCTGGAAGGACACATAACAACGATCAAGATCTTCATCAAGCTCCTACTTGAGCTCGGTTGCGTCACCTGCACTGGTATCATCGGCACCTGCAACTATTTGGAAGTATCTGTGAGTCACAAGGACTCAGCAATCTCACACCCGCGAGATCAAGTCTATTTAAGCTTATGGGTAGGGTAAGGTAATGAGGTGGAGCTGCAGCAAGCGCTAAGCAAGTATGGTGGCTAACATACGTAAATAAGAGCGAGAGGAGAAGCAACGCAACGGTCGAGAAGCTAGAAGTGATCAAGAAGTGATCCTGATACTACTTACGTTCAGACATAACACAAGACCATGTTCACTTCCCGGACTCCGCCGAAAAGAGACCATCACAGCAACACACGCGTTGATGCATTTTAATTAAGTCAACTGTCAAGTTCTCTACAATCAGATATTAACAAATTCCCATCTGCCACATAACCGCGGGCACGACTCTTGAAAGATTATACCCTGCAGGGGTGTCCCAACTTAGCCCATCACAAGCTCTCACGGTCAACGAAGGATATTCCTTCTCCCGGGAAGACCCAATCAGTCTCAGAATCTCAGTTACAAGACATTTCGATAATGGTAAAACAAGACCAGCAAAGCCGCCTGGATGTGCCGACAAATCCCGATAGGAGCTGCACATATCTCGTTCTCATGGCACACCGGATTATCCAAACTTCTGGTAGGCTAGCCCAGAGTTGTCCATGGTTGCCACTAGCGGTTGACAGGTCGGACCAACACTCAGAGGAGCACTGGCTCGGGGGTTTAAAATAAAGATGACCTTTGAGTCTGCAGAACCCAAGGGAAAAAGGCTTAGATGGCAAATGTTATAACCAAGGTTGGGCCTTGCCGGAGGAATTTTATTCAAAGCAAACTGTCAAGGGGTTCCCATAACACCCAATCGCGTAAGGAACGCAAAAAATCAAGGAACATAACACAAGTATGACGGAATCTAGGGCGGCAAGAGTGGAAAAAAACACCAGGCATAAGGCCGAGCGTTCCACCCTTTACCAAGTATATAGATGCATTAATTAAAATAAGAGATAATATGATATCCCAACATATCCATGTTCCAACATGGAACAAACTTCAGCTTCACCTAAAACTAGCAAGGCTATAAGAGCGGCTGATCAAAAGCGGTAACTTAGCCAAACAACGGTTTGCTAGGAACGTGGATTAGAGGCTTGACATGGCAATATGGGAGGCATGATAAAACAAGTGGTAGGTAGCGCGACATAGCGGTAGAGCGAACAACTAGAAAGCAAAGATAGAAGTGATTTCGAGGGTATTGTCATCTTGCCTGAGATCCCGCAAGGAAGAAGAACGAGTCCATGAAGAAGACAAACGGATGTGGTCGAACGGATCCTTAGAAACGCAACGTTACCGGAACTAACATGAAGAAGCGACACCAGAAAGAAGCAAACAACATGGTAAACACACAAGCATAACCATGGAATGATGCACAAACAAGTATGATGCATGTCTGGTTTAAAGAGGCATGGCATGGCAAAGTGCACAAACAATACTACAATTTAAGTGGAGCTCAATATGTAACAAGTTGCATATTGACGAAACACCACATCAATTATTTTGTTCGCTCTTGGTTATGTACTCAACAATATTAAATGTTGGTTAACATGGCAAGAGGTGAACCGTAATTAAACTAACTATTTAGGCAAGTTTAAATGAGGCCGGAAACATCAAACAATAATTCCAGAAAATCCTCATGTGCATTTAGAAATTTAATGCAAACAATAGTGTTAAACATTTTAAATGTTGTTATCATGATGCGGATGACATTTGCAAGTTTTATGCAATTTTATGAAAATGTTGATAAGAGCATTTTATGAAGAATTTGTCATCGTGGTGAAAACGAAAAGGGGTGCCATGACAACGAATCCGAAAATGATGCCACGACAACATATCGGTTCTGATAGCTCATGGAGATACCGGTGCAAAAGAAAATGGATGTGCGAAACATGCGGAAGTGACTGAAAGTGATGCCTGATACCTGGTGTCCAATGGGTGGGTGGCATGGCAAACGAGGGACGTGCACGAAACAACCAGGCACGGTGCAAGCACGGGGTTCATCTCATACATCACACAACATTCGTCCACGGGCGTCCATCTCGATGGTTATACCTTTGAAGCGTGCATTTCCGGACGGTTCGGGTTCGATGGGATGTCGATGGAAGTAGACGTTCTCACGACGGTAGTGAAAGTAGTGGTTCATGAGTCGCGAGGGGAAGTAGTCGTTCATGTCCGTAGATGTTCGGGGTCACGACACGGAACTTAACTTCCATGGGGTCTTCGCGGGTCGACGGTAGTGGTACATGTTTCGTAGTGGAAGTAGTCGTTCTCACGACGGTAGTCATACGCGTGTCGGAGAGGAACTTGGCGCATCCACGTCCTTTGGGGTTCCTTGTTGTACTTGCATTTCGGTGCGGTACTTAGCGATTCTAGGATGTAGAGGTACACTTGTCGTTGTCGTGTAGACATTCACGTATCACCCTGGTGTAGTCGTACTTGGCGTCCGGAGAGGTTACTTGGTGAATGCACATAATCATACACAGGTCTTGTCGGATCCATAGCGACGGGAACTTGGCGCATCACTAGACTTGGCGATCTTGATGAAGTGAAGGAGCATCGAGGGACTTGCTGGTCCCTGCCTCGGGAGGTCTCCGGAGATGCGTGGAGGCAGCTTGAGCTGCTGGTTGTTGGCACATGACCAAGCAGCAGCTGGAACAAGTGGCCGGCGTCGGCCTTGGCATGAAGCAGGGAAGCGGCGGCGAGGGCACCACAGGAGCATGGCAACGAGGCAGCGCTGCTCGGGTCCGAGATGCAGGGCACACCGGAGGTTGGAGGCGGCACAGGGGAAGGAGAAGGACGTCTCTGGGCTTGGGGAGGCGCCGGACTTGTTGGATCTCGCGGGGTCTTGGTGGGGCATGAGGTGACGGAGCTCCAGCGCGGCAGAGGCACGAGAGGTGAGGAAGCGGCGCGGAGGAGGCTCGCATGAAGGGGCGGCGACTTGCAGGGTCGCCAGCGCGGCCACCATGGCCGGAGGCGGGGACGTACTCGGGCGACGGGAGGAGCTCCGACGTCGGGTAGCCACGGGCTCCTCTCTAGCAGTGCGCTCGAGCAGACGATGAAGGTTGGGGGTGGAAGGCGTGATGGAGGAGAAAGAGGGGATCGAGAGGGAGTGGGACATCGAGCAAGAGGTGGGGGTCGAGCATGGTGGCGGCGGGCACGGGGAGAGATCGAGAGGGAGTGGTTGGGGCCTAGGGTTAGAGTCCAGATTTGTGTGGGGAATGGTTGGGCCGGCGCGGGAGGTTGGCCTGGGCTGGGCTTCTCTCTCCTTCTCTCTTCTTCTTCTAAAACCTGAAGAAAAAAAACAAAGAAGAAAAAGGAGGAGAGATAGGACAATAATTTGCGCAAGCGGGTAATCTTCCCGGACTCATGAAAATGAGTTGGTTCCAAAAAATATAAGAGATGCATGATTGAAAGAAGTAATTTCAAACTCATTTGAATTTCATTCAAATGGGTTTGAACTAGGACTTGGTTTTTGAAGTGTCCAAAAAATGTTGAAATTTTTGGAGGAACCTCGGCAAATGGGAAGAGAAATGTGGGCAAGGTTTTGAAGTCGAACTTGAAGTAGAAAAGACATGGGGAATATTTGCAAGGGTGTTAGAATATTTATTATAGCTCCCTAATATACTGGGAGGATATGTTATATAGAGAAATCACCATGTGAGTTCCCTCAATTTAAATAGATCAAAGATCTATGCGTTTTATTTAGTTGAGTTGCAAAGATTATAGACATGATGCCATGATGACATGATACAATGCAAACTATGCAAGGATGAATGCAACGAAACAAACAAACGCAAGACAAATCTCGGAATCCATGGAAGTCATCCGGAGTTCCGGTCTTGGGGTGTTACAACACTCCACCACTACAAGAGGATCTCGTCCCGAGATCTAGGATGGCACCGGAGAGAAACGGAAGGGAAAAAGGTAAAACAAGTTGCTTCTTTGACAAAAGAGTGAAACCAAGGAACCTTGAGAGGTTAAACAAATTGAAAGAAAGAAAACAACGAAGGTGAATAAAGTTGAAAAGAACTCCGTTAGAAAAAGAGGAACAAGGAACACCATGTGAACCTTTGAGGTTGCAAAGCTATGAATGACGAGCACAATGGACAAGAAGGAATTGAAACCACTCTGGTTGAAACGGGATAAACAAGGAACAAGGAAGAAAAAAAATTCAAACATCACTCTGGTTGAAAAGAGATGCAAGACTTGATAAGATGAAAAGAACTTGAAGAGATGACACAACACTCTAGATAAATGGACAAGCACAAAAAGAACATGATCCTCACAATTTGAGATGATGAGTGAAAAGAGCAACATCACAATGCCTCCGGAAGAAAGAATAGAAGATGGATCATTGGAATAAAAGAATGGAGAAGGAAATGTCAACTTCTGCCACAAATGAGCTTGGAATGAACCCTTCCAAGAAGGTTATAACGGAGTTGCTGGAAAACCAACAATGAAGCGAATATGATTGTAGTGGGCTTATGGAAAACTTCTCAAAATT
The DNA here is from genome assembly GCF_003073215.2 of Triticum urartu. NCBI lineage: Eukaryota > Viridiplantae > Streptophyta > Magnoliopsida > Poales > Poaceae > Triticum > Triticum urartu. Next base: position 161,037,637 of record NC_053022.1, on the reverse strand, counting down.
ATGAGGTGAAATTCTTCCACTAACGGAAACAATAGATTGGATTGATATCAATAAGGAGACGAGAAGCTTATTTCACCGGGAGGATAAATGAAGAACTTGGGTCATTTATAAGCACCATAAATAGCAACAATCCTTAGGGAAAGCTTTAGGTGAAATATAACCCAAGATAACTCTAATGAAGAGATTGATGGGTTGCAAAGGATCTCATGAATGAATTGAAAATGATGGGTTTAAAATATGTCATTTTGGCCAACTTGTGAATCATGAAACATGAAGGAAGCTGTCAAAATGACATAACACCACCTCAAAAGATAAGATAGAAAGAATTGCACTTTGGAATGCAAGATGAAGAATGCTTGAACTCCTCAAAACAAGACATGTGTTGGGCACCATGTTTAATCTTTGAGTATAGCTTGGCGTATCATAACTTCGAGAGAAATCTTGAGGACAATTGAAGACTGAAAGGAATCCTTGACGAACTACCATGTAGCCTCCATGAAGAACTCTGGTAATAAAAGGATGATACAAGGAAGAGAAGTTGAAAACACAAGGTGAAGCCTTGCAATGATTCAGATGGAGCTTCGTGACGATATAATTGAGAGAGCTTGTTGCTCCGGGAAAAGTATGAAGCACTTGAACCGAAAATTTATTCATTATGAACAAACTCCAAAGGAAGGAATTAATCACGTGGGTGAAAGAAGAATAAGAATTATATTATGCGTATCCTTCACGAATTTAAATTGATGAAAAGCAACGGATTGCATACAACTTATTCTCATAGAAAAGATTAAGAGAGATATTGTGTAAACTTGAGAAAAGGTCAAAAGAGATAACAACCTCGAGATATCTTGAACGGATTGATAATGGAGACACAAATCTTTTGAGATATCTTCAGCACTCCGGAACAATTGAATAGTGAGAAGTGGATGATTAAGAGGTGCACCGGCATGAGAAAACATTTGAAACGAGGACAAAGCTTGACTTGAATCCACCAGAGAAGAAAGAGAACGAAGAATGATGAACTTGAAGCTCCGTTAGTATCTTCCTGAGAATCACCGGATAAGAACATTGACGGAAAAGAATGGAGAGACTTCCTATCAATAAAGTGGATACTTGATTAAGAAATCTGAATCCTTGAAAAAAAAAAAAGGGGGGGGGGGGGGGAAAAACAAAGGCAACTTGGGGCAGATGGAATGGATACCGTTGCGAAAACTTAGAATTGATTTAGGAAATATTGAAAATGCTCGGATCCACTTGAAGAGAAACACGCCGGTTGAAAAATAATTGGCATGACCATCTCGATGATCGAAAAGGATGAGCACTCCCATAGAAATATGAGAACACCATTTAGGAAAAAGTATGGATTCAACACTTGAAATTAAAGCAACTCGAATACCACAACTCAAAAAAACAAAGGATTGGCTTGCAAAATAAGCCGGAAACAAACATATGATAGATCCCATATCGTATCATGTGTCTGTTGGAAAGATATTCTAGGAGCTACTTGAATTCCCACTTATAAACTCCCGAAACTTTCTGGTTATGCAATCAGGTGTTGGGGATACAAGGGAAGCAAAATATCTCACCCAAACTAACAATTCCTGCATCCAGTTGTATCCATCCTTCAACACATAACCAAGAAACCTTCGGAAATCATGTACCTCAACCTTTGAAAAGCATCCATTATACGAGTTATGGCAATACTCTCGAACTCCCGCCCTAGTACTGGGTGGCGTCGAGGTTATCTCACCAACAACTGCATAAAAGAGATTTTCGATGTCGGCGAACTCAGGTATTCCAGAACTGCAACAATAAAATTGTGGCGACAACACCTCAGAGCTAAACTCCCCAGGACACTGCCACAACCCCTAAATGTCAGGAGGCACCAAGAACAATGTTCTCGTCACAAGACTATCTAAACGATTCCAAGATACCCGCGTGATCTTAAAAAAATTCGTGAAATTTGAGGAGAGAAAAGTCAAAACTTCTACGTCAGGAAGACCTCACCAGAGGGACTAAGGAGTAAAAGTAATCCTACTCTCCTATATATATATATAATCCTAAGACCCAAAACATTTTGTTCTAGACTCAACAACGTCAGCGACTCGATCAAGCAGGGGGCTCCTAAGTCGGGGATGGCTCTGATTACCAACTTGTAACACCCACGATGCGGCTATATCTCCCACGTGTCGAGGCACGACTTAGAGGCATAACTGCATTGTGGTTTTGTCGCAAGAGGGGTAATCTTCACACAATCCCATGTACTGAATAAGAAAGGGATAAAGAGTTGGCTTACAATCGCCACTTCACACAAATAACAAGTTAAACATACATCATCCAGAGTACAATCAAGGTCCGACTATGGAACCAAAATAAAAGAACACAACCCCAAATGCTAGTTCCCCGATCGTCCCAACTGGGCTCCACTACTGATCATCCGGAAAAGACACATAACAATGATCAATATCTTCACCAAGTTCCTACTTGAGCTCGGTTGCGTCACCTGCACTGGTATCATCGGCACCTGAACTGTTTGGAAGTATCTGTGAGTCACGAGGACTCAGCAATCTCACACCCGCGATATCAAGTCTATTTAAGCTTATGGGTAGGGTAAGGTAATGAGGTGGAGCTGCAGCAAGCGCTAAGCAAGTATGGTGGCTAACATATGCAAATAAGAGTGAGAAGAGAAGCAACGCAATGGTCGAGAAGCTAGAAGTGATCAAGAAGTGATCCTGAAACTACTTACGTTCAAACAAAACACAGGACCGTGTTCACTTCCCAGACTCCGCCGAAAACAGACCATCACTGCAACACACGCGGTTGATGCATTTTAATTGAGTCGAGTCTCAAGTCCTCTACAACCGGATATTAACAAATTCCCATCTGCCACATAACCGCGGGCACGGCTCTCGAAAGTTTATACCCTGCAGGGGTGTCCCAACTTAGCCCATCACAAGCTCTCACGGTCAACGAAGGATATTCCTTCTCCCAGGAAGACCCGGTCAGTCTCGGAATCCCGGTTACAAGACATTTCGACAATGGTAAAACAAGACCAGCAAAGCCGCCCGGATGTGCCGACAAATCCCGATAGGATCTGCACATATCGCGTTCTCAAGGCACACCGGATTGTCCAAACTTCCGGTAGGCCAGCCCAGAGTTGCCCCTGGTGGCCACCGGCGGTTGATAGGTTGGACGAACACTCAAAGGAGCACTAGCCCGGGTGTTAAAAATAAAGATGACCCTTGAGTCTGCAGAACCCAAGGGTAGAAGGCTTAGGTGGCAAATGTTAAAACCAAGGTTGGGCCTTGCTTGAGGAGTTTTATTCAAAGCGAACTGTCAAGGGTTTCCCATAACACCCAACCGCATAAGGAACGCAAAAAATCAAGGAACATAACACCGGTATGACGGAAACTAGGGCGGCAAGAGTGGAAAAAAACACTAGGCATAAGGCCGGGCCTTCCTCCCTTTACCAAGTATATAGATGCATTAATTAAAATAAGAGATAATATGATATCCCAACATATCCATGTTCCAACATGGAACAAACTTTAGCTTCACCTGCAACTAGCAACGCTATAAGAGGGGCTGAGCCAAAGCGGTAACTTAGCCAAACAACGGTTTGCTAGGAAGGTGGATTAGAGGCTTGACATGGCAATATGGGAGGCATGATATAACAAGTGGTAGGTAGCGCGACATAGCGGTAGAGCAAACAATTAGCAAGCAAATATAGAAGTGATTTCGATGGTATGGTCATCTTGCCTGAGATCCCTCAAGGAGGAAGAACGAGTCCATGAAGAAGACAAACGGACGTGGTCGAATGGATCCTCACAAACGCAACGTTACCGGAACTAACACGAAGAAGCAACACCGGAAAGAAGCAAACAACATGGTAAACACACAAGCATAACCATGGCATGATGCACAAACAAGTATAATGCATGTCCGGTTTAAATAGGCATGGTATGGCAAAGTGCACAAACAATACTACAAATTAAGTGGAGCTCAATATGTAACAAGTTGAATATTGACGAAACACCACATCAATTATTTAGTTCGCTCTTAGTTATGTACTCAACAATATTAAATGTTGGTTAACATGGGAAGAGGTGAAACATAATTAAACTAACTATTTAGGCAAGTTTAAATGAGGCCGGAAACATCAAACAATAACTCCCGAAAATCCTCATGTGCATTTAGCAATTTAATGCAAACAACAATGTTAAACATTTTAAATGTTGTTATCATGATGCAGATGACATTTGCAAGTTTTATGCAATTTTATGAAAATGTTGATAAGAGCATTTTATGAAGCATTTGTCATCATGGCGAAAATGAAAAGGGGTGCCATGGCAACGAATCCAAAAATGATGCCATGGCAACATATCGGTTCCGGTAGCTCATGGAGATACCAGTGCAAAAGAAAGTGGATGTGCGAAACATGCAAAAGTGACGGGGAGTAGTCCTGGATACCGGGTGTTGCATGGGCAGGTGGCATGGCAAACGAGGGACATGCACGAAACAACCGGGCACGATGCAAGCACAGGGTTCATCTCATACATCACACAACATTCGTCCACAGGCATCCATCTCGATGGTTATACCTTTGAAGCGTGCATTTCCGAACGGTTCGGGTTCGATGGGATGTCGATGGAAGTAGACGTTCTCGCGACGGTAGTGAAAGTAGTGGTTCATGAGTCGCGAGGGGAAGTAGTCGTTCATGTTCGTAGATGTTCGGGGTCACGACACGGAACTTAACGTCCACGGGGTCTTCACGGGTAGACGGTAGTGGTACACGTTTCGTAGTGGAAGTAGTCGTTCTCGCGACGGTAGTCATACACGTGTCGGAGAGGAACTTGGCGCATCCACGTCCTTCGGGGTTCCTTGTTGTATTTGCGTTTCGGTGCGGTACTTAGCGATTCTAGGATGTAGAGGTACACTTGTCGTTGTCGTGTAGACATTCACGTATCACCCTGGTGTAGTCGTACTTGGCGTCCGGAGAGGTTACTTGGTGAATGCACATAATCATACACAGGTCTTGTCGGATCCATAGCGACGGGAACTTGGCGCATCACTAGACTTGGCGATCTTTGACGAAGTGAAGGAGCATCGAGGGACTTGCTGGTCCCTGCTTCGGGAGGTCTCCGGAGACGCATGGAGGCAGCTCGAGCTACTGGTTGTTGGCGCATGGCCAAGCAGCGGCTGGAAGAAGTGGTCGGCGTCGGCCTTGGCATGAAGCAGGGAAGCAGCGGCGAGGGCACCACAGTAGCATGGCAACGAGGCAGTGCTGCTTGGGGTCGAGATGCAGGGCACACCAGAGGTTGGAGGCGGCGCAGAGGAAGGAGAAGGACGACCGCTGTGTTTGGGGAGGCGCCGGACTTGCTGGATCTCGCGGGGTCCTGGTGGGGCATGAGGTCACGAAGCTTCGGCGCGGTAGAGGCAAGGGAGGTGAGGAAGCGGCGCGGAGGAGGCTCGCATGAAGGGGCGGCGACCTGCAGGGTCGCCAGCATGGCCACTATGGCCTGAGGCGGGGACATACTCGGGCGACGGGAGGAGCTCCGACATCGGGTAGCTGCGGGCTCCTCTCGAGCGGCGCACTCAAGCAGACGACGAAGGCTAGGGGAGGAAGGCGTGATGGAGTAGAAATAGGGGATCGAGAGGGATTGGGACAGCGAACGAGAGATGGGGGTCGAGCGTGGTGGCGGCGGGCAGGGGGAGAGATTGAGAGGGAGTGGTTGGGGCCTATGGTTAGAGTCCAGATGGGCATGGGGAATGGTTGGGCCGGCGCGGGAGGTTGGCCTAGGCTGGGCTTCTCTCTCCATCTCTCTTCTTAGGGTTAGAAAAAAAACAAAGAAGAAAAAGGAGAAGAGATAGGGCAAGAATTTGCGCAAGCGGGTAATCTTCCTGAACTCATGAAAATGCGCTAGTACTAAAAAAATAGAAGAGACGCATGATTGAAAGAAGTAATTTCAAACTCATTTGAATTTCATTCAAATGGGTTTGAACTAGGACTTGGTTTTTGAAGTGTCCAAAAAATGTTGAAATTTTTGGAGGAACCTCGGCAAATGGGAAGAGAAATGTGGGCAAGGTTTTTAAGTCGAACTTGAAGTAGAAAAGACATGGGGAATATTTGCAAGTGTGTTAGAATATTTATTATAGCTCCCTAATATATTGGGAGGATATGTTATATAGAGAAATCACCATGTGAGTTCCCTCAATTTAAATAGATCAAAGATCCATGCGTTTTACTTAGTTGAGTTGCAAAGATTAAAGACATGATGGCATGATGACATGATGCAATGCAAACTATGCAAGGATGAATGCAACGAACCAAACAAAACACACGACAAATCTCGCAATCCATGGAAGGCATCTGGAGTTCCGGTCTTGGGGAGTTACAACACTCCACCACTACAAGAGGATCTCGTCCCAAGATCTAGGATGGCACCGGAGAGAAACAGAAGGGAAAAAGGTAAAACAAGTTGCTTATTTGACAAAAGAGTGAAACCAACGAACCTTGAGAGGTTAAACAAATTGAAAGAAAGAAAACAACGAAGATGAACAAAGTTGAAAAGACTCCGTTAGAAAAAGAGGAACAAGGAACACCATGTGAACCTTGGAGGTTGCAAAGTTATGAATGACGAGCACAATGGACAAGAAGGAATTGAAACCACTCTGGTTGAAACGGGATAAACAAGGAACAAGGAAGAAAAAATTCAAACAACACTCTATTTGAAAAGAGATGCAAGACTTGATAAGACAAAAAGAACTTGAAGAGATGACACAACACTCCGCTTAAATGGATAAGCACGAAAAGAACACGATCCTCACAATTTGAGATGATGAGTGAAAAGAGCAACATCACAATGCCTCCGGAAGAAAGAATAGAAGATGGATCATTGGAATAAAAGAATGGAGAAGGAAATGCCAACTTCTGCCACAAATTAGCTTGGAAAGCACCCTTCCAAGAAGATTATAATGGAGTTGTTGGAAAACCAACAACGAAGCGAATAAGCTTGTACTGGGCTTGTGGAAAACTTCTCAAAATTATGAGGTGAAATTCTGCCACTAACAGAAACAATAGATTGGATTGATATCAATAAGGAGACGAGAAGCTTATTTCACCGGGAGGAAAAATGAAGAACTTGGGTCATTTTTAAGCACCATAAATAGAAAAAATCCTTAGGGAAAGCTTTAGGTGAAATATAACCCAAGATAACTCTAATGAAGAGATTGATGGGTTGCAAAGGATCTCATGAACGAATTGAAAATGATGGTCTAAAATATGTCATTTCGGCCAACTTGTGAATCATGAAACATAAAGGAAACTGTCAAAATGACATAACACCACCTCAAAAGATAAGATAGAAAGAATTGCACTTTGGAATGCAAGATGAAGAATGCTTGAACTCCTCAAAACAAGACATGTGTTGGGCACCATGTTTAATCTTTGAGTATATCTTGGCGGATCATAACTTCGAGAGAAATCTTGAGGGCAATTGAAGACTGAAAGGAATCCTTGACGATCTACCACGTAGCCTCCATGAAGAACTCCGGTAATAAAAGGATGATATAAGGAAGAGAAGTTGAAAACACAAGGTGAAGCCTTGCAATGATTCAGTTGGAGCTTCGTGACAATATAATTGAGAGAGCTTGTTGCTCCGGGAAAAGTATGAAGCACTTGAACCGAAAATTTATTCATTATGAACAAACTCCGAAGGAAGGAATTAATCACTTGGGTGAAAGAAGAATAAGAATTACATTATGTGTATCCTTCACCAATTTAAATTGATGACAAGCAACAGATTGCATACAACTTATTCTTGTAGAAAAGATTAAGAGAGATATAACGTAAACTCGAGAAAAGGTCAAAAGAGATAACAACCTCGAGATATCTTGAACTGATTGATAATGGAGACACAAATCTTCTGAGATATCTTCAGCACTCTGGAACAATTGAATTGCGAGAAGTGGATGATTAAGAGGTGCACCGGCATGAGAAAACATTTGAAACGAGAAAAATATATATTCGACAAAGCTTGACTTGAATCCACCGTAGAAAAGAGAACGAAGAATGATGAACTTGAAGCTCCGTTAGTATCAGGATAAAACGGCAACTCAAGCCAAACACCAGCCCGCCCTACCTCATCGCAAAGGCAGAGGTAAATCATCTCACGGTCATACATATGACCTTTGGCAGGACCTGAACAATAAAGCAGGACATACCAGATCGATCTACGAATCGCGAGGACGTGCCTCGACACGCGACGATGGCCATCTATTCGGACGTGACAAAACTAGTCATGCGCGGGCTGAAAGCCGCGGACGGACTCCATCAGAGCTACGTCGCGATACGGCCAGATATAGAGGCACCACACACCCTCATTGCTTCATCGATGAAGTCATGGAACATGAATTCCCAGAAGGGTTCAAACCCGTGAATATAGAATCATACGATGGAACCACAGACCCCGCGGTACGGATCGAAGACTTCATTCTACATATTAATATGGCTGGCGGCGATGACCTTCATGCCATTAAATACCTCCCCCCTAAAACTCAAGGGACCAGCCCGACACTGGTTGAACAGCCTGCCCGAAAATTCCATCGGCAGCTGGGAGGACTTGGAAGAAGCCTTCCTTGATAACTTCCAAGGTACATATGTTCGACCTCCGGACGCTGATGACTTAAGCCATATAGTTCAACAGCCCGAAGAGTCCGCCGGGAAATTCTGGACTAGGTTCTTAACTAAAAAGAACCAGATTGTCGACTGTCCGGATGCCGAAGCCCTAGCGGCCTTTAAACACAGCATCCGCGACGAATGGATCGCCCGCCTTCGGTGTCAAAACCGGCGGATCTCGGGTAGGGGGTCCCGAACTGTGCGTCTAAGGTCGATGGTAACAGGAGACATGGGACACGATGTTTACCCAGGTCCGGGCCCTCTCTATGGAGGCAATACCCTACTTCCTGCTTGATTGATCTTGATGGATATGAGTATTACAAGACTTGATCTACCACGAGATCGTAATGGCTAAAACCCTAGAAGTCTAGCATGTATGACTACGGTAATAAGTATATCCCTCTCTGGACTATGTCCTCCGGTTTATATAGACACCGGGAGGATCTAGGGTTACACAAGGTCGGTTACAAATAAAGGAATCTTCATATTTCGTCGCCAAGCTTGCCTTCCACGCCAAGGAGAGTCCTATCCGGACACGGGTGCAGTCTTCGGTCTTTGTATCTTCACAACCCATCAGTCCGGCCCATGAGCAACAGGCCGGACGCCTGAGGACCCCTTAGTCCAAGACTCCCTCAGTAGCACCTGAACCTGGCTTCAATGACAAGGTATCCGGCGCGTAGGTCTGTCTTCGGCATTGCAAGGCGGGTTCCTCCTTCCGAACTCCAAGATAGTCTTCGGACGTATTGAATGTGTCCGGACCTGTAACACAACACCACACACAACCGCGGAGAGAATATAATATTCCACGAGTCCAATCTGATGAAAACTTTTATAACGTGACGTCATGCTCGCCCGGTTTTTCGAACCGTTTCCTGTCCCACTGTTCCACGTTTCGAGGCGCGGTTGCTATTGGCACGTTCTGTCGAGACAGAGATGGCGTCCCCTTATGGCGGGATTCTCATTAACATGAGCGTGGGTAACCCAACTGTTCTGTTGGAAAGATCCCTTAGGAATAGGCATGCTTTCAGGCTCAAGAGGAGGCGTTTAATTCCCGCTGCCTCTATAAAGGAACCAAGGGCCGTCCTTTTTGACGCCAAACTTCTCCTCAGCCTCTCCAACCTCGAGTTCCAGCACCCAAGGTTTCGACTTTGTTGCTCCAAGCTTCCCCATTATGTCCGGACCCAGCCCTCAAGGCCGATGGGTAGCTTCCTCCATACAGAGGAGGATATTGCGAAGCTTCGAGCGGCCAGATACCTGACCGCGGAGATCAACCACAGGCTTCCTGCTCAAGGGCAAGTTATTCCGACCCCCAAATCTGGCGAGAGGGTCATATTAATCTCACACTTCCTTCGAGGGCTAGGGCTCGCTCTTCACCCCTTCGTTCGGGGGCTAATGTTCTATTATGGACTAGATTTTCATGATCTAGCCCCAGAGTCTTTCCTCCATGTCTCGACGTTTATCATTACGTGTGAGGCCTTCCTTCGAATCCCCCCACACTTCGGCTTATGGCTCAAGACCTTTAGTGTAAATCCAAAGGTAGTCGACGGGGAACAAGTGGAATGCGGCGATGCTGTAGTCAGCTAGCTTACCAACACTCCTTGGCCAAAAGGCTCTTTTACCGAAACTTCTAATCAATGGCAGCGAGAGTGGTTTTACGATACGGAGCCCCGCAACACCAAGTGGGTAGATGCACCCATGTTTCGTCCTGGCCCACTGTTACAGCTTGCATCATGGGCCAACAAGGGGCTGGATTGGGGATCAGTTGATGAAGTGCGGACTTTACAAAGCCGCATCCGAACTCTCCTCGAGAGGGACATCGATCTTGTCAGCGTGATTCAAGTAATGCTGATTCGCCGAATCCTACCATGCCAGCGTAGGCCTCTCCGTATGTTGGAGTTCAATCTAGAAGGACCACGAATCCTACAACACTTCTTTGGCATTACACACGAAGGGATGTGGAAGTTGTTTTTCAGAAAATGAAAACATTGGCCGGACACTACTAAGGACACATGCCTTGACTGCAACCGTCCAGATACCTCGATAAGCACTTGACTCCCGAACACCCCCCTTTTTTAAGTATGCTGTAATACATTGCTGAGCAAACTATCTCCTTCCAGTGCTGGATTAAGAAAGCGAAGCTAATTAGGTGTCTGGCCCCCCTTCCCAAAGGTCCAGCGGATCCTGTATTAACAAGGATGCCAACCCCGGCACCGTACCAGATGCCTATGAAGGAGGGCAAGGCAGAGAGGACCAAAGATGGCCCCCATCCCGAAGGTGTGTCAAACATAGTGTCCCGAGGAATCAAGAATCCATCGTCCGAAAACAAAAAGAAAGGGGAAGTCAACGTCTCTTCCCCCTACGGGAAGAAAAGGACCGTCTCCGAAGATTGGGAGGAAAAGGCTCCTAGGCAAGGCAAGATGCCTCCTTCGGGTGGCTCGGGCTTGGAGGACAATGTCATCACGCAGTCCCATGATGAGGACAAGCCTCGGGCCGAATAGAAGTGAACAAGGGTGTTTTAAACACGTCCCGTCCCTTTATTGTGACATCTAGAATTTATGTTTTTTTGCAGTTCGGCATGCAGTCTTCTTCAACAATCCTCTTTCTCGGGGGATCTTCTCCCGGAGATGATGGAAAGCGAGACGCCTCCACCAATCTCCTCGCCCAACAGGGCGGACGACTTCGAGGTGTCGTCGCGGATGGTCTCTCTTGATCAACAAGTGGTGTGAGGGATGACAAATACACAACCCGAAGGTGATACTTCAGTGGCCCAGGGTCCGGGACCAACAATAAAGGCCCCGAACATTCTGGTCTGCAGCCGGATACGAATAAATAGATCCCTTCAAAGGGAGGCCGTACTCCTACAGCAGCCTCCGGAGACCTAGAGGCGCTGGATATATTGACGAACATGGTGCGACAGGCGTCCGTCTCAGAGGAACATCGTACCTTGATGGGCACGGTGGTCAAAAAGGTCCTGTCTGTGAAAAGCGGATTGAATAAGGCCTTCGTGGGCCTGCTAAGAGGCTTCAAGGTTTGTATTGTAATATGTTCGATTGTGTTTTATTCAAGAATACACCCGTGTATAGATAGTAGCCCCTGAGACTCTGATTACCTTCCCGAGGGAGGCGATCAGAGGATCAAAAGATATGCCTAGGAAATGATATGATTAATTGGAACACAGGCTGTGACCTCATCGGAAACTGCCCGGACTGTAGAGGTTGCATATTTACAACACAAGATTGATGAGGCGGATAATGATATCGCGCTTATCCACATGCGTCTTGACGAGTCGCAAGGTATGTATTCGGAGCAATCCTTACATATACGTTTTTGTAATATAAGCATGACGCTGAAAGTTGCATACTAGAATATGCATGGCCGCAGATGGTGCCACAGCCGTTGAGATTCTTCAGGCGGAGCTCGCCCGGGCCAAGGAGCAGGCCCGGTTTAGTAATGCGGCTGCCGAAAAGGCATCGGCCGAGTTGAAGGCTGAACAAGCTGCTCAGCACCAAGACGAGGAGAAAATATCCACGATGGTGCTCGAACTGAAAAATGCTACTAGCCGCTGTGAATTCCTAGAGAAGGAGAATAAAGCGAAGACGGCTGAGCTTGACAAGGCCTTGCGAGAGGCGAAAGAAGCGCGGTCCGAATCTAGAGCGGCCCGTGAGGAGATCCGGCAAGCTGGGGAGATTGCGGCTGGTAAGCCCTTTTTGCTACACACTAAGTTTGGCGATCCGAACTATGCTCAACTTAACCAAATGTGGAGTTCTCCAGGCGAGTTTTTAGACTTGCTGAAGAGTTCATCCGATGCGGCGTAGTTTTATCAGGCGCGAGAGGGGTATGCAACGGAGAAGCTTTTCTGGTCACAATTTGGCGCGTCGAAGCGCCCTCTGTTGCTGAATGAACAGATGTCCCAATGGGCCGAGCTTCATAGGATATCCGGCGCTGCCATGAAGAACGTTATAATCCGGTTGTGGCCAACTGAGCCTGTTCTGAATAGCTACTTAGGCTTGGTACAGTGGCTTGTTGATGCGATGCCACGTATCGACGCTATGAAGCGGTCGGTGTGCATTGAGGGTGCACGGATGGCCTTTGCCCGTGTTAAGACATACTGGGGGAAGATGAAGGCCATCGATGTTGCGGCAAAGAGTCCACCCAAAGGCAAGGACCATCACGCACCAGAGCATTATTTTGAGGACGTCTTAGAGGTTGCGCGCTTGATAGAAGGTCAATGCTCGAAAGAGATAATATTCGAGTGAGGTGTATGGGAATTGTAAGAGACAATTGTTATAATCAGTCTATATTTTGGTTTTGCTTAAACCCTTTTGTTCCTCCGGTGCGGTCATTTTTATATGATCTAAAAGTTTTCCAGTCGTCGGTTTCAGCCCCCTCGTAGGAAGTACGGGGGTGTTCGTAAAAGCATCTGATCACTCTTGACCCAACGTCTTGGTCCATGAAGGAGGTGTCAATGCGGTGAACCAGGCAACCAAACTATAGGGCGTTAACACTTTCACTTAGCCATAGGAGTTTTACGGTGGGTCTACGACATAGCCCTGGTATGTATGTGGCTTATTCATACGATGCGTTTACATATTTGACAGAAAAGAGGTCCTTCGTGTGACACGGAGGAATCGCTAAAGATTCCGGTAAGTCATCGAGTGGTTGACCAGCTCTCGCCGCATCATGACAGTCAGTTTTCGGCTTTCTCTAGTGAGGTGCTTAACCAGGTGAACCGGAAGCACAATCGCAGTAGTTCTCCCTTTACTACCCTAGCCGTTAGAGCGGAACGTAGGATAGCAAGCATAGGAGCCGGGCAACCCAACTATTGACCCAAGACATGATTCGGAGCTGATGCATATAAGGCCAAACTCGTGACGCCGAAGTACGCTTATAGAGCTGTTCGGACTTGTCGGCAACTTGTTTGTTCCCATACTGAGCCCCTGGCAAGTTATGCCGAGGTGTATGTTTGAAACAACCGTAGGGGCAAAACTCGGTCCTTTAGAAAAGAATGGATTATTTTTACTGGTATCTGAGTGATGTGCCAATCGTGTATATAGAATTATAGATAACAAAGCCGCAATCCTGGCTATTTGATATGCCAGGGGTCGAAGGCGGAGGAAAAAGGCACTTTAGAGGCTCGAAATAGAGAGTGTGGTCTACAAAAGTTATTTTGGACCTCCTGTCGCACGTCCACGCCGCCTGTCCTCGGTGAAGGGACTCCTTGACGGAAATAGCTATTGGGTGAGGGTACGAACCCGAACTCCGATAGAGTCTGAGGCTAGCCATTGAGCCACCTATGGAGGGGAACAAGAAAAAAGGAAGAAGAAAAAATAGTTAAAAAAGAGAAGGTTACGGAGTACTTGCAGGTCCGTCCGTATTGTGCTTCCGTCGGTGCCCAGGGTATTTTAAGTGCGTAGTTATGAATGCGCGGTACATATTTCCCAGGTATATATGCGGCGGACGGCGGGAAGCCGAACTGCTAGTCCATGTTCACTGTCTTTACTTCGGGGGGAAACTGCTTCTGACCCCTGGTGTTTGGTTGGCGAATTTTGTCGTCGTCGCCGTCGCCGGGCGGCTTCTTCCCCTTGTATTCGGCGTTTAACTTGCCGTCCTGTTTGAATACCCAAGTATTTCTGTTGGTGTGGTTAGCTGGTTTATTGGGGTGTCCATGAATCTGGCAGAGCCTATCCAATATCTTATCCAAATTGGACAGTCCGTCTCTGTTTGCCTTGAATGGCTTCTTCCGTTGACCGGGCTTGGGGCCGCTGAATTTGGCGTTGACCACTGTGTCGTGCGCTCCCTCATTACTATTGCCATGTTTGTGCTTATTGCGTGGTGGTTTCCCATTGCCATCCCGAACTTCGGAAGTGCCCGGGTCGCTGGCACTGTTGCTTCTACGAGTGAGCCAGCTGTCTTCTCCTTCGAAGTTGTCGCAGAAAGCGTCTTCAAGATCCTCCCAGCTGCCGATAGAGTTTTCAGGCAGACTGTTTAACCAGTACCTTACTAGCCCTCTGAGTTTTAGTGGGAGGTATTTGATGGCATGAAGGTCGTCTCCGCGAGCCATCTGAATATGGAGAAGAAAATCCTCGATCCATACCGTGGGGTCGGTTGTTCCATCATATGATTCGATATTCACGGGTTTAATGCCCTTTGGGAATTCATGCTTCTATACTTCGTCAGTGAAGTAGAGTGGGTGTGCGGCGCCTCTATATTGGTCCATGTCTCGACGTAGCTTAGATGGAGTCTGTGTGGAGTCCGTCTGTAGTTTTTGGCCCGGGCAAGACTAGACTTGTCCCGTCCGAATAGGTAGCCGACGTCGCGTGTTGAGGCACGTCCTCGCGATCCGTAGATCGTCCTGTTGTATCATGCTCTACTGTCTAGGTTCTGCCGAGGGTCGTATGTATGACCCTGAGCTATTTTGTCTCTGTTCTTTCTTTGGGGTGGGGCGGGCTGCTGTTCGGCTTGAGCTGCCGCTTTATCCCGACTACATAGTGGTCGGTTAGCCGCATTGTCCCGGCCGCGTGGTACAAGTGCCGGCGGCTCCTCGTCAAACTAAGGTAGCAATCTATGCTTCGGGTAACCCTTGGCTGTGTGCTTGGGGCCGTATTATTCGGCCCCTAGGATGTCTATCCATCTATCGTTGATCAGGTCTTGGTCAGCTTGAAGTTGATGTTGTTTCTTTTTCAGGCTCCTTGCTGTGGCTAATAGTCGGTGTTTAAAGCGCTCCTGCTCAAGAGGTTCCTCAGGCACGATGAAATCCTCGTCGCCGAGGCTCTCCTCATCCTCGGAGAGCGGAAGATAGTTACTGTCCTCCGAGTCTTTGTGTGTGGCCTGTTCATACGGGCTATCGTGCCCGTCTTCCAGTTCATCCTGTTTGGATGTTGCCCCAACATGGGCTTCATTGTCTTCGGTATCGTCCGAGGTGTTGTTTTCTCCGGTGCCGGTATTGCTGTCTTTTGCATGACGTGACTTAGAGCGGCGCCGCTGACGCCGGCGTCTGGGCTGTTTCTCAGGAGGTTTATCCTCAACTAGATCTTCTTTATCATCGTCGTTAGTTTCTTTAAGTGTATCCACCATGTATACGTCGTATGAAGAAGTGATCGTCCCGCGTCCGGTGAGTGGCGGATTTCGGCCCTGCTCCTCTTCGGCATCGTCGTCTATACCATTGAAGTCCTCGACAGTAGCTATGGAGTGGGTGGCGGGTGGGAAACAAGATTCTCCATCATCAGCCCCTAGTTTGAACCAAACATAGTTTGGCTGTGAGTCCCCCGCTAAGGACAAGTTCTTTAATGAATTTAGCACATCGCCCAAATGAGAGTGCTAGAAGATACACTACAAAAAATACACTTCCGTGATGATACGTGTTTGTCACAGTAGGTTGCGTTTTTTGTCATGCATGTACATCCATGATGATTTTATGACAGAATCAAGATAGTCATACCTGTGCCGTTGTAGAAGTGTTCCATGACATTACCAAAATTATCATCATGGAAGTGTCCACTTCCATGACGATAAATCGCGCGTCACAGAAGCGCTTTCGTCAAGAGTGACTGACACGTGGCATCCACCGTAACAGAACGCCGTTAAGTTATCGGGTCGGTTTTTGGATCCGATAACCTGTTAACAGCCCCGACCAATGGGGATTTTCCACGTGTAAAATCATCATTGGCTGGAGGAAACACGTGTCGGCTCATCGTTGGGACAGATGTCATCCACTCATTGGACGGAAGGCGCCTATGATACTTCGACACGTGGCACGGCCCAACAGAGGCCCATTCCTGTGAAAAGGCCGACCCGTTTGACTTGGTCAAAAGGTGGCGGGCCGGCCCGGAATGCCTGTTAACAGCCTGTTCGCATATAGCCCATTTACAGCCCACTAAGCCAAGGCCCGTTACGCCCTATCCAAATTAGGCCCAGTAGCGTCATCTGGGCCATCTAATATGATTCCAGCCCATTTTCACTTCTGGCGCATGTATGGCCCATGACGTCTTTCGGCCCATATGAGGCCCTATGTAACTTTTGGCCTATTAACGGCCCGTGGTGAAACTGACCCGTAATGAACAGTGTATCACTTTACACCCATTAACGGCTCGTGGTGAAACTGGCCCGTAATGAACAGTGTATCACCTTATACCCATTAACGGCCCGTTATTCCATTGGCCGTTTCCAGCCCATGTTATCTTTCGGCCTTCTCAGAGCCCATTTATTCTTGGGCTCATTTCCAACATTCGTTTACTTACTGCCCGTTACTGTCATTTTTTGCTTGTGGGCCAAATTCAGCCCGTGGTTACAGTCGGCCCATTTGTGGTCCGTTAATATGTTGGGCCATTTTCATAGCGTCATCAAATACGGCCTATTGACGATGGCCCATTATGGTTGGCCCATGAACGGACGATTCCAACTCTAGCCCGTTTACAGCCATAATGCGGTCTGTTTGGCCCATGTTTGGCCAATCGATCATACGTCCCGTATAAGGCCCATTGATGATACGACCCGCAGAAGGCCCATTGTTTCTACGGCCCGTAGAAGGCCCATTGTTTCTACGGCCCGTAGAAGGCCCACTGTTTCTACGGCCAGTAGGAGGCCCAGTGTCACTACAGTAAATATTAGCCCATGGTTATTGTGGCCTAGTTTTAAAAAATAGGTTATTGCAGCCACTAGCTAACCACGGAAAAAGAACTACACTGACTACAAGAAAAAAAATAAACAAGACAACAAGGAAATAAATAAGCAAGCAACTAACACTAGGCTATCACGGCTATTACACATATTACATCCACTGGGCATCAAAGTTCGCCACCAGTGCAAATATAGGGAACAAAGCAGCATATCATATACACTGGTTGTCAAAGTTGGCGACCAGTGCAAATAAACGCCGCAGCAAAACAAATCCAGAACTGAAACCACTTCAGAATATCTCAAGAAACAATATCCTAGGTACCCATAATGCTGGCAAGATGCTTAGCAAGCTTATTAACTTTCTCTTGTTTGGCGCTTAAATCCTCCAGCGGTTGCTGTTGCACCAGAAAATATGCATCTGAATTCTGCAGGGATTTCCTCAGCCCTTCAGCTTCCTGTTGCAGCACATCTGATTGATGTCTTTCAACTTGAAGTTGAGACTCAAGAAGACGAAATGATTCAGGCAGCGAGTTCGAAGAGCTTGTGCCAGCAGTAGTGGCCAGTAACTCGAACACTACATCAAGACAGGACTTCTGGGTTCCCTCACTGTCGTCAAGATAGTTTTTGTCAGCTTTCTTGGAGACCAACAGGGATGTCTCACTATCTTGAACCTTATCTGCATTACTTCCTTTACCATTGGATAACGTGGTACTGTTCTCCAATATTTTGTCCGCATTCTAAAAGAGAAACAAGCAGACACATCACATGTTTACCATGTTGTATATGAAACTCATTTTGGTAAATGAGTTCAGTAGTAAAGTGGACATGATAACAGCATGAAACAAACATATATCTATGTACCATGGTCACATTATGGTCTATATCATTCTAGTTTTTGTTGTCAAATCAAGATAGAGACACAGTTCAAATAATATTTGTTCAAGACAAAGCAGAATAGACAGAATATAAGTGTGGGTAACTATAGAGCAATAACAACACTTGTAATGTGCATGACATGAGAACATAACTGTTTCTTCAATTGAAACTGAAATCAACATAGAGCAGGTTACAACAGCAAACCAGTTAAAGAAACTGGTTTAAAACATACCTGTTGTGCCATTGGAGTTTCAATTCCATCCTTAGAATTTGAAAATAGTTGGTATGAGTAAATACAGTAATGCAAGAGCAAAGGAGTATGAACCATAGCTACAGAACCTGACTTGAGAACAAATATTCTTCTCCTTTAAGCGTTGAGTTGGGATTCGGAGTGGTGGTCCTCGTGCTTTGGGCACTGCAGTTCCCTTACTAACTGCTCGTGTTTGGGTGCTCTGTGGTGGAGACGGTGCTGTGTCAACTGGAACTGGGTTACTATCTGCCAGTGTTGGGGTTAGAAGGGGTGTAGCTAGTTCTCTGTCCAACTGGGTAGGGGTAGAATCTGCGAGTCTGGGTTATGTGTGGTGGATCTAGTCCTTGGGCAGTACAACCGTGGTTCTATCTGCATCAACTGGTAGCACTATCTTTTCTGAAGACCGTGTTGTTACTCCCTTAGATACTGGCATCACGCTCTCCAATTCAAATGGCTGATAAACAAGAAAAGTAATTGAAAGTATAGACATTGTATGATAGACAGGTGCAATGGATAGTGGGGAATAAAAGAGGGCATGAAATAATTCATATTTATGTTGTCTAACCAAACAGGATAGCATGACACAATTTCACATATATGATGGCTAACTAAACAGGATAGCATGACACAATTTCACATTATGATGGCTGACTAAAAAATATGGAAAGATATAGTTCAAAATATGAGACTATGTAAATAGGATGACATGACATAACTATATAATGTGTTTATTAAATAGGTTGGCATGCCACAATTCACATACATTCACAGATAGAATGCCATAATTCAAAATATGATGACTGTAAACACTAAACAGGATGAGATGATATAACTATATGATGTCCTTATTAAATGGGTTGCCATGCCATAATTCAGATAGATGATGTGTATGTACTATGTAAACATGATGGCATGATATAATTCAAATATATGATTTATATAGTAAGCAAGTAAGTAGATGGCAATCCATATATGATGTAAAAACTAAGCAATGCAAGACAACATGCATGACATGGGTAATATAACCCTGCCTAGTTTGAGCATAGACCTCAGGGGGGAAATAGGACTGGTCATCAATCTCTGAATCCTCCTCTGAGGAGCTCTCTATAACCAGCAAGATGTCTGCTTCAACAGGTAGCATTGTCTGCTCTGAATACCTTGTTTTCACTCCAGATACTTCCATCACCGCTTCAAATGGCTGATGCACAGGAAGAGTAGTTGAATATACAAACGTTGTCGACAAATGGAACACGTAATACAAAAAAATGATAGCATGATATAATTCACATACATGATGATTGGCTAAATAGCATGGCATTGCATAATTCACATATATAATGCATTTGCAACAAGGTAGCATTGTATAATTCACATATATAACATCTTGCAACAAGATGGCAATGCATAATTCACATATATGGTAATTAGACACTGAACAGGTGGCATTCACACAAAGCATGTCTAAACTAATCAAATGACATAGCAATGTGAGACACCATATGCACGATATGAGCAACATAACCCTTCCAAGTTAGAGCATACACCTCGGGGGGGGGGGATAGGACTGGTCATCTGTCTCTGAATCCTCCTCTGAGGAGCTATTCGTAATCGGCGAGATATGCGCTTCGTTAGGTAGCATAGTCTGCTCTGAAGACCTTGTTTTCACTCCAGAATTTGCCATCACCGCGTCAAATGGCTGATGCACATGAAGAGCAATTGAATGTATTAACATTGTTGACAAATGTAATATGTAACGAAAAAAAGGATGACCTGATATAATTTACATATAAGATGACTGGCTAAGCAAGATGGCATTGCAAAATTCACATATATGATGCCTGGCTAAACAAGATGGAGTTGCATAATTCACATAAACGATGAATAAACTAAACAGATGGCATTCACACAAAGGATGTCTAAACTAAGCAGATGACATATTTGATGTATAAAGTAAGCAATGCAAGACACCATATGCATGATATAACCAACATCAGCATGCCAAGTTAGAGCGAAGACCTCAGGGGGTAAATAGGAGTTGTCTTCTCCTTCTGAATCCCCCTAGATAGATATCTTCCTCTCGATTACAATCGGAAATGTGTGGAGGGGGCCTGCCTTTGCGCCTACCATGGAGCGACGTCTGCATGAAATTTTATTGCCACACAAGGCTCGTCTCTTTTGCTCTACATGTTCAGTTCCATTGTTTACAATAACTGTCATGCATAGGAATAAAACATAGTGAGATTATGTAAGGAGTGCATGCAGAAATCCAGAGTGATGGTAGCAACTTGTGGATAGACTCAAAACCAATAATAGCAGGCAGATAATGGCTTCAGTTAAAAAATACAGATAATGGCTTCTTTACTGTTTGTTTCCCACCCAACATGAAACTCATAGTAGACACCGAAGATTAACCAGATAGTAGATAGATACTATTGATAGCGGCACCGATATGTACCCCACAACCATTTAAAAACTCAAGTTTGACCATTAGTTTGGAGCTGACTCAGAGTCTAATCGGTGAACAGGACGATAAAGTAGCATGTAATATTAAGCGATGCATAACGTAAGCAGACACAAAAGAGTCCGACCTCTCTTGCGGACCCGTGTAGTCCTCGAGGTCATCTCCTCGGTTGATGATGGTAATGCAGTTTTCATGGTTGCCAGCGGCAGGGAAGAAGATCTGAGGCGGCGAAAGACAGTCTGGAGGCCGGATCCCTGCTGTGCTGGACCCTTCTGTCGTTGGAGCAGCTGAGCTGGGGTGGACGATGGTGCATCAGGAGCGGGACAAACCACACAAGGTTTTGTTTGACAACTATCTGTAAGAGAAGTAATTCTGTAAGGACTCATTTGAATTGGAGGATTCCAACAATGCAGGGATAGGAAATAGACAAGAATAGGATAGGAATGCATGTGCAAACCAGATAATTTAAAAACATAGGATTTCTGCCAATCTGGGTGTTTGATTCACAACAATTAGAAGATCACAGGATGCCAAGAAGCATTGTGAGATTAAGTCAAACCATAAGAAAATGTACGGTTATAATGCTATTATGCTACTATCTCTTAGTCTTGTGCTTCATGAATAGGAATTTGAAAAGGAGGACAAGTGAAAATTAAAATTCCTACGTTTTTTTCTTTCAAGGAGACACTAAAGGAACAAATCCGTGTGCTTAGTGGACAATATATATATATATAACATGTAGAGTAAAAAGGAGATGCAACAAGTGTACAACCTCTTTGGCGAAGCCATGTCGATCTCAGCGTGATTGGGTTGGCCGGTGAGGATGCTCCGGCTGACTTTGCTGTCGGACGAGGGGAAGAAGATCTTAGGCGTCTGGAGATGGAGCCCGAGGTACTGCTCCGCTGTGATGGAGGGTTTCATTGTTGGAGCAGCTCCGGTGAGTTGTAAGACGCTGAGGCTAAACCAGGACAAGAGAGACAACAAACAACGTTAACCTGAGCGGAATTCTAATAGCATCTCCAATACATGACGTAAAATACATAACCACAAAGTGCTAGATGTAAAATACATCAACCGCTCGTCTCTGAACTTAACTGTCGAGACTGAACTTAACTGTCAAAACTGAACTTAACTGTCGAAACTGAACTTAACTGTCGAAACTGAATTTTGCTGTCGAAACTGAATTTTGCTGTCGAAACTGAACGCACTAGCAAGGTGAGGTTACACATCGGTCGACTGAATTTTTCATCTCTGGTCAGTCGATTTTGCAGCCATTGGATACGAAATCAAGGGCCTGTGGTTCATCTTCAACCTCCACCCCCATGAGCCGCCAGCCACCACCGGCCAAATAGCAGCCCCCCGCCGCCCACCGCCGGCGGTGCGCTGCCCCGCCCGCCCCGAAAACACTCCCTACCGCCAGTCCGCCGCTGCCCCGGCCATCCCTCTAGGCCCCCCATGCCGAGGTTTTTCTCCGGCGATACCCATGCCACCGCCCCGCCAATGCCCCGCCACCGCCGACGACCACCGCCCCCATCCTAAACCCTAAGATAGATAGTGGGGTACCACTCCGGCGAGCCCCCCTCCCTGCTGCGGCTGGTTCTTCCTTCACCCCGGCGAGCCCGCCCCCCCACCCCCTGAAAATCGACTGACCTAAAAGTCCATTCAGTCGACTGAAGTGTAGCTAAATCGGATCAGCATCGCAAGCAAGAGCAAGAGCGAGAGCAGCAACACGAGCAAGAGCAATAGCAAGAGCAGACCAGGCAGGGGACCGAGAGCAAGAGCAGAGCAGCAGCGCGCGCGAGAGCTAAAGAAATAGCAGCTCCTACTGATGTGGACGTCGCCGCCGAGGGAGAAACGTCGTGGAGGAAGTGGCCGGCGAGGCCGCCGTGGATGGAGCCACGCCGTGTCGGCTCGGGACCGAGCGCCGGCAGCACTGTGAGATCGAATCAAGAAGAAAATGCGGCGATTAGTGTACAACCTCTTTGGTGGCGCTAATTAGGCCGCGGCTTCATTCGAGGAAACGGTGATGATGATGCTCTTCCGATGGTATAGGTGAAGACGGCGGTGTGGGAATGGAGGTGGCGCGAAAGACGAGGGGAACGTCGGGGCAGCTCCTTGGAGGTGGAGGAATGGGTGGCTGAACCAGCGGGATGATGAGATCGACGATGGATCCTCATCCGGTATGGTGGATGAGGGACGTCGAGGTGTTGCTGTGGATGACGTCGTCGGGGAAGAGGCTCCGGCTGGGTGGCGGACGGAGCAGGGTGTGGGGTTTCGTCACGGGTTTTCACGGCCTCGGTGTACGAATGGGTGGGCAGATGGGATGGCAGTGGGGAACCATGGCTTAGAGACACGCTTGTCCGAAATGTGGGGTAAGTTACGAAAGTACCCCCACCGATTTGAGGCGGTTCTTTCGGTTCAGGGGTACCACGGGCATTTCACGTGTCGGGATTTCACAGGAGGTGGGAGTTTTCGTGTGCGTTGTAATTTCGGAATAGCAAGGCGCGGGTTGAGATGGAGGGAGTTGTCAAAGAACAACGAGACAAAGATATATCTTAAATATTTTGGGCTAACAAGGCGTGGGTTGAAATTTCCGAACAAGCCTAATGTGTACTGTACCAAATCAATGTGCACTACAAATGTCATTCAAAACTTTGAATTCATCTTATGTTCGATTAAAATATTTCGCTACGTGTATAATGCATGCAACCTACTAATCAAATGAACGTTTTAATGCATTCCAAACGTATATACTACCGCTTCAATATGAACTAACTTTGAATTCGTTCCTCTATTTGAATAAGATCTACAGTAATGATTGTTGTGAAGTCAAAGCATTTGAATTGGTTTCTCTGTTTTAATAAGATCTACAATCATCATTATTGTCAAGTTAAACCATCGTTTCTGTATTATCTTCACAGCACACCACATGATTAGTCTCGAGTTACATATGAACTATGTGTACTATATGAACTCGAACTAGATTTTTTGAATCCACTTTATTTTGATTTCAAATCACATTACATTTCTAGCTCTAGCTAGATCTTCATAATCTAAACCATGTCTCATATGTATAATGTGTTCATCACATTATGTATGGTGCCCCCCCCCCTACGCCTACAAGTATTTAGATGTGAGTTGCAAACACCACACATTACCACAAAATCAAATAAAATGTGAGAATGTTCGATATATAGTATTGTTTAGATTGTTCGATATTTAGTTGTAAGCTGCAAACGCCACACATTATCACAAATTCAAATAAAATGTGAGATTGTTCGATGTATAGTATGGTTTAGATTGTTCGGCATTTAGCTGTGAGTTGCAAACGCCATGCATCATCACATTATGGTATAGCATGTGCACAGCACGTGTATCACCGCTATATTCATGCATGCAATGTTTAAAACACTATGATATCCTATTCAAATATATGAATCCGCTTTCATATCAAATTATGATCTTTGTTAGTCTCTTACACCCACACAATCCTCTAACCTTTGTAGCTACCACTAACTTTCTCTCGTGCATGCACACGCCCTCCTCGCCCTCCCCCTCCCTTGGCATTCTATCCACCGGGCACATTCATTTTTTTCTTTAGGTCGTTCTCCCAGAGTCTCCACAACTCCTTTCCGACACACACCGATCGATAAACCTCTCCAGTGATGCCTGCCTACAACATACACACACACCTTCAATCTCCTCCTTTATGTGTCCTTGCCTCGTGTCTCTCATACGGTCAGACACACGTGTAAAATCTCGCCCCTCTTTTCATCGATCTCACAACCGCACACTCCTCCCCCTATCTAGCCAGTAGTTGGGCCTCTCGCACCATCTCCTAGCTCCATTCTCTCTGTCTATCCGTCTCGCTGGGCCTTATTTGCCTCTAACAAATGGACGTACACCGACCGATCTCTCGCTATACATATAGCTAGCTAGGTCCTTATAACTCGTTTTTACCCACACGTCAATCGATCTACCTCATTAGTTGTGTCTCTCCCTTCCTTAGACAAACAAAAATTGATCTACCGATCTAGTTAGGTTTGCTTACCAAACACATGGTTCCCCTTCATCATCCATGGACGCGTCCCGACAGATCTATCACGCACAGGCACACAGAGAAACACATCTCCACTCTTATTGATAACATTGCAGTTCCACCCTCAGTTTGTCTAGTAGGCCTCTCCCACCATCTTTAAGAAGCAACTCCATCACCCATCCAGCACTCTACCCCTCTCCCTCCCTCTCTCTCTCCTCTCTGTTTCTCTGTCCCATCATATTTCCCGTCCTTCAGTTATGTATGGATGTCGACCGATCTCCCTCAAGACATAGCTGGGTCTCTCCTTCTCAACACATATACGAGTCGTTCTACCTCTATAGTTAGGCCTCTGCCTACCCCCCCCCACCCCCCTCCCCCCACACACACCGATACATCGAGCGCTCTAGTCATGTCTACCTGCCACACACAAACTTGACATGTGCCCTCTAACGTTCCGGTAGGCCAGTCGCCCTATTTCTTTGACTTGCACACACACACACACACAATTTCGATGGCTCTCTTCATCGATCTCGCACCCACCCACTTGATCCTCTCTTCGACTCTATCGATAGCTATGACCCCTCCCTCTCTTCTCGTGGATTGCCCGACCCTCTATGTATGATATGGATAGGCCTCCATTTCACACACATTGCATGCAAAATTTTGTTTGAGATGTCATCGACACATATTCCCACAAATAATTCATGAAATGAACCCCCCATCCCACCCCCACCACAAAACAAAAAACACTCACGAACGCGGTTTGTATCTCTCACACACACCCACGTAGGTGGGGGACGTGCACGAAGAGAAGAGGTGCATGCACGGCGCACGTACTCCCGTCTCTTTCCCAACCACACCCGCGCGGGTACACGGTGGAGCTCATTTCTGTACAAAAAAGGCAGCCCACTTGGTAATTTGGCACGTGTACTGGTTGTCCACTTGGAGGAGGGAGGATCGTCTACCACGGGTGAACAAACAAATTGCGACTTGACGTGTTATGTTAAAGAAAGAGGCAAACCATGTGGGGCCTAACTTAGAGGCAAGGCTCTATACACTGGAGTACTTTTGATGTGTCCCGTCAACTCACAGAACGAGGAGAAGCTTGCTTAGTACGCCGTCTCCCCCGTTCCTAAATATAAGTCTTTGTAGAGATTTCACCATGAACCACATGCGGATGTATATAGATGCATTTTAAGTGTAGATTCATTCATTTTGTTCCGTATGTAGTGGAATCTCTACAAAGACTTATCTACTAGTAATAGCTAGCCCCCACTACTAGGAATTCTCTATCCTCTCCTTGAGCCACATCATCAAAATTGATGTAGCCGTTAGATGAAGTAAATCAGTCCATAATAGCCGTCTGATCTAGACGTTGAGAGGCTCCGCACTAAGCCACATGCAAGCATGCAGAAATACCGTGGCACATGCATGTGAGTGGGTTTTAAATCACATCAACATGTCTGCATGCAAGCATGCACCGGTAGCATGCATGTAAGTGAGCTTGTAAGTCCCATTAACATGTCAAAAACAAAAATATAATCCCATTATGCAGTAGGAGTTGGCTGATCTTTTTTCCTTACATGGGATGATCTAAATGATGATGGGAGTTTATTTAGTTTGGCTACCACATTTGTCATGTGGTTATAGAGTTTATTTTAGTTCTATGAAATCGATAATTTTGCGCAGAGAGATATACCGCTGTTCCGCGGCAACGCACGGGGACTCATCTAGTAATATTTAGGAATGGAGGGAGTACTATGTAAAGAGTTAGGCGTTGCACGGTGATAGTGTGAGGTGGGCCATGTAATCACTGAGCCTGCTTGTTTTCACTGCTCTTGCACGCCTCCGTTGTAAGAATGCAGAAAATTGTAATCTAGTAGTAGTACCTCCTTTCGCCGAAAGCGTGGTGTCGGATTTCGGGTTCCAGCAGACCCTTGAGATTCGAACACTGGGGTGCGCGCGGAGATCTCTCCCCTATCGATCTACGTCCAATCTCCTCGCGGGATCTAAGCTGGAAACAACGAACAACACAAGGGACACGAGGTTTATACTGGTTCGGGCCACCGTTGTAGTGTAATATCCTACTCCAGTGTGTGGTGTGGTGGATTGCCTCAGGGGCTGACGATGAACCGTACAAGGGAAGAACAGCCTCGCCAGAGGTGTTCTTGAGCTGGTGCGATGAACTGCTTGGGTGAGTTCAGTCGCCTCTCTCTCTCTCTCTGCTAGGGTTCTATCAGATCTCTAGATGTCCTCCTACTCTGTGGTGGCTATCTCTATTTATAGAGGCCCTGGGCCTCTCCCCAAATAATGAGCGGGAAGGGCGCCAACAATTGGCCGTTTTGAAGGGGAACATCTAGTACAAGTTATCCTGACCAAAGGTGGTCTTCGGCTGCCAAAAGCACTGGTGATGACGCCGTCTTGGGCTCCACGGCGACCTCCGTCCTGCCGCTCTGTTGGTCTTGGTCTCGTTGCACCGGAATGGTAACCTTTCCCCGATGCCTTGGCCTGTGCTTGCTCCCTTTGCACCAAAGGGGAAACAAGGACACTGCGCAGGCAGGCGCCTACCTGCCGCCCGCCTGGTCTCGATCGTCATGGCTTGCGTCACGGGCTCCTCGCGAGGTACCCCTGCCTTGATCTCTCCGCCTCCTTGCGAGCCTGCCTGATGAGGCTGCCTCTGAGGAAGCTTTCTGTCATCCGCCCCGCGAGGCTTGGCCCCTTGCGAGGATCTTGAGCTTGAGCTGATGAAGATGGGCCACGCTGGCCCCCCACTTGAGCCACGCCGCAGGCCGTAGGCAGGCAAGTCTTTGGACCCCCATTCCCAGAACGCCGACAGTAGCCCCCGGGCCCAAGGCGCGCCCGGGCTTGGCCGGGCAGGGAAGCAAAGGGGGAGCGCTAAGTGCTGCGGGCCCCAACAGCCTGCGGCCTTGGGCGCCGCATGGCGATTGATTGGACGTGGGCGTCTGCGCTTCCCCATGATGCCTCGGCGGCCGCACGACTTGACAAGTCCCTGCATGCAAAGAGACTAGTCATGATTACCTGCGATCGTGGTTCTCGGCGGTTGGCCTCCTCCGGCTATAAGTACGGGGCTGCGTGAGCCCCTTCAGCCCATCCCTTCTTGCTGCTCCTTTTCTTCTTCTTGGCTACTCGCCGTTCCCATGGCTCCAAAGAGATTCTTGGCCATGGAGAAAGGAAAGGCCCGCCAGGCAGGGCCTGACTCCCCCCCGACCAAGCGCGGCCGAGGCCGCCCTCACAAGTATTCCACGGTCCCCGTAGTGGCTTCCCTCGGCCATGGAGGCGGTTCCCTACGCGGTGGTGAGCGCCCGGTTGCTGATGGGGGGCACGCCGTGGCTATGCGCCCCCCTAGGCCATGCTTTTGCTCTGCGGAGGTGCTGCCAGAGTTCGTCATGTGGTCGGCGGACCCAACCAGCACCCGGCTCCAGCTCCCCCGTTTCTTCGTAGGTGAACTGCCGGCCAGCGCACGGTGCGGCCTCTGGCTCCAGGCAGATGGTTGCTGCAGCAGGGCCTCCTGGGCTTCGCTGGAGGTCTCCATTTCTGGGAATGGGACCCTGCCCCGCGGTTGGCAAACGTTTGCCCACGCGCGCGGTCTGGGCCGGCGGTGCACCCTGTACTTCAAGTTTGATGGCGACGCCACCCTCTACATGAGGGTGTTCGGGGAAGACGGTCGCCGTGCTGGGTGCTGCCCCGAAGACGACGCCCGCGGCCGCTTGCCCAACCCCGGCACTGACCAGGATGAAGACGGCGACAGGCGTACAGGCGGCGGTGCTTGGGGTTCGCTGAGCTTCGGCGACTCCCTCTCAGGCAGCAGCTCCTCCAGCGGTGGCCGCGACCAGCCCCCGCGCTATCGCGCCCGCCTGGGCGAAGGTAGCGGACCAGCCCACCGTCGCACCCCGGTGAAGCGAGAGGAGGGGTCCGCCTGAGCCCTAGGAGCAGTGCTACCTCTTGAGCTTGCGTTGGATTTCCCCGAAGAGGAAGGGATGATGCAGCAGAGTAGCGTAAGTATTTCCCTCAGTTTCTGAGAACCAAGGTATCAATCCAGTAGGAGGCCATGCTCAAGTCCCTCGTACCTACACAAACGATAGCTACTCGCAACCAACGCGATTAGGGGTTGTCAATCCCTTCACGGACACTTACGAGAGTGAGATCTGATAGATATAATATTTTTGGTATTTTTGGTATAGAGATGCAAAGTAAAAAGTAAAGGCAAATTAAAAAGCAAAACAAGATTAAAGTGATGGAGACTGATATGATGAGAATAGACCCCGGGGCCATAGGTTTCACTAGTGGCTTCTCTCAAGAGCATAAGTATTCTACGGTGGGTGAACAAATTACTATTGAGCAATTGACAAAATTGAGCACAATTATGAGAATATCTAGGCATGATCATGTATATAGGCATCACGTCCGCGACAAGTAGACCGAAACGATTCTGCATCTACTACTATTACTCCACTCATCGACCGCTATCCAACATGCATCTAGAGTATTAAGTTAAAAACAGAGTAACGCCTTAAGCAAGATGACATGATGTAGAGATATAAATTCATGCAATATGAAATAAACCCCATCTTGTTATCCTCGATGGCAACGATACAATACGTGCCTTGCTGCCCCTTCTGTCACTGGGAAAGACACCGCAAGATCGAACCCAAAGCTAAGCACTTCTCCCATGGCAAGAACTACCAATCTAGTTGGCCAAACCAAACGGATAATTCGAAGAGACTTGCAAAGATAACCAATCATACATAAAAGAATTCAGAGAAGATTCAAATATTATTCATAGATAGACTTGAATCATAAACCCACAATTCATCGGTCTCAACAAACACACCGCAAAAAGAAGAAGATTACATCGAATAGATCTCCACGAGAGAGGGGGAGAACTTTGTATTGAGATCCAAAAAGAGAGAAGAAGCCATTTAGCTACTAACTGTGGACCCGAAGGTCTGAAGTAAACTACTCACACTTCATCGGAGAGGCTATGATGATGTAGAAGCCCTCTGTGATGACGGCCCTCTCCGGCGGAGCTCCGGAACAGGCCCCAACATGGGATCTCGTGGATACAGAAAGTTGCGATGGTGGAATTAGGTTTTTGGCTCCTCTTCTGTTCGTTTGGGGGTACGTAGGTATATATAGGAGGTAGGAGTACGTCGGTGGAGCTCCGAGGGGCCCACGAGGCAGGGGGCGCACCCTTGGGGGGGCCCCACCCTCGTGACCGCCTCTCTGATGCCTTGGCGTAGGGTCCAAGTCTCCTGGATCACGTTCGGTGAGAAAATCACATTCCCAAAGGTTTCATTCCGTTTGGACTCCGTTTGATATTCCGTTTATTCGAAACACTGAAATAGGCAAAAAAAATAGCAATTCTGGGTTGGGCCTCCGGTTAATAGGTTAGTCCCAAAAATAATATAAAAGTGGAAAATAAAGCCCAATATAGTCCAAAACAGTAGATAATATAGCATGGAGCAATCAAAAATTATAGATACGTTGGAGACGTATCAGGCATCCCCAAGCTTAATTCCTGCTCGTCCTTGAGTAGGTAAATGATAAAAAGAGAATTTTTTGATGCGGAGTGCTACTTGGCATAATTTCAATGCAAATCTTCTTAATTGTGGTATGAATATTCAGATTAGGAAGATTCAAAACAAAAGTTCATATTGACATAAAGAATAATAATACTTCAAGCAAACCAACAAAGCAATTATGTTTTCTTAAAGTAACATGGCCAAAGAAAGTTCATCCCTACAAAATCATATAGTTTAGTCATACTCCATTTTCGTCACACAAAAATGCTCTCATCATGCACAACCCCGATGACAAGCCAAGCAATTGTTTCATACCTTAATAATTTCAAACTCATAAACTTTCACGCAATACAAGAGCGTGAGCCATGGATATAGCACTATGGGTGGAATAGAATATAATGGTGGGGGTTATGTGGAGAATACAAAAAAGGAGAAAGTCTCACATCAACGAGGCTAATTAATGGGCTATGGAGATGCCCATCAATTGATGTCAATGCAAGGAGTAGGGATTGCCATGCAACGGATGCACTATAGCTATAAATGTATGAAAGCTCAACAAAGGAAACTAAGTGGGTGTGCATCCAACTTGCTTGCTCACGAAGACCTAGGGCACTTGAGGAGGCCCATTGTTGGAATATACAAGCCAAGTTCTATAATGAAAATTCCCACTAGTATATGAAAGTGATAACTTAAGAAACTCTCTATATGAAGAACATGGTGCTACTTTGAAGCACAAGTGTGGAAAAAGGAATAGTAGCATTGCCCCTTTTTATTTTTTTATTTTTTGGGCCTTCTTTTTTTTCTTTGGACTTTTTTGGGACAATGCTCTATTGAATGGTGATCATCACACTTCTATTTATTTACAACTCAATGATTACAACTCGATACTAGAACAAAGTATGACTCTCTATGGATGCCTCCGGCGGTGTACCGGGATATGCAATGAATCAAGAGTGACAAGTATGAAAAAATTATGAACGGTGGCTTTGCCACAAATACTATGTCAACTAGATGATCGTGCTAAGCAATATGACAATGATGAATGTGTCATGATAAACTAGATGGTCGAAAGTTGCATGGCAATATATCTCGGAATGGCTATGGAAATGCCATAATAGGTAGGTATGGTGGCTGTTTTGAGGAAGATATAAGGAGGTTTATGTGTGAAAGAGCGTATCATATCACAGGGTTTGGATGCACCGGCGAAGTTTGCACCAAGTCTCGATGTGAGAAAGGGCAATGCACGGTACCTTAGAGGCTAGCAATGATGGAAGGGTGAGAGTGCGTATAATCCATGGACTCAACATTAGTCATAAAGAACTCATATACTTATTGCAAAAATCTACAAGCCATCAACAACCAAAGTATTACGCGCATGCTCCTAGGGGGATAGATTGGTAGGAAAAGACCATCGCTCGTCCCCGACCGCCACTCATAAGGAGGACAATCAAATAACACCTCATGTTTCAAATTTGTTGCATAACGTTTACCATACGTGCATGCTACGGGATTTGCAAACTTTAACTCAAGCACTTCTCAAATTCACAATTACTCTACTAGCATGACTTTGATATTACTACCTCCATATCTCAAAACAATTATCAAGCATCCAACTTTTCTTAGTATTCAACACACTCAAAAGAAAGTTTCACAAATATTTAATACCAAGCATGTTATTATTAAGCAAATTACGATGCTATTAAGACTCTCAAAATAATTTAAGTGAAGCATGAGAGATCAATAGTTTATTTAAAAAAATCCACCACCGTGCTCTAAAATATCTAAGTGAAGCACATAGAGCAAAATTATAACGCTCAAAAGATATAAGTGAAGCACATAGAGCAAAACTACTTAGCTCAAAAAGATATAAGTGAAGCACATAGAGCAAAACTACATAGCTCAAAAGATATAAGTGAAGCACATAGAGTATTTTATCAAATTTTAATTCATGTATGGCTCTCTCAAAAGGTGTGTAAAGCAAGGATGATTGTGTCATATTAAAACACAAAGACACAAATAATACAATACGCTCCAAGCAAAACACATATCATGTTGGTGAATAAAAATATAGCTCCAAGTAAATTACCGATGGAAGTGGACGAAAGAGGGGATGCCTTTCGGGGCATCCCCAAGCTTTGACTTTTTGGTGTCCTTGTATTATCTTGGGGTTTCCATGGGCATCCCCAAGCTTAGGCTCTTGCCACTCCTTGTTCCATAATCCATCACAAGAATTCACCGAAAACTTGAAAACTTCACAACACAAAACTTAAAGTAGAAAACTCGCGAGCTCCGTTAGCGAAACAAAACAAAAGACCACTTCAAGGTACTGAATGAACTCATTCTTTATTTATATTGGTGTTAAACCTACTGTATTCCAACTTCTATATGGATTATTAACTATTTTACTAACCATAGATTCATCGAAATAAGCAAACAACACACGAAAAACAGAATCTGTCAAAAATAGAACAGTCTGTAGTAATCTGTAGCTAGCGCAATATCTGGGACCCCAAAAAT
The DNA here is from genome assembly GCF_003073215.2 of Triticum urartu. Lineage (NCBI taxonomy): Eukaryota > Viridiplantae > Streptophyta > Magnoliopsida > Poales > Poaceae > Triticum > Triticum urartu. The sequence goes on along the minus strand of NC_053022.1, from coordinate 161,004,658 downwards.
TCTAAAATAAATCTCTGGACGTGAGGAATTTATCTATTAATAATCTGCAAAAATAATTAACTAAATATCACTCTTCAAATAAAAATTACAGCAGTTCTCGTGAGCGCTAAAGTTTCTGTTTTTACAGCAAGTTCAACAAGACTTTCCCCAAGTCTTCCCAACGGTTCTACTTGGCACAAACACTAATTAAACACAACAAAAACAGAGGCTAGATAATTTATTTATTAAATAACAGCAAGGAAAAATATTGGGTTGTCTCCCAATAAGCGCTTTTCTTTAAAGCCTTCTTAGCTAGGCATTGATAATTTTAATGATGCTCACATGAAAGACAAGAATTGAAGCACAAAGAGGGCATCATAAAACATGTGGCAAACACATCTAAGTCTAACATACTTCCTATGCATAGGCATCTTATAGGTAAACAAATTGTCAAGGCAAGCAAAAAATAGCATATGCAAGGAAGCGGAAAGAAACAATAGCAATCTCAACATAACGAGAGGTAATTTAGTAACATGAAGATTTATACAACCATATTTTCCTATCTCATAGTAATTACATGTAGGATCATAAGCAAATTCAACAAAATAGCTATCACATAAAATATTTTCAACATGATCCACATGCATGCAAAGTTGACACTCTTCCAAAATAGTGGGATTGACATCAACTAAAGTCATGACTTCTCCAAACCCACTTTTAATAATATTGCAAACACTATTATCAATCTCATATTCATCATGGGGTTTAAATAAATTTTCAAGATCATAAGAAGAATCACCCCAATCATAATCATTGCAACAAGTAGTAGACATAACAAAACTAGCATCCCCAAGCTTAGGGTTTTGCATCTTATTAGCACAATTGACATCAAGAGAATTTATAATAAAATCATTGCAATTATGCTTTTTATTCAAAGATCTATCATGAGTCACTTCATAAAGCACTTCGTCATGATTTTTAGATTTACGGATTTCAGGCAAAAGCTTATAAAGATAATCTAGTGCATCCAAATCACTAGGAATTGGTTCATCATAATTGGATCCCTTAAAAATATTGGCAAGCGGATGAGGATCCATAGATCTTAAGTTCTCTGTTTAGTAATAAATAAACAACTATTCCAACCATACGAGCAAACAAGAAACGGGCAAAAAGAGGCAAATAGAGAAAGAGAGGGAGGATAGAGAGAGAGAGGGCGAATAAAACGGCAAGGGTGAAGTGGGGGAGAGGAAAACGAGAGGCAAATGGCAAATAATGTAATGCGAGAGATAGGGATTGTGATGGGTACTTGGTATGTTGACTTTTTGCGTAGACCCCTCCCCGGCAACGGCGCTAGAAATCCTTCTTGCTACCTCTTGAGCTTGCGTTGGATTTTCCCGAAGAGGAAGGGATGATGCAACAGAGTAGCGTAAGTATTTCCCTCAGTTTTTGAGAACCAAGGTATTAATCGAGTAGGAGACCACGCTCAAGTCCCTTGTACCTACACAAAACGATAGCTACTCGCAACCAACGCGATTAGGGGTTGTCAATCCCATCATGGTCACTTACGAGAGTGAGATCTGATAGATATAATATTTTGGGTATTTTTGGTATAGAGATGCAAAGTAAAAAAGTAAAGGCAAAGTAAAAAAGCAAAGCAAGATTAAAGTGATGGAGATCGATATGATGAGAATAGACCCAGGGGCCATAGGTTTCACTAGTGGCTTCTCTCAAGAGCATAAGTATTCTACGGTGGGTGAACAAATTATTGTTGAGCAATTGACAGAATTGAGCATAATTATGAGAATATCTAGGCATGATCATGTATATTGGCATCACGTCCATGACAAGTAGACCGAAACGATTCTGCATCTACTACTATTACTCCACTCATCGACCGCTATCCAACATGCATCTAGAGTATTAAGTTAAAAATAGAGTAACACCTTAAGCAAGATGACATGATGTAGAGATATAAATTCATGCAATATGAAATAAACCCCATCTTGTTATCCTTGATGGCAACGATACAATACGTGCCTTGCTGCCCCTTCTGTCACTGGGAAAGGACACCGCAAGGTCGAACCCAAAGCTAAGCACTTCTCCCATGGCAAGAACTACCAATCTAGTTGGCCAAACCAAACGGATAATTCGAAGAGACTTGCAAAGATAACCAATCATACATAAAAGAATTCAGAGAAGATTCAAATATTATTCATAGATAGACTTGATCATAAACCCACAATTCATCGGTCTCAACAAACACACCGCAAAAAGAAGAAGATTACATCGAATAGATCTCCACGAGAGAGGGGGAGAACTTTGTATTGAGATCCAAAAAGAGAGAAGAAGCCATCTAGCTACTAACTGTGGACCCGAAGGTCTGAAGTAAACTACTCACACTTCATCGGAGAGGCTATGATGATGTAGAAGCCCTCTGTGATGACGGCCCTCTCCGGCGGAGCTCCGGAACAGCCCCCAAGATGGGATCTCATGGATACAGAAAGTTGCGGCGGTGGAATTAGGTTTTTGGCTCCTGTTCTGTTCGTTTGGGGGTATGTAGGTATATATAGGAGGAAGGAGTACGTCGGTGGAGCTCCAAGGGGCCCACGAGGCAGGGGCGCGCCCTAGGGGGGCGCGCCCCCCACCCTCGTGACCGCCTCTTTGATGCCTTGGCGTAGGGTCCAAGTCTCCTGGATCATGTTCGGTGAGAAAATCATGTTCCCGAAGGTTTCATTCCGTTTGGACTTTGTTTGATATTCCGTTTCTTCAAAACACTAAAATGGGCAAAAAAAACAGCAATTCTGGGCCGGGCCTCCGGTTAATAGGTTAGTCCCAAAAATAATATAAAAGTGGAAAATAAAGCCCAATATAGTCCAAAACAGTAGATAATATAGCATGGAGCAATCAAAAATTATAGATACGTTGGAGACGTATCAGGTAGCTCGAACCTTCGCTGCGGGTTGGTGCAGGACGAATCGCGCCCGTTTCGTTTTCCTTCTTTTCCTGCGCAAAAATAGAAGGTAGTATAGGGCCCCGCGGGGGGGGGGTGTTAGAACTAATGCTGTTAACCATCGCGCTGCTTCCGCTATTTCTGCGCTGTGTTTCCGCGCCGTGCACCCATCTGCGGGAATTATTTTAGCTCGGCGGGGCTTGACGCGGTCCTCGCCTCCCGAGGTCGTGGCCTCGCCGTGCGCTTCGTGCCCTGCAAGCAGTAGTAGGAGGGGTAACTTTCGGTGTCGGTTATGGGGGCGATCGGCCCAGGTCCTGCGCTCGTGTCGCGATGCCCGGGGGGGCACAGACTGGGAGGGGTGCTCCCGTAGAGGACTCGGATAGGAAAGCTCCAAACGATCGGGGCAGAAAACACTCGCGAGGGCGCCCGCAAATCTCCCTCATGAGACTTGTGCGAGAGAAAATGAGGCATGCGAGTGAAAAAGATAAAGAGTCACAAGCCAGGAACGTCAACAGCTTCAATAAAACTTCAAACGGGAATAAACAAGCCAGCTGCAGAAAGCAACTGGAAAAGCTGCGTCCGGCACCTATTCTAGTCTTCGACGTCTTCTCACCAGCGCGGAGCTAAGTGCTGCCACTGGGCGTGGGCGGGAGCCCCTGAGGCCCGAGGGCGGAACTCCGGAGACTCTAGGGCGTGTACAGCCCCACTCATTATTACGTGAGAGTGTCACGGGCGGCGAGCTTCACAGGCACCGGGCCTTTCCCGAAATGATGCAGCTTCACAGGCATTGGCCTTCTTCACAGGCACCGGGCCTTTCCCAAAACACGGCAGCTTCACAGGCATTCGCCTTCTTCACAGGCACCGGGCCTTTCCCAAAACACGACAGCTTCACATGCATTTGCCTTCTTCACAGGAACCAGGCCTTTCCTAGGTGCTAGGCCTCGCTTAGGGATAGAACCTCCGGAGATGTTGAATGTTCCACGCGTTCTGGATGGGTACCCCCTCCGTGGTCTCCAAGCGCGCGGAGCCAGGCTTGGAGACATGAACAACCTTGAATGGGCCCTCCCACATGGGAGAGAGCTTGCGCAGCCCCTCCCTGGAGAGAACCCGTCTGAGTATGAGATCCCCTACCTCAAGAGTTTTGGGGCGGATGTTGCGGCAGTGGTATCGTCGCAGCGCCTGTTGATACCTTGCCGCTCGTACCGCGGCTTCTCGGCAGCGTTCCTCCCCCAGCACGAGATCCATCCCCCGCATGGCATCCTGCTGCGTCTCGTCGAACGCCAGGACCCGTGCGGAGTGACGCCTGACCTCGTGAGGGAGAACAGCCTCTGCTCCATAGACGAGGAAGAACGGGGTCTCGCCAGTCGGCTTGGTCGCAGTTGTGCAGACTGACCACAGCATGGACTGGAGCTCATCGTACCAGCCCCTGCCACAAGCCTCCAGCTTCTTCTTAAAGGTCCTGGCTTTGAGGCCCCTCAAGACCTCCGTGTTGGCTCGCTCGGCCTGGCCGTTGCTCCGGGGGTGTGCTACCGAAGCGTAGCATATCTGTGTTCCAAGGTTAGCACAGTATGTTTTGAAGAGATTACTAGTGAATTGCGAACCGTTGTCGGTGATGATGCGGTTGGGCACCCCAAATCGGCTCATGAGGCCCTTGATGAACTTGAGCGCGGAGCCTGCCGGGATTGTGCGGACGGCTTTCACCACAGCCCACTTGGTGAACTTGTCCACAGCGACGTAGAGGTAGCGATAGCCCCCTGGCGCCCGAGGAAACGGGCCCAGAATGTCCAGCCCCCAAACTGCGAACGGCCATGAGAGGGGTATAGTTTGTAGACCCCCCTGCAAGCTGATGGATCTGCTTAGCGTGAAACTGGCAGGCCTCGCAAGCCTTCACCAGCTCAACGGCGTCGATGAGCGCCGTGGGCTAGTAGAATCCACTACGAAACGCCTTGCCGACGAGGGTTCGTGATGACGAGTGGTGCCCGCAGTCTCCGCCGTGTATGTCTGCCAATAGCTCCTTCCCTTGCTCTCGGGAGATGCAATGTAGGGACACGTCATTTGGTCGCTTCCTCCTCGTTCTCCGGCAGAGTGCCTTGATACGTCTCCAACGTATCTATAATTTTTGATTGCTCCATGCTATATTATCTACTGTTTTGGACAATATTGGGCTTTATTTTGCACTTTTATATTATTTTTGGGACTAACCTATTAATCGGAGGCCCAGTCCAGAATTGCTGTTTTTTCCCTATTTCAGTGTTTTGAAGAAACGGAATATCAAACGGAGTCCAAACGGAATGAAACCTTCAGGAACGTGATTTTCTCACCGAATATGACCCAGGAGACTTGGACCCTACGCCAAGGAAGCTTCGAGGTGGGCACGAGGTAGGGGGCACGCCCTATACCCCCAGGCGCGCCCCCACCCTCGTGGCCCACCGAAGCTCCACCGACGTACTTCTTCCTCCTATATATACCTACGTACACCCAAATGAACAGAGACGGAGCCAAAAACCTAATTCCACCACCGCAACTTTCTGTATCCACGAGATCCCATCTTGGGGCCTGTTTCGGAGGTCCGCCAGAGAGGGCCGTCATCACGGAGGGCTTCTACATCATCATAGCCTCTCCGATGAAGTGTGAGTAGTTTACCTCAGACCTTCGGGTCCATAGTTAGTAGCTAGATGGCTTCTTCTCTCTTTTTGGATCTCAATACAAAGTTCTCCCCCTCTCTCGTGGAGATCTATTCGATGTAATCTTCTTCTTTTTGCGGTGTGTTTGTTGAGACCGATGAATTGTGGGTTTATGATCAAGTCTATCTATGAATAATATTTGAATCTTCTTTGAATTCTTTTATGTATGATTGGTTATCTTTGCAAGTCTCTTCGAATTATCAGTTTCGTTTGGCCTACTAGATTGGTTTTTCTTGCCATGGGAGAAGTGCTTAGCTTTGGGTTCGATCTTGCGGTGTCCTGTCCCAGTGATAGAAGGGGCAACAAGGCACGTATTGTATCGTTGCCATCGAGGATAACAAGATGGGGTTTATTTCAAATTGCATGAATTTATCTCTCTACATCATGTCATCTTGCTTAAAGCATTACTCTGTTTTTTAACTTAATACTCTAGATGCATGCTGGATAGCGGTCGATGAGTGGAGTAATAGTAGTAGATGCGGAATTGTTTCGGTCTACTTGTCACAGACATGATACCTATATACATGATCATGCCTAGATATACTCATAACTATTCTCAATTCTGTCTATTGCTCAATAGTAATTTGTTCACCCACCATAGAATACTTATGCTCTTGAGAGAAGCCACTAGTGAAACCTATGGCCCCCGGGTCTATTCTCATCATATCAAACTCCATCACTTTAATCTTGTTTTGCTTTTTTACTTTGCCTTTTACTTTTCACTTTGCATCTCTATACCAAAAATACTATCTATCAGATCTCACTCTCGTAAGTGACCGTGAAGGGATTGACAACCCCTAATCGCATTGGTTGCGAGTAGCTATCGTTTTGTGCAGGTACGAGGGACTTGAGTGTGGCCTCCTACTGGATTGATACCTTGGTTCTCAAAAACTGAGGGAAATACTTACGCTACTCTGCTGCATCATCCTCTCCTCTTCGGGGAAACCAACGCAAGCTCAAGAGGTAGCAAGAAGAATTTCTGGCGCCGTTTCCGGGGAGTCTACGCAAAAAGTCAACATACCAAGTACCCATCACAATCCCTATCTCTCACATTACATTAGTTGCCATTTGCCTCTCATTTTCCTCTCCCCCACTTCACCCTTGCCGTTTTATTCGCCCTCTCTTTCTCCTTCTCCTTCTCCTTCTCCTCCTCCTTTCTCCATTTGCCTTTTCCTCGCTTGCCTTTTGTTTGCTCGTGTGTTGGATTGCTTGTTTGTTGCGATGGCTCAAGATACTACCAAATTGTGTGACTTCACCAATACCAATAACAATGATTTCCTTAGCACTCCGATTGCTCCTCTTGCCAATACTGAATCTTGTGAAATCAATACTGCCTTGTTGAATCTTGTTATGGAAGATCAATTTGTCGGCCTTCCTAGTGAAGATGCCGCTACTCATCTGAATAGCTTCATTAATTTATGTGATATGCAAAAGAAAAAATATGTCGATAATGATGTCGTTAAATTGAAGCTATTTCCTTTTTCGCTTAGAGATCGTGCTAAAGCTTGGTTTTCGTCTTTGCCTAAAAATAGTATTGATTCTTGGAACAAGTGCAAAGATGCTTTTATCTCTAAGTATTTTCCTCCCGCTAAGATCATCTCTTTTAGAAACGATATTATGAATTTTAAGCAACTTGATCATGAACATGTTGCACAAGCTTTGGAGGGAATGAAATTAATGATACATAATTGCCCTACTCATGGTTTGAATTTGTGGATGATTATACAAAAAATTTTTGCCGGATTGAATTTTGCTTCTAGAAATCTTTTAGATTCGGCCGCGGGAGGCACTTTTATGGAAATCACTTTAGGAGATGCTACTAAACTCCTAGATAATATTATGGTTAATTATTCTCAATGGCATACTGAAAGATCTTCTAATAAAAAAGTGCATGCGATAGAAGAAATCAATGTTTTGAGTGGAAAGATGGATGAACTTATGAAATTATTTGCTACTAAGAGTGTTTCTTCTGATCCCAATGATATGCCTCTGTCTACTTTGATTGAGAATAACAATGAATCTATGGATGTGAATTTTGTTGGTAGGAATACTTTGGTAACAACGCGTATAGAGGGAATTTTAATCCTAGGCCTTATCCTAGTAATCCTTATAATAATTATGGAAATTCCTACAACAACTCTTATGGAAATTATAATAAGATGCCCTCTGAATTTGAGAATAGTGTTAAAGAGTTTATGAATTCACAAAAGAATTTTAATGCTTTGCTTGAAGAGAAATTACTTAAAGTTGATGATTTGGCTAGGAACGTTGATAGAATTTCTCTTGAGATTGATTCTTTAAAGCTTAGATCTATTCCTCCCAAGCATGATATCAATGAGTCTCTCAAAGCCATGAGAATTTCCATTGACGAGTGCAAGGAAAGAACCGCTAGGATGCGTGCTTCCAAAGATGCCTTTATTAAAGCGTGTTCTTCCAATTCCTATGAAAATCAAGATGAAGATCTAAAAGTTATTGATGTGTCCCCTATCAAATCTTTGTTTTGCAATATGAATCTTGATGAAACTGAATATGATCTTCCTTTACCTAGAAGGCGTTCTAAAAATTCGGAGTATTTAGATCTTTATGATGAAATTGATGAAAGTGGGATTGAAAGAAATAAAAATCTAGATGTTGCTAAACCCACTATATTGGATTTCAAGGAACTTAATTATGAAAGTTGCTCTTTAATTGATTGTATTTCCTTGTTGCAATCCGTGCTAAATTCTCCACATGCTTATAGTCAAAAGAAAGCCTTTACCGAACATATTGTTGATGCCTTGATGCAATCTTATGAAGAAAAGCTTGAGTTAAAAGTTTCTATACCTAGAAAACTCTATGATGAGTGGGAACCAACTATTAAAATTAAAATAAAAAATCATGAGTTTTATGCTTTGTGTGATTTGGGTGCTAGTGTTTCCACTATCCCCAAAACTTTGTGTGATTTGCTAGATTTCCGCGATTTTGATGATTGCTCTCTAAACTTGCATCTTGCGGATTCCACTATTAAGAAACCTATGGGAAGAATTAATGATCTTCTTGTTGTTGCAAATAGAAATTATGTGCCCGTAGATTTCATTGTTCTTGATATAGATTGCAATCCTTCTTGCCCTATTATTCTTGGTAGACCTTTCCTTAGAACAGTTGGTGCGATTATTGATATGAAGGAAGGGAATATTAGATTTCAATTTCCATTAAAAAGGGGCATGGTACACTTTCCTAGAAACAAAATAAAATTTCCATACGAAACTATCATGAGAGCCAGTTATGGATTGTCTACCAAAGATGGCAATACCTAGATCTATCCTCGCTTTTATGCCTAGCTAGGGGCGTTAAACGATAGCGCTTGTTGGGAGGCAACCCAATTTTATTTTTAGTTTTTTATGTTTTTCTTCTGTTAGGGAATAAATAACCCATATACCTTCTGTTTGGATGTGGTTTTGTGTTTTAATTAGTGTTTGTTCCAAGTTAGACCTATTGATCTTCTTGGATGATAGTTATTTGATCTTGCTGTAATTTCCAGAAACTTTGCGTTCAGTGCCCGAATTATTAAAAATCATCAGAATGTGATAAAATACTGATTCCAATTTCTGCTGATCAATAAACAAATTGTCTAGTTCGTCCAATTTTGGTAGAGTTTTTGGAGTTCCAGAAGTTTGCGTTAGTTACAGATTACTACAGACTGTTCTGTTTTTGACAGATTCTGTTTTTTGTGTGTTGTTTGCTTATTTTGATGAATCTATGCCTAGTAAAATAGTTTATAATCCACAGAGAAGTTGGAATACAGTAGTTTTAACACCAATATAAATAAATAATGAGTTCATTACAGTACCTTGAAGTGGTCTTTTGTTTTATTTCTCTAACGGAGCTCACGAGATTTCTATTGAGTTTAGTGTTGTGAAGTTTTCAAGTTTTGGGTGAATTCTTTTGATGGATTATGGAACAAGGAGTGGCAAGAGCCTAAGCTTGGGGATGCCCATGGCACCCCCCAAGATAATCCAAGGACACCAAAAAGTCAAAGCTTGGGGATGCCCCGGAAGGCATCCCCTCTTTCGTCTACTTCCATCGGTAATTTACTTGGAGCTATATTTTTATTCACCAACATGATATGTGTTTTGCTTGGAGCGTCTTGTATTATTTGTGTCTTTGTTTGCTAGTGTGCCACAATCATCCTTGCTGTACACACCTTTTGAGAGAGCCATACATTAATTAGAATTTGATAGAATACTCTATGTGCTTCACTTATATCTTTTGAGCTATGTACTTTTGCTCTATGTGCTTCACTTATATCTTTTGAGCGTTATAATTTTGCGCTATGTGCATCACTTAGATATTTTAGAGAACGGTGGTGGATTTGTTTTAAAGAAACTATTGATCTCTCATGCTTCACTTAAATTATTTTGAGAGTCTTAATAGCATGGTAATTTGCATAATAATAACATGCTTGGTATTCAAGATTTGTGAAACTTTCTTTTGAGTGCGTTGAATACTAAGAAAAGTTGGATGCTTGATAATTGTTTTGAGATATGGAGGTAGTAATATCAAAGTCATGCTAGTAGAGTAATTGTGAATTTGAGAAGTGCTTGAGTTAAAGTTTGCAAGTCCCGTAGCATGCACGTATGGTAAACGTTATGCAACAAATTTGAAACATGAGGTGTTATTTGATTGTCCTCCTTATGAGTGGCGGTCAGGGACGAGCGATGGTCTTTTCCTACCAATCTATCCCTCTAGGAGCATGCGCGTAATGCTTTGATTTTTGATGTCTTGTAGATTTTTGCAATAAGTATATGAGTTCTTTATGAATAATGTTGAGTCCATGGATTATACGCACTCTCACCCTTCCATCATTGCTAGCCTCTACGGTACCGTGCATTGCCCTTTCTCACATCGAGACTTGGTGCAAACTTCACCGGTGCATCCAAACCCCGTGATATGATACGCTCTTTCACACATAAACCTCCTTATATCTTCCTCAAAATAGCCACCATACCTACCTATGATGCCATTTCCATAGCCATTCCGAGATATATTGCCATGCAACTTTCCACCATCCAGTTTATCATGACACATTCATCATTGTAATATTGCTAGCATGATCATGTAGTTGACATAGTATTTGTGGCAAAGCCACCGTTCATAATTCTTTCATACTTGTCACTCTTGATTCATTGCATATCCCGGTACACCGCCGGAGGCATCCATGTAGAGTCATACTTTGTTCTAGTATCGAGTTGTAATCATTGAGTTGTAAATAAATAGAAGTGTGATGATCATCATTCAATAGAGCATTGTCCCAAAAAAATAGAAAGGCCAAAAAAGGGGCAATGCTACTATGCTTTTTTCCACACTTGTGCTTCAAAATCTTCGTGATAGAGAGTCTCGTGTTTTGTCACTTTCATATACTAGTGGGAATTTTTCATTATAGAACTTGGCTTGTATATTCCAACAATGCGCCTCCTCAAGTGCCCTAGGTCTTCGTGAGCAAGCAAGTTGGATGCACACCCACTTAGTTTCTTTTGTTGAGCTTTCATACATTTATAGCTCTAGTGCATCCGTTGCATGGCAATCCCTACTCCTTGCATTAACATCAATCGATGGGCATCTCCATAGCCCATTGATTAGCCTCGTTGATGTGAGACTTTCTCCTTTTTGTATTCTCCACATAACCCCCATCATTATATTCTATTCCACCCATAGTGCTATATCCATGGCTCACGCTCATGTATTGCGTGAAAGTTTATGAGTTTGAAATTATTAAGGTATGAAACAATTTCTTGGCTTGTCATCGGGGTTGTGCATGATGAGAGCATTCTTGTATGATGAAAATGGAGCATGACTAAACTATATGATTTTTTAGGGATGAACTTTCTTTGGCCATGTTACTTTGAGAAAACATAATTGCTTTGTTGGTTTGCTTGAAGTATTATTATTCTCTATGTCAATATGAACTTTTGTCTTGAATCTTTCTAATCTGAATATTCATACCACAATTAAGAAGATTTGCATTGAAATTATGCCAAGTAGCACTCCGCATCAAAAATTCTCTTTTTATCATTTACCTACTCAAGGACGAGCAGGAATTAAGCTTGGGGATGCCTGATACGTCTCCAACGTATCTATAATTTTTGATTGCTCCATGCTATATTATCTACTGTTTTGGACTATATTGGGCTTTATTTTCCACTTTTATATTATTTTGGGACTAACCTATTAACCGGAGGCCCAGCCTAGGATTGCTGTTTTTTGCCTATTTCAATGTTTCGAAGAAACGGAATATCAAACGGAGTCCAAACGGAATGAAACCTTCGGGAACGTGATTTTCTCACCGAATATGACCCAGGAGACTTGGACCCTACTCCAAGGAAGCTTCGAGGTGGGCACGAGGTAGGGGGGCGCGCCCCCACCCTCGTGGGCCCACTGAAGCTCCACCGGCGTACTTCTTCCTCCTATATATACCTACGTACCCCCAAACAAATAGAGACGGAGCCAAAAACTTAATTCCACCGCCGCAACTTGCTGTATCCATGAGATCCCATCTTGGGGCCTGTTCCGGAGCTCCGCCGGAGAGTGCCGTCATCACGGAGGGCTTCTACATCATCATAGCCTCTCCGATGAAGTGTGAGTAGTTTACCTCAGACCTTCAGGTCCATAGTTAGTAGCTAGATGGCTTCTTCTCTCTTTTTGGATCTCAATACAAAGTTCTCCCCCTCTCTCGTGGAGATCTATTCGATGTAATCTTCTTCTTTTTGCGGTGTGTTTGTTGAGACCGATGAATTGTGGGTTTATGATCAAGTCTATCTATGAATAATATTTGAATCTTCTCTGAATTCTTTTATGTATGATTGGTTATCTTTGCAAGTCTCTTCGAATTATCAGTTTGGTTTGGCCTACTAGATTGGTTTTTCTTGCCATGGGAGAAGTGCTTAGCTTTGGGTTCGATCTTGCGGTGTCCTTTCCCAGTGACAGAAGGGGCAGCAAGGCACGTATTGTATCGTTGCCATCAAGGATAACAAGATGGTATTTCATATTGCATGAATTTATCTCTCTACATCATGTCATCTTGCTTAAAGCATTACTCTTTTTTTAACTTAATACTCTAGATGCATGCTGGGTAGCGGTCGATGAGTGGAGTAATAGTAATAAATGCAGAATCGTTTCGGTCTACTTGTCACGGACGTGATGCCTATATACATGATCATGCCTAGATATTCTCATAACTATGCTCAATTCTGTCAATTGCTCAACAATAATTTGTTCACCCACCGTAGAATACTTATGCTCTTGAGAGAAGCCACTAGTGAAACCTATGGCCCCCGGGTCTATTCTCATCATATCAATCTCCATCACTTTAATCTTGTTTTGCTTTTTTACTTTGCCTTTTACTTTTCACTTTGCATCTCTATACCAAAAATACTATCTATCAAATCTCACTCTCGTAAGTGACCGTGAAGGGATTGACAACCCCTAATCGCGTTGGTTGCGAGTAGCTACCGTTTTGTGCAAGTACGAGGGACTTGAGCGTGGCCTCCTACTAGATTGATACCTTGGTTCTCAAAAACTGAGGGAAATACTTACTCTACTTTGCTGCATCATCCTCTCCTCTTCGGGGAAAACCAACGCAAGCTCAAGAGGTAGCATCCCTTGCATCAGGTAGTTCTTGAGCTCCGGGATCCAACACCCTTCCTGAGGCTCTAACGCCAGGAGCAGGCGTGCCCCTGAGGCCGGGTCGCAGACCGGAGCTCCTGAGGCAGGCGACTGAGGGAGCTCCTCCCTTGGTTGCGCCGTGCTCGACAGTGACGGCACCGCTGAAGGTTTGTAGAGCCGCTCCTCGAAGACGCCGGGCTCCTGCGGCAGCCGCCGAGATGCCCTCTTGGCAATGTCATCAGGTTCTTGATTGGTGCCTCGGGGCACGTGTTGCAACTCCAGCCCCCAGAACTGTTTCTCCATCTTGCGAACCTTAGCGAGGTAGGCTTCCACGTGCTCGTCCTTTGGCTCGTATATCTTGTTGGAGAAGTTGACGAGGAGCTGCGAATCGCCCTTGATGACGAGGCGCTTTACCCCTAAGGCAATTGCGGCCTTCAAGCCTGCTATTAGGCCTTCGTACTCCGCTATGTTGTTGGAGACCTTTTCTCCGTGCTGGAAGCAGAGTTGTACGTCGTAGTAGAGTTTGTCCTGGGTAGGGGATACGAGCACTGCACCAGCTCCCGCACCGTGTCGGGAGAACGCCCCATCGAAGTACATGACCCAGCCGTCCGGTGCTTCACTTCCCGGGGAAAGTGATCGGTCTTTGCCTGCCTCGAGACCCGGCGCTTCTGCCCATTCTGCCACGAAATTCACAAGTGCGGCTCCCTTGATGACTCTGGTCGTACTGAATTCTAGCTGAAATGCCTGTAGTTCAATGTTCCATTAAGCGACCCTCCCAGCTGAGTTGGGGCTCCTGAGTACTCTTTCCAAGGGGTATGCTGAGATGACTTTGATGGGATGGCCTTGGAAGTAGTGGCGCAGCTTGCGTGAGGCCACTAGTAGCGCGAGGAGGATTTTTTGAGGCATGGGGTACCGTGCCCTTGCGTCCCGTAGCACCGTGCTGACGAAGTACACGGGATGCTCGACGAGGTTTAGGGTGCTGGCGCAGCTTGCGTCCTCCAGAGGTCGAGGTGTCTCTTGAGACGATGGAGCCCCCAGTGCTTGGTCCCCTGAAGAGGCCTCTCCTGCTCCGGGTGCGTTCTCCTGCTGCGGCTGTTCATTTCCGGCTGCGGTTGCGGCCTTCACGAGGCCCTCCCGGCTCTGCTTTGCTTCAGTTCGAACGGTCGATGCGGCCTTGGCACAGCGCTCCTCCCTGACCGCCACTAGGGCTGCGCTAGCGGAGTAGGGGGTGGCCGCAAGGTAGAGCACTAGGGGCTCCCGAGGACGCGGAGCTACCATCACTGGTGAGCTGGTAAGGTACCTCTTGAGGTCTTGGAATGCCTTGTCGGCCTCTTCAGTCCATTCGAAGGGCCCCTTTTTCTTCATTAGCTTGAATAAGGGCAGCGCTCTTTCCCACAGCTTGGAGATGAAGCGCCCCAGCATAGTTACACGCCCGATGAGCTTCTGCATTTCTCTGAGGGTCCTTGCGGGCTCATGTCTTCGACTGCCTTGACCTTCTCCGGGTTGGCCTCGATGCCCCTGTGGGACACGAGGAAACCCAGGAGCTTGCCTGAGTGGACTCCAAACACGCACTTCTCCGGGTTGAGCTGTAGGTCCACTTTGTTGAGGCTCACAAAGGTTTCTTCCAGGTCCTGTATCAGGGTTCTTGCCTCACGAGACTTCACCACAATGTCATCGACGTAAGCTTTAGTGTTCCTCCCGAGCTGCCGGCTTAACGCGATGTGCATCAGCCACTGAAAGGCGATGTGCATCAGCCGCTGAAAGGTCGCTCCTGCGTTGCGCAACCCAAATGGCATGCACGTATAGCAGTACACTCCACACGGGGTCAGGAAAGATGTCTTCTCCACGTCTTCTACCGCCATCTTGATCTGGTGATAGCCCGGGAAAGCATCTAGGAAGCACAACAGGTCACACTCTGCGATGGAGTCGACTATCTGGTCAATGCGGGGGAGCGGAAATGGATCCTGCGGGCAGGCCTTGTTGAGGTTGGTGAAGTCGACACACATGCGCTCCTTTCCTCCCTTTTTTGGCACAACGACCGGATTAGCCAACCAATCAGGGTAGCGGACCTCGCGGATAAATCCTACCGCCTCTAGCTTCCAGGTCTCTTGAACGATGAAAGCCTGTTTCTCAGTGGACTGCCGCCTCGCATTCTGCTTCACGGGGCGCACATTGGGGCACACATTGAGGTGATGCTCAATCACTTTCCTTGGGACCCCTGCTAACTGATCAGGTTCCCACGCGAACACCTTCTTGTTCGCACGTAGGAACCTCACTAGGGCCTCCTCCTGCTCGGGCCCGAGGTCGGCCCCTATGGTGAAGGTGGCGCCAGTGGACCCGTCCTCGTCGACTGGTACCTGCTTGGTTTCTACCTTGTCTTGGGTGAATAGCTGCTTCTTTTTAGCCGGTGCAGCCCCCTTGGGCTCAAGGGCATCGGTGCTAGTGGGTTGTGCCACCGCGGCCGCCCTGAAAACAAGCTGGAGCACCTGTAGCGCATCCCTTGTGTTTCCTGACACGGTGAGGATGCCCCTGCTCCCAGGCATCTTCATGAGGTTGTACGTCGGGTGAGTTGCTGCCATGAATCGAGCCAAGGCCGGATAGCCAAGGATGGCGTTGTAGGGGAGGCCAATGGGGGCAATGTCGAAATCGATCAGCTCCGTGCGGAAGTTGTCATAGGTGCCGAAGGTCACTGGGAGGCGGATCTGTCCTAAGGAGGCAGTGGAACCGGCTCCGACGCCCGAGAAAGGCCTGCTGGGTTGGAGCCAGTCCAGCGGCACGTGGAGGAGGCTGAAGGCCTCCACCGAGAGCATGTTGAGGCCAGCACCACCGTCGATGAGGGTCCTGGTGACGGCCACTTGGCAGATGGTGGGGGTGCACAGCATTGGGAGCGCGCCCGAACCGATGGGATTGAAGGGGTGATCCTCCGAGTCAAAGGTTAGCTCGGCCTCGGGCGCCACCCTGCCCGGGGGGGCTTCTCGGCGCTTGGAGGCGGTGCTGATCCGGCGGATAAACGGCTTGACGTGATGGCTCGAGGGTGGTGCCTGGGAGCCACCCAGGAGAGCTGAGACGACGGGCGGCGCTGGTGCGGCAAAACGGGCGAGGAAGAGGTCGCGCAGCTCCTCCCAGGAGGTGACAGAAGCCGTCGACAGGTGGAGGAGCCACGCACGCGGGACGCCGGTGAGGGCCATGGGTAACCAGTTGGCCATCACCCGGTCGTCGCCCCCGGCTCTGAGGACGGCCTCCTCGTACGCCAGCAGGAAAATCATCGGGTCTATCGTGCCGTTGTAGCGGAGCGGCATCTCGGGCTTGAACTTGTGCGGCCACTGCTCCTGACGCAAGGTGGGGGCCAAGGCCCGCAGCCCCCTGGCCCCAGTGCCAGCATCCGCTACTGGAACGGGCAGCGCGTTGTCCTCCATGAGGGCGGGATGCGATGTTGGGGGAGAGCGGGTCGTCAGGAGGGAGAACTCCGGCGCACCCCTACCTGGCGCGCCAAATGTCGGATTTCGGGTTTCGGCAGACCCTTGAGGTTCGAACACTGGGATGCGCGCGGAGATCTCTCCCCTACCGATCTACGTCCAATCTCCTCGCGGGATCTAAGCTGGAAACAACGAACAACACAAGGGACACGAGGTTTATACTAGTTCGGGCCACCGTTGGGGTGTAATACCCTACTCCAGTGTGTGGTGTGGTGGATTGCCTTAGGGGCTGATGATGAACCGTACAAGGGAAGAACAACCTCGCGAGAGGTGTTCTTGAGCTGGTGCGATGAACTGCTTGGGTGAGTTCAGTCGCCTCTCTCTCTCTGCTAGGGTTCTATCAGATCTCTAGATGTCCTCCTACTCTGTGGTGGCTAGCTCTATTTATAGAGGCCCTGGGCCTCTCCTCAAATAACGAGCGGGAAGGGCGCCAACAATTGGCCGTTTTGAAGGGGAACATCTAGTACAAGTTATCCTGACCAAAGGTGGTCTTCGGCTGCCAAAAGCACTGGTGATGACACCGTCTTGGGCTCCACGGTGACCTCCGTCCTGCCGCTCTGTTGGTCTTGGTCTCGTTCAACCAGAATGGTAACCTTTGCCCGATGCCTTGGCCTGTGCTTGCTCCCTTTGCACCAAAGGGGAAACAAGGACACTGCGCAGGCAGGCGCCCGCCTGGTCTCGATCGTCATGGCTTGCGTCACGGGCTCCTCGCGAGGTACCCCTGCCTTGATCTCTCCGCCTCCTCGCGAGCCAGCCTGATGAGTCTGCCTCTGAGGAAGCTTTCTATCGTCCGCCCCGCTAGGCTTGGCCCCTCGCGAGGATCTTGAGCTTGAGATGATGAAGATGGGCCGCGCTGGGCCCCCACTTGAGCCACGCCGCAGGCCGCAGGCAGGTAAGTCTGGGGACCCCCGTTCCCAGAACGCCGACACATGGGACATCCAGCAGTCCTACCACCTCAGTAATAAAGACCAATGAGCCGTCAAATCACATAGACCCAGCAGTAAGTTGGACGGACGAAGCAACCATCACTCTTGTGCCAGTGAGAGGTCGCATCCGCTCCGCCCGGGCATGAATGCGGCACCGATTCTATGGAGCGGCGCTGATCGTTTCGGGCAGGAAGCGCGCGCGGGCGATGGAGGGGCTTTGGGTGGGCCAGGCTGGTCAGGAGCGAGCGTGGCAGTTGTCCGCATGTCCCTACCAGACACGCCCGGAAACGAGAGGATGCACCGACTCTCGCGGCTAAAATCATACACTACACAACATCTCTTTGTAGGAGTAGGTCGATCTGTCGCTCTCTCTAACACACACATGATGTTAAACACACACACACACACAAACACACACACACACACACACGCACGCACGCACCTTGGTCCCGTTGCACCTTCTAACGTGACTTATTACACCTAGACAGAGGGAGTAGTAAGTATACGAGATACGGTGGCACACTGACTTAAGTCGAATACAAGTGCCTAAAATTTGTGTGCATGTTATAATAAGGATTCACTTAAAATAGTACGTGAGCGAATAGAGGGATCAATTGGACAGTGTTACCGAGAAGTAGCGAGATGTGTGAGGTAAGAAACACCGCTGGCGCTTTTAATTTTTCTTATTAATTTGTTTGTTTCACCATCTGACTGGTGGGACCCAACATACTACGTGGAGAGAGGTAAGGTGACTAAGGCTGCATTATTTCTGCACCACTGTGGATAGTCTTACCACCAAAGCCACATGACACGATTATGATTGAAATCCCAATGACTCCCACACACAAAAAAACACAGCATGCTTGTCACACGAATGCAGGAATGTATAAAAGGTTATTTCCCTCTCGTTGAACATAACGGGAGGGTTGTGTAGCTGGTTAGCCTGTTCGCTGATCAAACTTGAGGTCTCGGGTTCGATAACTACACTTGAGCATAATTTGTGCCAGGATGATTCTTTGACTGGTCAAAATGTTTTCTAGGGTTTGCACACTTCACACTCTCTCTCAAGTATATATATACATGCTGGAGCCTCAGCGCTTGTAGTTGCTCTCTTCACACTCTCTCGCCCTCTCCCGCTGGAGCATCAGCGCTTGTAGTTGCTCTCTTCACACTCTCTTGCCCTCTCCAGATCTAAACAAGACTTCGTTGGCCTCTCTCTCCCCTCACTTCTGCTCAAAGAGCCGGCAGGATCCGTCCGCCGGGAAGGGAAGGAGGCTTAACGCTGTCGCTGTCGGCGAGGGACTACCGGTGCAGCTGTTCACTTTCCACCTAGCGGTGCGGGAGGGCCTCCGACCCCTTCTTCTTTCCCGCTGTCCCGTCTCCCACCGAACCACGCCCCAAGAACCTTAAGGTATAATTTACTTACCCACATGCATTGCTCTAGCTGCATGTATACCATGAATCTAGGACGTGGTTCAAAGAGGAAAGGAGTGGGGGGGAAAGTAGTGGGAAAAGTTGTATATAGCATGAATCTAGGACGTGGTTCAAAGAGGAAATGAAGGGGGAAAGTTGTATAGCATAAGTCTAGGACATGGTTCAAAGAGGAAAGGAATGGGGGAAAGTATTGGGGAAAGTTGTATCGCATAAATCTAGGATGTGGTTCAAAGAGGAAAGGAAGGGGCGAAAGTACTAGTTCAAAAAGGAAAGGAAGGGACAAGGCTGTAGAGTTTGAGCAGGACTAGATTTGCTGCGCTCACATAGGGAAAGGTGTCTAAAGATAACAAAACTGGGACCAACACAAATATGCTCCTTGGTTGTTTGTTCTTTGTTGCAACAGACTGTGCATGACCACAGTACATCGGTAGATGCA
Source organism: Triticum urartu (assembly GCF_003073215.2). NCBI lineage: Eukaryota > Viridiplantae > Streptophyta > Magnoliopsida > Poales > Poaceae > Triticum > Triticum urartu. The sequence goes on along the minus strand of NC_053022.1, from coordinate 160,985,132 downwards.
CATGGTGCTGGTGCGTCCACTGTCCCGTGCAACTCATTAGCAGTTGTTAATCTAAGGCCCTGTTTGGTTAAAAACTCCCTAGTCCCTACCTTCTTGGTTCCAGGGACTAAACATGGACTAGAGGTTATTAAATGGCATGCTAAAAGACCATGTTACCCCTAGTAATGAACTAATAGAGACAAGGTACGATGCGTGGCAGGGCCAACTGTTGGAAAAAGTCCCAAAAAGACTCCCTCAGGGTCTTCTTTCTTTAGTCCCAAATGCCCACTTTTAGTCCCTAAAAGTCCCTCCTGTTTGGTTTAGATAGGACTGACACGGAGTTTTTTTAGTCCCTACACCAAAATGTCCCTGTAAACAAACACCCTCTAATAATGCCGCTGGAAAATTGATGCAATGCCACGGTTAAAAGCAAATTACATGTTTAACGAATTTTATTGTTAATATAATCTCTATGTTAATATTAATCAATGCCACCGTTTGAGAAATGCTATTGTCTTGATTTATTTCCCATTTAGATAAGGTAGATGCTTCTTTTTGTTGGCTTCTGTGTAATCCACCGTTATTGACCACTAATTGTTTCCTTTGCACCTCTGTGCAAACAGGGTTATCTACTTCACCTCGTTGCCATTGTGACCTTTTGTTGCACTGCACAAAACACTTTTGTTTTAAGAGTGTTTTGTGCAGTTCAACCAAAATGTCACACCGACAACATTGCTTGATTGCTTGATCTTAGTGGAACTGCACAAGAGGAGATCTTACTTCCTATCCGTTAAGGCGAATTTGGTTCAGATCTTCTTCTTGTGAGTTGTTTGAATTCCGCATCATGAGAGGTCAGTACTAGCCTTCTTTCACATGATTCTGCAGTGTGCTTTCATATGTTGTGCTACTTGTACGATAATATTGCTTGATTTTAGTGAATTGCACAAATGGAGACAAGACTTCCAATCTGTATGTGCACCGTAATATCCCATTGAGGTAAGATAAGGATATTTCACAACTGCTGGCCTGTATTTTGCCACTTTCATAAGAAAATTAAGTTTAGTACCATACTTGTGCTCCCTAATTGACATGCCAAATCTTACATTGAAGGCGAAGCTTGTCTGTTATTGGACCAAGTGATGAAGGGGAAGAACAAGCGGAAGAAAAACAAAAATCAACTCCCGGTGCTGTAATGAAGCACTGGAACTGTGATGACACAAGTAATGATATAGTTTTTCATCTTAATTTATTTCTATGGCTGGAACGAGCAATTTTTTTGCCACTGATTTGATGCCACTCTTAATGTAATATGTAATTATCTCTACTTGTGCAAACATGGATCTTCTTTGAAGATACCATATATTTTTGTGGAACTGCACAAGAAGATGTTGGAAACATTAAACTAATCGAGGAGTATATAGTAAGCATGACCACCACCGTAGATAGCAACAGATGGTTCCGGAGAAGTGCTTCATCTGTATGCTCTACACAATAAGCCTCCTGACAAAGGTTGGTACTCACCCACTGATTTCATCCATATGATTGAGCTTTGTCATCTCTATTGGTGTTGTGCTACTGTTTAGATACTGTCATGAAAAAGTGGTATTGTCCTTGAGAAGTGCTTCATCTGTGCTGTTTTAAATATTTCCTTTCCTTTTTTCGAGCAAACAGGGATGCTAGCATTTAGTAGTCCTCTTGTCTTTGCACAACAGGATCATCTTCCTCTGAAGAAGAATATGGAGTACGTGAAGTGACTAGTTCCGATTATGCCAGGATGAAGAAGCCCTGGCTATCTTCTCATCAGAAGGAGCAGTTGAAGGATGGTTACATTACTCCCCACAAGACCAAACTAACTTCAGCTCAGAAGGACTGACAAATCTCCATTTTTTTGCTGTGATGCGTGAGTACAATGTTGTTCTAGGATTCTTTCTTGTGAGTTCCATTTTTCTAAAAGTGTGCTCTACATGGACCATGTATGTGCCTGTTGAAACTGTCAATTCATAGTACAGTTTGCTTTATACTAATCACTTTTTTGTATTTGTGCAAACAGGGGTGCTCAGCTTGATTTCAATGGGAACTGCACAAAATGTTCATGAATACATCGAATCATTCATTTCCACCACAACAAAGGAGGTGCCAATAAGTTCAAGGCATTGCAACATATAAGGGCGAAATCATACAAGCTATGCGTGAATTTGGTTGATTTTGGTAGAACTGCACAAAAAGAACAGCTGGTTTATTTAGCACGAGGTGCCATGTCAATGTCCGAACTGATGGCAGACCCGGTCCATTCCACAATCGTAGGCATTTGATATTTTGGAATGGGACATCCTTGTCAAATTTTGCTCATTGATTTTAGCAAGACATGCGTTTGATATTTTTGAATGGGACTACCTTTGCTGTCAGCAGCGTCGATCAATTTTTTGTTTATTCTTTAGTTGTGAAGTAAATATTGCCTCTGACATGTGAGTCGCTGAGATGCATAATCATCGATTGTTTTGAATGTTCTAGGGGCTACGCCTGTATTTCTATTGTTAAACTCCTATGGCTAAGTGAGGGTGCTAAAGCCGCATAGTCCGATTGCCTGGTTCGTCGCGCTAAACACCTCCTTCAAAGAACCAAACAATTGGATCAAGAGTGTTTAGATTACATCCCAAACACCCCCGTATTTCCTACATGGGGGCAGAAGCCGACGACTGGCCAACTCTCAGATTTCACATAACACGGCCGCACAGGAGGAGATTTTTTTAACAAAACATTATATTACATAACGATTTTGTTTCATCATACAAGGCAAAGACAACATGAATGTATTCATTCGATAATAATGTCTTGCGCACAATGCGTTGCTACAATGCGAGACCCCTCTAGGACATCTACAAAATACCACTCAGGCATGCGGTGCTCCTTGCCCTCTGGAGGCCCCTCGGTCGTCAGCTTGACGGCGTCCATCTTCGCCCACCACACCTTGACATGGGCGAAGGCCATGCACGCACCTTCAATGCAAGCCGATCGCTTGACGATGTCCGGCCGAGGACATACGTTCACCAGCCGCTTCACGAGCCTGAAGTAGCTGTCGGGTATAGCTTCGGCAGGCCACAGCCGAATTATGAAATCCTTCATGGCCAGTTCGGCTACCCTATGCAGCTCAACCAGCTGTTTTAGCTGATCGGTGAAGGGCATGGGATGCTCTGGCGCAAGGTACTGCGACCAGAACAGCTTCTCTGTCGAGCTGCCTTCTTCAGCCCAGAAGAACTTCGCAGCGTCGGACACACTGCGCGGAAGATCTGCAAGCGCCCCTAGAGAACTCTGAATCCGGGTTAGTAAGAAATACTTCTTCTTCACATACTTGCTTTGCATACTAAACGCCTTACCCGCCGCGATCTTCTTGGCCTCCTGGATCTCATGGACGGCAGCCTGGGCTTCAACCCGGCCGCTTCCGCGCTTTGACGAGCCTTGGCGAGCTCGATCTCTCGAGCCGAAACATCGCCTTCCAAGGTCTCATACTTCTTCACAGCATCCTGGGGCTCTTGCTGGACCTCGTTCAGCTGAGCCTTAAGATTCCTACGAGCGGCCTGCTCCTTGACAGCTTTCCCCTCGGCTTCGGCCAGGGCCTTTTTAAGGGCCTCGACCTCGGTCGTCGCCCCTACACATATCATGACACTACGGTCAATATACATCATTTATTCTTTCTGAATGTATAACACGTCATTACACACCTTCCTGGTCTTCCAACTGCTTCCTCGCTTGGCCGAGCTCCTCCTCGGCCCGCTCCAGTCTCTGCATCAGGCCGGAGACTTCGGTAGTGTGTGAGGTCGCGGCCAGCAACGAAGCCTGCGTATTCACATCAGACACATTTTAGTTAGTTTCCTGCGACATTTAATTCATCCTCTGTCCGGCTTTTCTTTCCAAACACAGGACAATGTCTCAGGGGCTACTATCTATATTGGAATTTTCCCTGTGATGCTACTTACCTCAAAACCTGTCAGCAGGCCGCTGCAGGCTTTAGTCAGTCCGCTCTTGATGGACTGAACCTTCTCAGTCACCGTACCCATAAGGATACAGTGTTCTTCCACAATGGGAGCGCCTCGTAGCGCTTCCGGTAGATTATCCGGTACCTCTGGTTGGACAGAGGTCACCGGTGGAACAGGCACACCCCCTTCTTTCGAAGGAGGTTGTTCGCCGGATTCCGGAGCCACATGGGTCTTTGTAATCGTATTCGGCTGGGGGCCGAACTGATCGAGGCCTCCCGCCGCCATGGGGATCTGCTCCCCCATGTGTCCGGAAGCCAAGGTCTTGCCTCCTGGCGCCACCATGACGGCCTCCTGAACCTCTCCCTGGCCTGGGAAGGTCCTTTGGGACAGCACCTCGTCATCTCCCTTGGCCTTAGGAGAGTAAGCGGCTGGCGGTGTCTCACAGGCCATTTCCTTTGAATCCAATGAGCCTCTTAATGAGGATCGCTGGGAGTTGTCATGGGCTGGACTCCAATAACATGATCAACCATATTAATATCATAGAGTGGAGAGGCTGGATAAATAGATGAGTGCGGGTTCTTAGTACTCATGATACGGCCAAGGGCTTGTTCTGGGGCCATCGCTCTGGGTTGCTATCGATGTCCCAGGAGGAGTTATCCATGAGAGGGCCTTTCCCCCTCTTGGGCGCCTCCGCCTCTAGATTTGTGGAGGCCGCCCTCTTCCTCCTCCCCCATTCAGGGGGAGAGTCGCTCTCCTCCTCCTCCTCATCATCATCGTCGTCTTCGGCGGCGGAGAAGCGAGTCTTGTCTTTGGACATCATGTCCGAAGTGCCCTTGTGGCGGGGGCCACTCTGGACCCCCTTGGTCTTCTTCTCCGGCGCCTTATAGGGCGCCGGTACTAGCATCTTCGCTAGACGCGGGATGACTAGTTCCTCAGGTAGCGGAGCCGGACACTGAATCCGCTTCGCCCTCTCCATTCATACATGAAGAAGCAATGATAATAAAAGTTCAGATATCATCCTTGAAACAAGCAAGTAGACGATGCGTTAAAGACTTACCTCGTTGGTGGGGTGGTTAATGTCGTCCCCGTGGTCCGAGTCTGTGGCTGGCGGTGTCTCGTTGCCCTTGAAGAGCAACTTCCAGACATCTTCGTGAGTGGTTTCGAAGAGCCTCTCTAGGGTTTGGTGCTTCTTCGGATTGAACACCCATGGAGGGCGGCTTCAGATTTGGCATGGGAGGATCCGGTGAACCAGCATCACCTGGATTATGTCACCGAGCTTGATGTTTTTATCCACCATGCTTTGAATGCGCGTTTGCAGCGCTGTCAGCTCGTCTGACGAAGACCAATTTGGGCCCTTCTCAACCCACGAGGTGAGTCGCATTGGAGCGCCGGGGTTGAATTCGACAGCCGCGGCCCAGGTGGGGGCGCGGGGCTCTATGATGCAGAACCACAATTTCTGCCACTCCTTGACAGTCTCCATGAAAGTACCTTTTGGCCATGAGACATTGGTCAGCTTGCTCACCATGGCGCCTCCGCACTTCGTGTGCTGGCCATCCACCACTATCGGCTTCACGTTGAAGACCTTGAGCCACAGCCCGAAGTGGGGTTGGATGCGGAGGAAGGCCTCACACACGATGATGAATGCCGAGATGTTGAGGAAAGAGTTCGAGGCTAGATCATGGAAGTCTAGCCCATAATAGAACATCAGCCCGCGGACGAAAGGGTGGAGTGGAAACCCTAGACCACAGATGAAATGAGGGATGAATACCACCCTCTCGTTGGGCTTCGGTGTGGGGACGACTTGCCCCTTGGGTGGAAGACGGTGGGGGGTTTCCTTCGCCAGATACCCGGCCGCCCGAAGCTCGGTAATGCCCTTCTCCTTGACGAAGGAGGCCATCCACTTGCCTTGACCTCCGGATCCGGACATGGTTGAGTTCTTGCTCAAGTGGGGAAAAGATGAGAACTTGGGCGCTAGAGCTCAAGAGTGGAAGGGCAGAGGAAGAGAGAAGGCGTGGGAGAAGAACGCCTCCCCACTCGCCCTAAAACTCGCCTGTTCCCAAGGGCTGTGTAAACGGCACGGTTGGATTACCCACGCCCGTATTGATGAGAATCCCGCAATAAGGGGACATGTTCTCTGCTTAGACAAGACGTGCCAATGGAAACCACATCTCGAAACACGGAACGACAGACAAAAACGATTCGATATAATGACCAGACACATGTGATGTCATCTTGCAAAAAGTTGTCAGCAGATAGGACTCGTGAAATACTATATTCTCCGCAGTCGTGTGTGGTACTTGTATTGCAGATCCAGACAGATTCGTTTTATCCGAAGACAATCTTGGAGTATTCGGAAAGGGGAACCCGCCTTGCAATGTCGAAGACAATCTGCGCGCCAGACACCTCATCATTGAAGCCTGGTTCAGGGGCTACTGAGGGAGTCCTGGACTAAGGAGTCCTCGGGTGTCCGATCTATTGGATATGGGCCGGACTGATGGGCCATAAAGATACAAAGACCGAAGAATCTACCTGTGTCCGGATGGGACTCTCCTTGGCGTGGAAGGCAAGCTCGGCAACCAAATATGAAGGTTCCTTTCTTTGTAACCGACCTTGTGTAACCCTAGATCCCTCCTGTGTCTATATAAACCGGAGGGCTAGGTCCGTAGACATATCCTCATAATCATAGTCAGGCTAGACTTTTAGGGTTTAGCCATTACGATCTCGTGGTAGATCAACTCTTGTAATACTCATATTCATCAAGATAAATCAAGCAGGAAGTAGGGTATTACCACCATAGAGAGGGCCCGAACCTGGGTAAACATTGTGTCCCTTGTCTCCTGTTACCATCGATCCTAGACGCACAGTTCGGGACCCCCTACCCGAGATCCGCCGTTTTTGACACCGACAGCTGTAATCCAACATTTAAATCACACCATCCTCCCGGCAATGATAGGTCTTGCAGTTTTGTAGCATATAGAAGCCACAATCATGCCTGTTAAAAAAGAAAAAAGAAAAGGGTACATCACAAATTCGAAATACAGGAACACAACAAAAAAATTCGAAAATACAGGAACACCATCCTCCCAGCAACAAAAACAACTAATAAAAACCATTAAAAATGGATACTCACGTGTTTTTCTGCTGCCGCACCCGCAAAACTCGCAAGAGATACCATCAATATGCTTGGGCGAGAATGGTTTGGCCCTGTCTACGATGGACTCCCTCCAAAGCTTCTTTATGTTATCTGTCATAGTCCTTAAGAATCTAACTGCATCACTCCAGCTTTCATCATGGAGTGAATCAAGACACTCGAAATGACGGAACCTCAAATTCAGAACAATCAAGCACCAATGCCAGATTCTTCACTAGGCTTCATGGGAGCCGCAAATGACGGCCGATCAAAAGTAGGGAAAAGAAGCTGACAAAAATATCGCAGAGGAAAAATGAATTTAACAAATCATAATGAAACAAAAAATTCAGCCTCCAAACAATAAAATAAAAAGATGGAAATTGAAATTCAGAAGTACAAAAAAATCAGATAATCATAAGTTCTAATTGAGTAAGCAACCCACTACAAAAAATAAATGCTACTCAAGTTTATATCCATCGCCCAAACTTGCAACAAACATATCAGTTCAATTTCATTGCGATAATAAGTGCAGCTTTAAAAAAAGAATCACACATCATTCATAAGTACAATGGTTAAAAAGCAGGCTACTCAAGTTCATTCCCACCTCCCAAACTTGAAAGAAAACATGACAGTTCTAGTTCACGAGTACAATAAGTTCAAGTTCACCTACTTGGTCAAAACCATCAGCCCTTGACCTCGTGAACCACTTAACACATTGGCATCAATATTTCCATCACGGATCTTGGTCTATTGTACAAAAAGAACAAAAAAGTTAGAAAATTGCGAAAATAACTTATCATCCTATGTAGAAAGCAAAATACTGATCATCACCCATCTGGGAACTATCAACTTGTCAGTGTCGCGGTACTTCTAACAGAGAGAATATAAAACAACGTCAGCACTGTCTGAGTTGAGCATGCCAGTGGGGACAAACGCTTTAGCAACAGAACCAACACTGGCATCACATTCGCTATTATGAAAAATCGGCTTGTCACTACAAAAACACAAAAGATGACATGAATTAGAACTGCTGCAATAACAACAATAGTCATATGAGTGAAAGAAAAAGAGATGAAAATGATACGGGCAAAATCCCAAACTAACTGTTTCCCACGGTTCGTGCGCAACCTCGTAACAGCGAAGAAAAACAAATCAACCTTAGCAACATTAGCACCTTCTGCTTGCACAAAAAGAACAAAAAAATAAGTTCAAACACTACAAGTGAACATGTCCAAAATGCCATAAATGAGAAGTACAACTCATTACAAGTCCTTACCTGCAATATCAACGGGCGAACAAGGCTCATCGCCAACAACAGGACCCTGATTCATAGTAATGAAGAAAAAACAATGCTATTATTAGCAACAATAGACACAAAGAATTAAAACACACTAACAAAAAGGTAGGTATCACCTACAAACACTTAACGGTGTGGGATAGAAAAATGAACATGTAAGGCACATTGGTAGATGGATCAAGAATATATATATATATATAAACACAATAAAAATAAAAATAACCTTGCACTTATCAGTAGATGGATCATTAACTCCATAGTCAATAGCAAACTCAACATTATGACTGGTCTCCCGCATGAAAGAAAAATTAATAAATAGATGAACATGAGAAAGTTCAACTACAATACTGATAGCAGAACAACATGGTAAAAAATGCAAACATCAACTACTGACTCACATCAACAACAGGGGCCTCCAATCCAACATCATTCGTATGGTGGTCAGAAACATTAGCCTCAGTACCATCACCAGCCCTGCTGTCGGTGGCAGCAGTCTCAACATTATGACTGGTCTCCTGCATGAAAGAAAAATTAATAACAGATGAACATGACAAAGTTCAACTACAATACTGACAGTAGAACAACATGGTAAAAAATGCAAACATCAACGACTGATTCACATCAACAATAGGGGGCTCCAAGACAACATCATTCGTATGGTGGTCAGAAACATTAGCGTCAGTACCATCACCAGCCCTGCTGTCGGTGGCAGCAGCCTCATCCTGCTCAATCTGCCTAGGAACAACGTTGGCACTTTCTTCATATGGCTTGCAGTGAGATTCTTGCATAGTTTTGAAATGTTTCATGTTGTTCAACAGACGAACCGAGCTCTGAATTAGTTGAGCAGCACCACCATGCATATCACTAATTAAAATTCTCTCCAACTCAATATAGTATGTTGCTTCCTCGGCATTAAATTGATGACCTTCGGGAAGGATACCATTGACACAGCTCAGACGCTCAACTGTAGTTGGCACCTTTTGTAGCTCAGAACTCACATTACTAAAAATATGCTCAGCACGCTCCTACGCAGAAACAGCTACATCAATACCAAAACCCTGCCTCTGTGAAGTACTAGCCTTACTAGGGCCAGGAGGAACATAACCAGCACCCTCAACACCGCGGCCATCTCTCAACTCATCGTGCAGAGATGAAATCTTGGGAACCTGAGACGACGACATCTCCAGGACTGGCCGTTTATACACTCAGAAAAAGACAACTTCCTCTTGAGTTTTCCTCTACAAATAAGGGGAAAAAGTGATAATTAATCAATGCAACACACATGGAAAAATAAACATTATATTAACATATTTGAATCAATAGCACTAACGATCTTTCACTATCAGTGCCAATTTGTTAGTATTTACAAACAGGCCAGTTGAACAAGAGATTCAGTTCAACCACACATGACACAACAGTACTAAAAATCGTACCTAAACCTCACAAAGCTTAAGAAATGACAAAATCTAAACAGGTAAGTCTGCAGTACACATCTTCACTCCAGCAAAAATAGCTCTACCTAAATAAAAAAGGTCTGCAAGACATGACAAAAAAACTCACCGGAAGCTTCCCAAACACCCAAGTCTTTGCATCTCCGTTGCCTTTTTATCAAATCTACATCAGCCAGATCGGAAAGCTTGTTAGGATCCATGAAACATATGCCGGGGACTCGCATGTCAGGCTCCGGAGTCTTGCCACGGATAAGGCAGTCAAGGTACATTAGTACAGGCCCTATAGAACAACATGTGATTGCCTTCCTATGGGTAATACCATCTTGGTACCTGACAACAGCCCTTCTAAGTTCATCAACCATCAGCTGGCAATAATCCATGTTAGCCATGTCCTCAATGACGAGATCCTCAAACATTGTTGCCTCTCTGGAAACATGCGGGGCGGCACCAGGCAACACAACCTTCATAAACACAATAATGAAGAACACTTTGAGAGCAAGTTCATCTTTGCTGGGATCCTTGACAAACACCTTGAGCCCATCCCTCAAATCCTTTGTCTTGATATGTTTGTTCCTGCTAATGTGAAGCTCTGATCTTAACTTCATCAGAGCGTCATCGTATCCGTCCTCTGACGGCCGTAGAATGACCACCACGAGGGAACCCAAATAGTTGTTGTATACCATCTCTAGTGATGCGAAGCTTCTTGTTAGCATCACCCATGTCAAGAGTCATCGTATCAGGATCTATCTTCAGGTACAAAACTCCCATTAGAGGGCACGAAATGTTAGGCTTCACCTTCCACTTGAAGATAGAACCAAAACTAGCTGCATGAACCCTAGCCACATGGCGACTCTCAAGCAATTTAGCACAAGCATCAATCTCTCTCAATGAACATCGCACAACTATGTTCAATCGCTCTAGGTCACCTTCATCCAAAGCAACTTTTCCGGCATTGCCTCTCACCGGCTTGACTGAACTCATAATGCTAACAGGCTGTAAATGAAAATAAACAAGGCACGGCTTAATTAACTGAATATAGAAAACAAAACAAACTTATGAACGAAAGAAGAAAAAAGAAAGATTGCACAAGTTCAACTCTTAAAGCAGCACTAGTACCACCCTCAATTGATTCAAACAATGACCAGCCCTCACCTGGCCAGCATACCAACCCAGACGCAATTAAATCATTGCAAGTACAACTAGTAAGTCACATACAGTACAAACATGTACCATTGCATATTCATCTTCAGAATCAACTTCGATATCATCTTCTTTAGATATAGGATCTTGAGCATCGACATGAGCACACTTCTTCACACCTTTGTACACCTTCGCAGGAGCAAGTTTACGCTTCTTATTTTCCGTCAACAAAGAGCGCTCTGGAAGAGGAGACGAAGAAGGCTTCTTATTTGACAAAACTCGAGGACTCCGGTGAACAGGAGAGCCAGCAAGTGTGCTTGGACCAATATTCACGGCAACACTATCTCCATCAGCATTGCTATTACCAGGTTGGGAACCAGCTTTCACACGTGAGCTATGCCTCTGTGTGCCATCAGGATTTGGATCTGACATCTTCCTCTTCAAAACAGCTTTCTTTTCCTTAACTGCATCACGAGTAAACACTTGCGTCAAACGAGTCTGCAACAGGTTTGTCTTCATAGGCATCTCAGTTCCATGAGATCCAGGATCCATAGTTGAAAAGGCCGCATCACCACCTTCATCACCTAAACCTTTAGGAGCTTGAGCAACATCCTCATCGCTTTGTTGCACGCAGGCAGCCTTTTGATGCCGTTCCAACTCCTTTCTCCTCTGGAAATCACACTTCTTCTATCTTACCCTTTCATCCTTGAGTTGTAACTGCATAGGAACGTCCTCAGCCTGAGTAACAGGCTTAGTGCCATCAACACTCTGTGACTGAGTAACAGACAACTGCAAGCTCCCATCACCATCATCAAAGTTAACAGAATACATTCCATCATTAATATCTTTGACAACATCAGCAATGTCCTCAGGAGCAGCATGGCTGTCATTAACTACATAAACCAATAACATAAGCACACACATATAATATTAAAGCACAATTAACATTGCAGAGACAAGATAAATAAGGCACATAGCATCAGACACAAACAAAAGGAACAACTGATGTAACTAAACATATTTATGTATTCAAGGATGTTAAAAAAAGAGCAAATATAAGGGAAACACCAACAACACTCGCAAGTTCTTCTAGAGGATTTGGTGTCTCAAAATAACATTCACAAGTTCTTGAAAGTGTTCTGGTTTGTCAAAATCAGGAGGCACCGGCACTCCAACATCTGCAACAACATCATAATCAGCAAAAAGTAAATAAAAAAAGAAAAGTACATGAACAAGCAATCAGTTCAACTTTATGAACACTACAAGTGCACCCAATAAAACAATATCACCCCACCACTTGCACACCAAACTTCAAAATGACAACTATTTCAACATCATAGTAGTTTTTCCCAGACTGCTACAAACTATTCAAATGCCAGGACAACAGTTCAAACTACACATGGTGATCAGTACTGCAACCTGTCTGCAGGTCACAACAACCTAAAAACTAGACACACAACACATTCCAGGGCAAAAATTAACAGCTATCAAAATCCATACAACTTGTAAAGTCCATACGACAACACCTATACAACTAAAAACCTATTAAGCACCTGATCTGATAAAACATCATACGAATTACAACAAAAATTACCTGCATTCAACTTGTCTGGACTGGATGATGTACCCATTGATATCTACAAACCTAAAATCTTCCGAACCAGAAATGCAAGACACATGTACAAAAATTAGGGTTCTTACCTACTTCAAAAATGAAGCACACCACACAAAGCAAAACTCTTACCAGCAAACACAAAGTCCACCACCGAATCCGGTATCACTGACGCAAACCGCTCGTTCAAGCGCAAAGGAACCCTAGCGAATCCAGCTTGAGATAGCATGAGAGAAATAACATAGAAATACAACGAAAATATGTACATAAGGGGACGCAAGGGGAGCCGATGGTAGAGCAAAAGGAGCAAACAGAGAACCCAGACCGCCACCCCTGGAGTTCAACCCGCCGGCTGACGCTCCCGCGACGAAACATGAGAAGCAACTTCTATGCAAGAAGAGGAGAGGAGGGGAACGAAGAAGGAATCGATTTTAGGAGGGGAGGGGAGCGGAACGGAGGAGAGCAGAGGTTAAAAGGTGAGTGGGAGAAAACCGACGGCTAAAGCCCATGATTGTGGAAGAAAAAGAAAAAGGACAAAGCCCACTATCTCTGGGTAGTTACTAAAGATAATAGCAAAAATTAAATATAATAAAAAATTAATATAGAAGGAGAAAACAAACGCCTAAAGTTAAAATAATAACTCATAATAGTACAATAAAAATTATCAAAAAGTACAATTGAAATAATACTTCATAACATTGCTGGTTTTCCCCTAAAAAGAGATAAGATAATGGGGGCAAGTCATGTTACGGACTCGCCTCCGCATGCGACGCCGCGGCACGCCGTGTCGTCGCATGCTACGGCTCGTTCCTGGCTCGGCCTCGCCGGGATGGGGGAGGGGGTGGGGTCCCTCCCCCCCGACTCGGCCTCACGCTAATGCGGCAGTGCGCTCGTTTGACAGGCGCAATGCGGTTATTCTGTTCGCCCCAAACGCACCCACACACCCTAAGATAAGATAATGGGGGCAAGTCCATACAAGGAAGATGTGTAAGTACAACTATGCCCCTTGGTGTGGTGCTGGTTTTTCCCCTAAACAAAGATAAGATAATAGGGCAAGTCATGTTACAGACTCGCTTCCGCATGCGACGCCCTGGCACGCCGCGTCGTCGCTTGCTACGGCTCATTCCTGGCTCCGCCTCCCCGGGGTGGGGGGGGCGAGGTCCCGACCCCCTCCCCCCGGCTCGGCCTCGCGCTAACGCGGCAATGCGCTCGTTTGACAGGTGTAGTGCGGTTATTCTATTTCCCCCCACACGCACCCACACACCCTAAGATACATAATGGGGGCAAGTCCATACAAGGAAGCTGTGTCAGTACACCTATGCCCCTCGGTGCGGTGCTGGTTTTTCCCCCAAAAATATAAGATAACGGGACAAGTCATGTTATGGACTCGCCTCCACAGGCGACGCCGTGGCACGCCACGTTGTCACCTGCTACGGCTAGTTCCTAGCTCGGCCTCGCCAGGATGTGGGAGGGGGGTCCCTCCCCCCTCGCCCCGACTTGGCCTCGCGCTAACGCGGCAGTGCGCTCATTTTACAGGCGCAGTGCGGTTATTCTGTTTCCCCCCACATGCACCCACACAGCCTAAGATAAGATAATGGGGGCAAGTCCATACAAGGTAGATGTGTCAATACAACTATGCCCCCTCCCCCCGGCTCGGCCTCGTGATAGTGCAGCAGTGTGCTTGTTTGACAGGCGTAGTGCGGTTATTCTGTCCCCCCCCCCACACGCACCCACACACCCTAACATAAGATAATGGGGGAAAGTCCATACAAGGAAGATGTGTCAGTACACCTATGCCCCTCGGTGCGGTGCTGGTTTTTCCCCTAAAAAGATAAGATAATGGGGGAAGTCATGTTACGGACTCGCCTCCGCATGCAACGCCATGGCACGCCACGTCGTCGCCTGCTATGGCACGTTCCTGGCTCGGCCTCGCCAGGATGAGGGAGGGGGTCCCTCCCCCCTCGCCCTGACTCGGCCTCGCGCTAACGCGGCAGTGCGCTCGTTTCACAGGCGCGGTGTGGTTATTCTGTTTCCCCCCACACGCACCCACACAACCTAAGATAAGATAATGGGGGCAAGTCCATACAAGGTAGATGTGTTGGTACATCTATGCCCCCTCCCCCCGGCTCGGCCTCGCGCTAGTGCGGCAGTGTGCTTGTTTGACAGGCGTAGTGCGGTTATTCTGTCCCCCCCCCACACGCACCCACACACCCTAACATAAGATAATGGGGGCAAGTCCATACGAGGGGATGTGTCCGTACAACTATGCCCCTCGGTGCGGCGTTGGGTTTTCACCTAAAAAGATAAGATAATGGGGCAAGTCATGTTACGGACTCGCCTCCGCATGCGATGCCGCAGAATGCCGCGTCGTCGCCTGCTACGACTCGTTCCTGGCTCGGCCAAACCGTGCTGGGGGAGGGGGGTCCCTCCCCCCTCCCCCCGGGCTCGGCCTCGCGCTAACGCGGCAGTGCGCTCGTTTGATAGGCGTAGTGCGGTTATTCTATGCCCCCCACACACACCCACACACCCTAAGATAAGATAATGGAGGCAAGTCCATACAAGGAAAATGTGTCAGTACAACTATGCCCCTCGGTGTGGTGCTGGTTTTCCCCTAAAAGAAGATGAGATAATGGGGCAAGCCATGTTACGGACTCGCCTCCGCATGCGACGCCACGGCACGCCGCGTTGTCGCCTGCTACGGCTCGTTCCTTGCTCGGCGTCGCCGGGACGGGGGAGGGGGGGTCCCTCCCCCCTCCCCCCTACTCGGCCTCGCGCTAACGCGGCAGTGTGCTCGTTTGACAGGCGTAGTGCGGTTATTGTGTCCCCCCACACACGCACCCACACACCCTAAGATAAGATAATGGGGCAAGTCCATACAAGGAAGATGTGTCAGTACAACTATGCCCCTCGGTGCGGTGCTGGATTTTCCCCTAAAAATATAAGATAGTCGGGCAAGTCATGTTGCGGACTCGCCTCCGCATGCGACGCCGCGGCACGCCACGTCGTCGCCTACTACGGCTCCTTCCTGGCTCGGCCTCACCGGGATGAGGGAGGGGGTCCCTACCCCCTCCCCCCTGACTCGGCCTCGCGCTAACGCGTCAGTGCGCTCGTTTGACAGGCGTAGTGCCGTTATTCTATTTCCCTCCACATGCACCCACACACCCTAAGATAAGATAATGGGGGCAAGTCCATACAAGGAAGATGTGTCAGTACAACTATGCCCCCCTCCTCCCCGGCTCGGCCTCGCGCTAACGCGACAGTGCACTCGTTTGATAGGCGCAGTGTGGTTATTCAGCCCCCCACACGCACCCACACACCCAAAGATAAGATAATGGGGGCAAGTCCATACATGGAAGATTTGTCATTACAACTATTCCCCTCGGTGCGGTGCTGGTTTTCCCCCTAAAAAAGATATGATAATGGGGCACGTCATGTTACGGACTCGCCTCCGCGTGCGATGTCGCGGCACACCGCGTCATCGCCTACTATTGGTCATTCCTGGCTCGGCCTTACCGGGATGGGGGAGGGGGGGTCCCTCCCCCTCCCCCCCCCCCCCGGGGGCTCGGACTCACGCTAACGCAGCAGTGAGCTTGTTTGACAGGTGTAGTGCGGTTATTCTATCCCCTACACATCCTAAGATAAGATAATGGAGGCAAGTCTATACAAGGAAAATGTGTCAGTACAACTATGCCCCTCGGTGTGGTGCTGGTTTTTCCCCTAAAAGAAGATAAGATAATGGGGCAAGTCATGTTACGTACTCGCCTCCGCATGCGACGCCGCGGCACGCCGCGTCGTCGCCTGCGACGGCTCGTTCCTAGCTCGGCCTCGCCGGGATGGGAGAGGGGGGTCCCGACCCTCCCTGCTCGGCCTCGCGTTAACGCGGTTGTGAGCTCGTTTGACGGGCATAGTGCGGTTATTATGTTTCCCCCCACACGCACCCACACACCCTAAGATAGATAATGGGGGGCAAGTCCATACAAGGAAGATGTGTCAGTACAACTATGCCCCTCGGTGCAACTACGCCCCTCAGTACAACTATGCTGGTTTTTCCCCTATGAAAACACAAGATAATGGGGGCAAGTCCATACAAGGAAGATGTGTCAGTACAATGATGCCCCTCAGTGCGGTGCTGGTTTTCCCCCTAAAAAGATAAGATAATGGTGGCACGTCCATACAAGGAAGATGTGTCAGTACAACTATGCCCCTCGGTGCGGTGCTGGTTTTTCCCCTAAAAAGATAAGATAATGGGGGAAAGTCATGTTACGGAATCACCTCCGCGCGTCGCGTCGTCGCCTGCTACGGCTCATTCCTGACTCGGCCTCACCGGGATGGGGGAGGGGATCCCGACCCCTCTCCCCCCGGCTCGACCTCATGCTAACACGGCAGTGCGCTTGTTTGGCAGGCGCAGTCCGGTTATTTTGTCCCCCCCCCCCCGCATGCACCCCCATGTCACGCACCCTGAAAGTGCGTTATATCGACTAGAGGGGGGGGTCAATAGGTGATTTTTATGAAAGTCTTCAAAACGTGGAAGTTATGAAGACAAACGATAGAAATAAACCTATTACCCTGCAGCGGAAGGTAGACTACACTAGGCAAGCCATAGTCAAGTATTCAATAGAGTGAAAGCATAATGACTAATACCAGCAATGTAGTATGGATCAGGTAGGAAGATATTGTGAAGCCACACAGAACACGTAGTCACTCAGTGAAGACAAAAGATAGTGCGAACATACAATGACTTCACAAGGAGTAACAGTAAGTAAGGGGAAGGGAAGATGAAACCAGTGACTCGCTGAAGACAATGATTTGTTGGACCAGTTCCAGTTGCTGTGACAACAGTATGTCTGGTTAGGGCGGCTAGGTATTTAAACCTTAGGACACACAGTCCCGGACACCCAGTCCTGAACACACAGCTCAGGACACCCAGTCCTCACCGTATTCCCCTTGAGCTAAGGTCACACAGACCTCGCCCAATCACTCTGGTAAGTCTTCAAGGTAGACTCCCAAACCTTCACAGACTTCGTTCACCGGCAATCCACAATGTCTCTTGGATGCTCAGAACGCGACGCCTAACCGGCTGGAGGATGCACAGTCCTCAAGTGTAATAAGTCTTCAGATCACACAGACAAGAAGACTTAAGTGATGCCTAATTCTCTTTGGCTCTGGGTGGTTAGGTCTTTATCCTCGCAAGGAATTCTCTCTCAAAGGCTTCGAGGTGGGTTGCTCTCAAACGACAAAAGCCGTACTCTGAATCTGAGCAGCCAACCGTTTATGGTTGTAGGGGGTGGGCTATTTATAGCCACTTGGCAACCCGACCTGATTTGTCCGAAATGACCCTGGGTCACTAAGGAACTGACACGTGTTCCAACGGTCAGATTTCAAACTCACACGGCAACTTTACTTGGGCTACAAGCAAAGCTGACTTATCCGACTCTGGACAAGATTCGCTCTCATAGTCTACACTCGAAGACATAGGTTTTGTTTAAGCATCACTTCAGTCATTCTGACTGGTCTCTTGGACCCCACTTAACAGTACGGTGGTTCCTATGACTCAACACAGAAGAAAAATAACTATGAAAGATCTAAGTCTTCGAGCTCCATAGGCTTCATGTGGTGTCTTCTCTTGTCATAGTCTTCAATGTGAATATCTTCATATACCACCTTTGACTTCAATGTCTTCATACATTTTTAAGGGTCATCTCTGGTAGGAAAACCGAATCAATGAGGGACTTCTAACTGTGTTATCCTGCAATTCTCACAAACACATTAGTCCCTCAACTAGGTTTGTCGTCAATACTCCAAAACCAACTAGGGGTGGCACTAGATGCACTTACACACCCACACACCCTGAAAAGATAGATGTTCTTCTGTCCATACAAAAAATGTGTCAGTACAACTATGCCCATCAGTGCGGTCCCTATATATCTTACACAAATATTCATTAAAAATCCAAAAAAGCCGAAAAAGAATAAGAACAATGAGAAAGAGAGGGAAACACACTATAAAAAAGATGTCACTTCAAGTAGAAGACAACATTCAGTACTAAAAATGCTTATATTAGGCAAAAAATCATAAAAACTAGAAGGAAAAAATGCAAAGAATCAAAAATATTGACCGCCCAAGGGACAGCCGGCCCAACACAGGTGGGCACTAGGACTCAAGCCAACCACAAAACAACCAACAAATCCTTTGTAAACCAAACTATGCGGGCCAACCCACCAGGGCCCACGGGTCATGACAAAGGGCGAGCGCCGTGTATAAGCGCTGAGATAAGTATTCAGAGGAGTTCGACCAGTGAGCCTCGACATCGCTTATAAACAGGTCAAGAGCCCCCTTGACTAGCGATGTGGGACTAAACGTATAGCACACACGCACGCCGCACTGCACAGCCGCGTGGACGAGCTATCTAGGCCGAAAACAATGGCTTTGGCGGATGGCCCAATACAGTAGTTCGCCTCATTACAAAATTCCAATTGATCACACACGACCAATTAAAAAGAAACAAATGCAGATAATTTAAAAAAACCTCATAAGAAATCAGTTCAAAGCTAATAATGTAAAAAAGTTCAAACACATGTTAATTGTAAGAACTAAAAAAAACTTTTTTTAGAAAATTAAACGTAGAAGATTGTAATAAAAATTTCAAAAAAAAATTTATAAAAAGTTCAACTAGTAAAATTCATAAGGTTCAAGTAAAAATAGTACTGTGCAGCAAAGATTAAATTCTTTTTATTTTAAAAACTACTAGAACTATCACTATTCAACTAAAAAATAAAAATTGTGCTCTAAAATTCATGTCAAATAGTAAGAAAAAAATATTGTACAACAAACGAAGGCGATTGGCCATTGACATCCTAAATAGTTCAGTACTATCATTAACAATATGTAAGTTCAACAAACTCAAAACCCAAAAGGGGTCCTACAATCATCATCAGCGTATATTTTCCGTCTGCGAGCTATGTACATGAAAATATCCCAATCAAAACAAAGAATACATAAAAAACACTTGTGCTTGAGCAAAAAAATAGGAACCATTACATAAATTAAACAATAGCACATACAATAACATACAAACAAATTGTTCCAAACCATCTGGTAATAACATAGAATTCAACCATCTCACATGCACTATTTTAAAGAAACATACTGCTACATAATAAAACACACACAAATCTCACAACCAGCGTCATTTGCCACATTTAAACCTACAACACATAGATTCTGAACGTCAGAGAGTCATCTTCCCTGGAGAACATAACCATAACCAAATCACCATCCTCAAATCCAGAATCTGCCACAAACTCCTTCCACCCAGTAGTTAGGTTGATGCAACCATCAAAGTCGATGTGGTAGGCAACTTCCATCAACTGATACCCGTTTTTGTCTGAAGTCCCCATCTTCAGAATGCCGGAACTAGGAGCAAAAATCCTCATTCTGGGTGACATTTTCTGCAAATGGCCATGGGAGTAGAAAATAAAGTGAACACCTGACATAACTGAATTTTTACACAGATCTAGGAACGGTTGCATAACAAAGTGAAAAGAAAATATCTGAACCAAAAGAAAAACACCAAACTAACTAGTCATATGACCTGACTAAACTGAATAAATATACATATCAATACACCTACAGTAAAACATTTAACAAAAACAAAACAAGGATTATACAAAAAATGGATAAAAGCTTTTAAGTAATGAATAAATACACACACAAAACCTTGTTAAATTATGACAAAACCAAATAAAAATTGTAGACAAACTATTGATAAAACTAAACTACAGATTTAGTCCATGGGATTCAAAATGAGACCTACAAAAAGAAGAAAACAAAAAGAAAATAAACACATACCTATGATTCCTTCAAGTCCCCAACCGTCAGGCGACAAACATAGGGTGCACGAAACCCATGGTTGTTGTACAGCAGACACGAAAGTTGCCCATGGTGCTGAGTCTCGGCGAGCTCCAAATCAGATTCGTACACACAGCCGTCAGCTATGTGCACCATCTTTGCCAGACATCCGCATGAACAATCCTCCATGGAAAAACACAGGAAAAGGGAAGAAAACAACAGAGAGAAAGAGGGAGGAAACTAGATCTGATTCTGGAAGAAGGAAGAAAAAGGAGGGGGAGACTGAGCCACACACCACACATAGATGGATAGAATTTATAGCCATGGAGACTCACAGATTATAAAAATAATAAATAGGCAAGTGGGCAGCCAGCTGGTTGAAAATAGTTATTATACAAGTCATGCAACATTTGACCGCAAATTAGTTCAACTTGAGATAAAACAGTAGTTCAAAAGTGCACATAACAAACATATGCAGATAAGACAACACATTCGGAGGTAGACAGTTGAATTCATTTAGTTATTCAACCATCTGCTCCCACACAACACAATCTTAAAAACATAAAAATTCAGTACTTCAGCCATAACGATCAAAGAAACGACGCCATTTGGCCCTGGTGGATGGATGTGGAGCCGTGGCTGCTCTCGCCCTAGCCCAACTGATGATCTGACTATGGTTCCTTCCCCTGCCCTCTGGGAAAAGTAGCTCCAGTTCATTGGAGTTGCAAGTATCCATCACCTCGCGCGCAATGCGTCTATTGAACTCTGCCTCCACTTCCTCCTCGGCAGCGCGTCGTGCCCTCTGCCTGTGCCTGCGCCTCCTCCTTCTCCTTTGCTCCGCTACTGCAGCCCTCATATCGACGGCATTCCCCTCGTCCTCTGTGACCTCTCCCAGCTCAGGATCCGTCTGGCTTTTCTTTTGGTTGTAGCTGGTGGAATGAAAGTGATAGAGGGCTCGGGCTTTATACTCAAAGTGCATAGGTATGGGTAGGCAGCCAGTAGAACATACTTACTCCAATGTCAACGCATAGTAATACAACTTTGACATGAAGCAGTCCAACTACACATAAGCAGCATCTTGGGGCAATGGCTTCATCATACTGAGCATCTGACTCATATTAGGTTCAGTCTTTTGAAAGATGCTCTCAATAGCTTCACTATGAAGCTGACAGCCATGCTCGTAGAGATCGCCAGGAGTGGGCAAACCAGTGAGCTCAATGATGTCAAAGGCTTTGGCTTCGTGATGAACGTTTCCTGTCATCCACTCCAGGACCCAAGTCTTCGGATCTCTGCTATACCCGCGGATGTGAAGTGTGGCATAGAATTGGAGCCGCAACTCTTCATTCCAATGCTCTTGGTTAGTGACGAATGGTAGCAATCCAACTTCTTTGAAGCAATCCAGAGCTTCTTCCAGACAGGGCAGACCAGCTATAGCTTCAATGTCAAGGCGCTTGTGGGGGAAGATGCGACCTTGATTGTATAGAATGCAGGAGTAATAGCTTCGCTGCAGATAGCTCCAGAACCGATCAGATGATATCCTTTCCCTTGAGTAGGGGTTCCTGGAGCTATTGAAGAATGTGTTGTCTGCTCTGAAGCCATTGATATTGAAGGAGCCAGGTTCTGATGCAGGACCTGGGAACCTTGGCAATCTTGGGATTGGCTTCTATACCTGAGGCCTGTGCTCAACATGATAGTCGAACTGGGGACCGACAGCAGACTCAGGAACAGAAGTGGCGGGATCAGTGGCTTCGCTGACTTCTGGTGCTTTTGTTGGTGAGGGCTCCACATTAGCTTCAGCCATGGCAGCGTCAGTGGCTTCACTGGTGTTGGTGGTGGTAGCCGGATTGTCTTTAGCAGAGACTTGAGGCCTTGGACCTTTGCGAAGCCTGCGCAACGCGGGTGATGCCTGTGGAGTTGCTGTTGGCTGGGCCTCAAAGTCTTCTTCCTCTTGTGGGCAATCCGCCCATGAAGCATCCTGTGCAATTGGCGTCAGTGGACGACCAATGCTGATGAGTTCGCTGTTCTCGAGCTGAGGAAGGACTGCACCATCTTCTACATGGTCACGTTGACCAATGTCTTCAGCAGCGATGGGATCAGCTGCTGGAAAGTCTTCAGCTTCATGAGCCTCTGTGAAAGCAGGCTCATGGATTGTCAGTTGGCGTTCAGCGTCAGGACGAACCATGGAAATGGGTTCAACTATCAAAGGCTCTGTGGGAGCAGCCCGATCTTTCTTGGTCTTCCTCTTCTTCTTGGAGGGGGCAATAGGAGAGGCTTTAGGATGTTTCCTCTTCCTGGCTTCAGCCTCAGCAGTCCTGGTCTTCTTGACTTCTGAAGCGGTTGACCGGCTTTTTGGCTTCGAGCCAGTCATTCTAGTTGGGAAGACAATGGGATCTGCTTCCTGCCTAGGTGCGTCAAGTTCAGCCGTAGCGGGCTTCTTCATATTCTTTGCGGCCATCCTGGGGTCGATGCCAGGACGCCCAAGGGCCTTGCGCTTCTCAGCCTCATTGTAGGCTTGCACACATCTGTCAGCCAGAACCTTCATGCGCTCACGTGAACCCTGAGCTTCTGCACGTTTCTTGAGAAAGGCTTCCTTGAGCTCGTGCAGCATAATCTTGAAGTTCTTCACTTCTTGCACGCTGAGCTTGGCCATATGCTTCTTGAACTGTGCCTTTTCAAAGTCAATCTTCTGCTTCAGTTCAACAATGAGTTGGGCGATAGCTAGTTCTGAAGCAATGGCGCCATGGAAGGTGGCACTGAGGCCAATGGGTAGCTGCAGATCTTCGAAGCTGATGTTTGGCGTGTCAAACCATTCATCAATGAAGTTGTGGATGATTGTCACATCAAAGAGAGGTAGATCATTGAAGATTTCTGCTTCTTCTTTGCTCTTGATGAGTTGCTCAAGAGCGTCATCCGTAAGATCTTCATCACTTGACAGATCAATGGAATCATTGCGCAGAATGGCAGCAGCTGTTAGCTCTTGGCCGGTGTGTGGCAGAGGCATCTTGACCTTCTGGGGCTTGGAGATGCGTGAAAATCTTCGGACTGCACATTGTCTTTAGGAGGTGCAGTTGCCAGTGGCTTCGCCCATGAGATTTTTGGTGAAGGGGCAGACTTTGAAGCTTTAGGCTTCTTCAACTTCTTTGGCTTCGGCGCTGCAGGCGCTTCATCTGATTCAGCGTCAGCTGCAGGCTCATTCACTGCAGTCCCTTGAACCAAGATATGGGTGATGAGGCCTTCAAGGTTGTAGAAAGGACCGATGAGATTGGGTTCTGCATCTTGTGTGCCATCAGCCCTTGGAGCTGAGGGACCAGGGTTGAAGTCTAGTCCCAATGTCTTCTTGTTTTGCTTCGCTGAGTTCTGGGCAAACTGGAAGTTGCACTTGAACAGAATGTCATCACAACACCATAGTAGTGACGATGGGTGTGCATCAACAGGCTATGGCCCACGGACCATGCAGGGATAGAAGCCTTGTTCAATGGCTTCATCTCTGGACCTGGGTTGAAGATTCTTGTATAGGATGTCACCCCACGGTCTCTTGATGGCATTTTTCTCAGCATATTCCTGGGTTACAAATCGGTATTTGAACCATTGTTCTGCCCAATATCTTCGAATCCATCGGATTCGGGTCTTGCGCTGATTGTAATCCTCTTCAGGATCTGTCTTGTACAGTTCTGAGAGGTCATCTGGCAGATCTCTAGATGTTTCTCCATGACGCTTTCTGCCACCCTTCCTTGCTGATTTCTCTGAAGCCATGAACTTTAAACTGAAAGGTTTCAACACGTTCAAAGGCTTCAAAGGTTTTCGCTTGCTGGACAAACAGGAACTGGCTTCGGGAGAATTTATGTGATGCTGTAAGAATTCTGCAAATGAATGCAGACTATGAGAACCAAAGGATTCTCCCACAGACATGTACCCGTGACAGCATTAAGGTGCGAGGGAAGGGGAAGAGGTCATATGCATTCTCAGAAGATTTTGAAGATAAATCAGTTTAGAAGACATTGACCTCATCATGCGAAGACATTCACTCATAGATAAGGAGTTGGTTCCAGATTTGTACGAATCCAGAGATCAGTACAAGTGAGGAATCTAACTACTTTGTGAAGCATAAGTGAATATACTAGGCATGTTATGAGATGCAGTATGAGAGAGATCTAACTTGTGTGAATAGAAACTGTTTGTGGTAGAAAGTGACAAAGCCATAGGATCAACAGTGCCGTAAAAAGGAAGTTTTATTTACCACACTAGGAACTGCTAGACGGAGTGGAAGATGAGGCCGAGCAGTTCGATCTTCCGTGCCCTAACTTGGCGACGGAGGACACCTACGGCGACGGCGGAGAGGACGATGTCCGCGGTCGGCGTGAAGACGGCGTCGGAGAGGTTGCGGCAACGAAGCGCTTCGTCGTCGGCGTCGTCGAGGGCTAGCGGTGGCGCTAGGGTTCGTGCGAGAGTGGAAGAAGAGATAATGACTGCCGTGAAGTGTGTATTTATAGGTACAGGGGCGGCACTGTGTTATAACACAGGTGCCCCTGGCGATTCGCATCTGAGGGGTACGTGGCCATCATGTAGCATATCGGGGGTTGTTCCACGTCCCACGCATGCCTGGATTGTCGGGTGGTCGTTCCCACTTCTCCGGGTTTCAGGTGAAGGAATGAGCATTGAAAACGGACTTAATGTTTGTCTCTGTATCTTCTGCTGACAAGGACGCAGAGAAGACATTCGACAGTTTCAATAGAATGCATATGATTTGGAGATGATAGAGTTTGAGATAGAAAGCATAGAGAGGTTAGGGTCCGATCACATTCACTTAGTTCAAAAGATTCAACAAGAAGACATAGCTATAAGTGAATGTTGTAGAGGACAGAACACTAGTATATATATATATGTATAATCAACATAGTGAAGATAATCGTGAAGACATGTTGAGATTGAAGCCAAACCAAATGTGAAGACATAGCAAGGTAACGCCATGAGTGAAACACTTCAAAATAGAACATTTGGTGGTGGCATTACCCACCTTATAGGAAGTATTAGACCCAGACACGACGCACAATTATCGTGGCGCTCCGAAGTCAAATTCCACATTAATGTGTTCACACTTAGAATGTATGTCTTCATTGATTGAAGATATACTTTACTTCGTGTGTTGCACATCTAAGTCATCAATATGCATAAGGGTTAGGATGTGTGCCTGATTACAGGACATTTGAGGATTCCAGGATATTTAGCTCACACCGTAACTTGCAAAATCTCTTCTCATCCAAAGGCTTGGTGAAGATATCTGCCAATTGCTCTTCAGTGTTGACGTGTATGATATCAATATCTTCCTTCACAACATGATCTCTGAGAAAGTGATGACGAATTTCAATGTGCTTTGTCTTCGAGTGCTGAACTGGGTTGTTGGCAATCTTGATGGCGCTTTCATTGTCGCAGTAGAGTGGCACTTGCTTCAGATGAATGCCACAGTCTTTGAGCGTTTGCTTCATCCACAGAAGCTGAGCGCAGCAAGATCCAGCAGCAATGTATTCAGATTCAGCAGTGGAGAGAGATACACAGTTCTGCTTCTTTGAAGACCAACATACAAGTGATCGTCCCAGAAAGTGACATGTGCGTGATGTAGACTTGCGATCAACTTTGTCATCAGCATAATCAGCATCCGAGAATCCAACCAGATCAAACTCTGAGCCCTTTGGATACCATAATCCTAGAGTTGGGGTGTGAGCCAAATATCGAAGAATTCGCTTCACAGCTAAGTGATGCGACTCCTTTGGTGCCGCTTGAAATCGAGCACACATGCAAACACTAAGCATAATATCTGGCCTAGATGCACATAGATAAAGTAAAGAACCAATCATGGAGCAGTATACCTTTTGATCGAACTCTTTACCATTGTCGTCAGGACCCAGATGATGCTTGGCTGGCATTGGCGTCGTGAAGCCTTTGCAGTCTTGCATACGGAACTTCTTCAGGCAATCTTTGAGATACTTCTCTTGAGATATGAAGATGCCGTTGTGTTGCTGTCATATTTGAAGACCGAGAAAGAACTTCAGCTCTCCCATCATAGACATTTGATATTGCTCTTGCATCATATATCCAAACTCTTCACTGTACTTCTGATTGGTGCAACCGAAGATAATGTCATCCACATATATTTGGCACACAAACAGTTCACCATCATATGTCTTCGTGAAGAGAGTGGGGTCGAGAGAACCAGGTATGAAGCCTTTGCTCTTCAGGAAGTATTTGAGTGTGTCATACCAGGCCCGAGGGGCTTGTTTGAGGCCATACAGTGCCTTGTTGAGCTTGTATACCATGTCAGGATGTTTTGGATCTTCAAAGCCAGGAGGTTGTGCAACATACACTTCTTCTTCAATCTTGCCATTGAGGAAGGCGCTCTTCACATCCATTTGATAAAGAAGTATGTTGTGATGATTTGCATAGGCCAGTAGTATGCGTATGGCTTCAAGTCTAGCCACGGGAGCAAATGTTTCATCGAAGTCAATGCCTTCCACTTGAGTATATCCTTGAGCAACGAGACGAGCTTTGTTTCTGACAACTTGACCATGCTCATCTTGCTTGTTGCGGTATATCCATTTGGTGCCTATTATGTTGTGCTTCCGAGGATCGGGACGCTTGACCAGTTCCCATACATTATTCAGCTCAAACTGTTGAAGCTCGTCTTGCATAGCTTGAATCCATTCAGGTTCCATGAAGGCTTCTTCAACTTTCTTGGGTTTTGTTATTGAGACGAATACGAAGTGCCCACAGAAATTTGCTAGCTGAGTTGCCCTTGAACGAGTGAGTGGACCGGGTGCATTGATGCTATCAATTATTCTTTCAATCTGCACTTCATTGGCAACGCGAGGATGTACAGGGCGAAGATTTTGCTCTTGCTGATCATTGTCGTTGTTAGAAGGAATGTCTTCAGGCTGAGCATTGTCTTCATGTTGATCAGGTGCTGAGATGATAAGTTCTACTTCAGGATGAGCTTCAGAAGGTATAATTCTCCAGTTCCCATTAGCTTGATTGATTTATTGGATGGAACTTCATCTAGCACATTTGGCAGTTGCTCTCTTTGTGAACCGTTGGTCTCATCGAACCGCACATCCACTGTTTCAACCACTTTGTAATGAAAGAGATTGAAGACTCTGTAGGAGTGCAAATCCTTTCCATATCCAAGCATAAAACCCTCATGTGCTTTTGGTGCAAACTTTGAGGTGTGATGTGGGTCCTTGATCCAGCACCTGGCGCCAAATACTCTGAAGTAACTGACATTTGGCTTCTTGCCAGTAAGGAGCTCATAAGATGTCTTGTTTAGAAGCTTGCATGCCTGCAGGTCGACTCTAGAGGATCCCCGGGTACCGAGCTCGAATTCGCCCTATAGTGAGTCGTATTACAATTCACTGGCCGTCGTTCTGGCCATCTCAATGAGTGTTCTGTTCTTGCGTTCGACGACCCCATTCTGCTGTGGCGTGTACGGGGCTGAGAATTCATGTGTGATGCCCAAGGTATCAAGATATGTATCAAGGCCAGTGTTCTTGAATTCAGTGCCATTGTCACTTTTGATATGCTTTATCTTGGCGCCATAGTTGTTCATTGCTCGATTGGCGAAGCGTCTGAAGACATCCTGCACTTCAGTCTTTTAAAGGATTATGTGCACCCAAGTATATCTAGAATAATCATCAACAATGACAAAGCCATAGAGACAAGCAGTAGTAGTAAGAGTTGAGTAATGAGTGGGACTGAAAAGATCCATGTGAAGCAGTTCGAAGGGTCGAGTAGTGGTCATGATTGTCTTCGAGGGATGTTTGGCCCTCATCATCTTTCCTGCCTCACAGGCACCGCATAAGTGATCTTTCTTGAACTTGACGCCCTCGATGCCTATGACATGCTTCTTCTTTGCCAGGGTGTGGAGGTTCCTCATGCTAGCATGCCCTAGCCTCCGATGCCAGAGCCAGCATTCTGAAGTTTTTGCGAGAAGACATACGGCAAGCTGTGGTCCTGCTTAGAAATCTACCACGTACAAATCATATTTTCGATACCCTTGAAATACTAGAGACTTGTCAGATTCCATTAGAACAAGGCAACGATATTTTCCAAATATTACGATCATGTTTAAATCGCAAAGCATTGAGACAGACATTAAGTTGAAGCCAAGGGATTCAACAAGCATGACTTTATCCATGTGTTGATCCCTTGAGATTGCAACTCTACCTAGACCCAATACCTTACTTTTACCAGTGTCAGCAAATGTGATGTGGCTCTTGTCGGATGGACGTAAGGTTGAGTCCATAAGAAGGCTTCTTTTGCCAGTCATGTGATTTTTACACCCACTATCAATAATCCATTCTGAAGACATTGGTGTCGTACCCTATAGTGCAGTTAGGGGGATAGGCTTCACGAAGAGCATTGTGAAGCAAAAACATTTGACGAACCAGTGGGTTATGAAAGCTTAGATCCAGATTAGGACTAATAGGGAGAGTGGCAAGCGATTCAGGAACGAAGTACATAGTAAGACCATTTGGGCATTTGATCTTGCACCCTACAAGATGTTTAAGGTCCCCAGCAATAGCGTCAGATGATTTTGGTTTTCTGCTGGAGACCTTTCCTTGCAAAAGAGAGTTAAGCTTTCTTAGCCACCCACATCTTCAAGGGTGGCTTAGAAGCAATAAGTCTAAGTGTAGCATCTGAGAACTTTGGCTTTGGAGCCCTAGCAAAGAGTCTTGCAGGCGGACAATAGTACTCATAAAAATAAGTAGAATAGTTCTTGGTCTTATGAACATGGAGGTTTGATGAACCGCTCTCATATTCATATGCCTGAGTATGGTTTCCCTGCAAAACATTTGCGTTAGTGCGACTCAGGTGAGTCCTCTGTCTGTATGAAGCCTTTGGACCGTATGAAGCCTTTGGTCTGAGGTTTGTCTTCTTCGCGTGAGGTGTCATGATGACATTCACAGGAAGATTCTCCAGACACCTTTTCGGAACCCAGATCTTCTTCATAGGCGGTCCATTCCTGCAGTTAGTACCAATGTACCTGGCAAACACTTCACCATTCTGATTCTTAAACAGTTTATAGTTTGCATCAAGGGATTCATCAATGATAATGGGGTTAGCACAAGTGAAGCCAGATAGATTGGATGGATCTGCTGAAGGTTCCTTTGCAGCAACCCACGTGGTTTTGGGGTACTGCTCGGGTTTCCATTAAGAGCCATCAGCATTCATTTTCCTTACAAACCCAACACCCTCTTTCCTCGGGTTTTGGTTCAGAATCTGCTTTTTGAGGACATCACATAGTGTCTGATGCCCTTTAAGACTTTTGTACATCCATGTTTCAACCAATGTCTTCAACCTAGCATTCTCATCAGCAATAGCAGTGGTATCCTCAGCAGAGGGGTTAGTTACCACATCAACAGTTGAAGATATTGCAACAGCAGTAGCAGTAGAACATTCAGCAACAGAAGTAGCATTATCACGCTCAATGCATTTAAGACATGGTGGTTCAAATCCTTCCTGAGCGGAACTGATCTATTTGGCGCGAAGTGACTCGTTTTCCTTTTGAAGATCTTCATGAGCCGCTCTCAATTTCTCAAGATCTTGCTTCCTTTGAAGATAATCATAGGAAAGCTTTTCATGAGTTGTTGAGAGAGTTTCATGACGACTTTCAAGTTCCTGATACTTAACGTGAAGATTTTTTATGTCTTCAATTAAGGATTCAGATCGAGTCATTTCAGCACCTAACAGATCATCACTTCTGTCTAACAGTTTTTGAATATGTTCCATAGCTTTCTGTTGTTCAGTTGCAATTTTAGCAAGTGTTTTATAGCTGGGTTTTGAACCACAATCAGAGTCATCGTCACTAGATGTTTGATAGTGAGTAGTGCGTGTGTTTACCTTGGCACCGTGTGCCATGAAGCAGTAGGTAGAAGCGGAGTAGTCCTTGTCATTTGCATCGGTGTCGGTGATGAAGTCATTGTCTTCAGTGTTGAAGATGGACTTGGCAACGTATGCAGTAGCTAGACTTGCGACGCCTGAATTGGACTCCTCCTCAGACTCCACCTCCGCCTCCTCAGAAGCGGACTCCTCCTCTGAATCCATTTCCTTGCCAACAAACGCACGTGCCTTGCCAGATGAGCTCTTCTTGTGTGATGAAGACTTTGAGGAAGACTTGGAAGAAGACTTTGAGTATTTCTTCTTCTTGTCGTCAGAGTCATATTCCTTGCTCTTCTTCTTCTTCTTTTTGTTATCATTGTCCCACTGTGGACACTCAGAGATGAAGTGGCCAGGTTTCTTGCACTTGTGACATGTTTTCTTCTTGTAGTTGTGAGCAGAAGCTTCATCATTCCTTGAGCTTGATCGGGAAGACTTTCTGAAACCTTTCTTCTTGGTGAATTTTTGGAACTTCTTCACAAGCATAGCAAGTTCCCTTCCAATGTCTTCAGGATCATCCGAATTGCTGTCAGATTCTTCTTCAGATGAGAAGACAACTTTTGCCTTCAAGGCACTAGTTCGCCCATAGTTTGGACCGTAGATATCTCTTTTCTCAGAAAGCTGAAACTCATGTGTGTTGAGCCTCTCAAGTATGTTAGACGGCTCGAGTGTCTTGAAATCAGGACGTTCTTGAATCATCGGGGCTAGGGTGTCAAACGAACTATCAAGTGATCTCATTAGTGTCTTGACGACTTCATGTTTAGTGATCTCAGTAGCACTGGGGGCTTGAAGCTCATCTGTGATGTCAGTGAGTCAGTCAAATGTGAGCTGGACATTCTCATTGTCATTTCTCTTGAAGCGGTTGAAGAGGTTGCGAAGGACACTGATTCTCTGATCTCTATGGGTTGAGACGCCTTCAATGACCTTGGAGAGCCAGTCCCAGACCAGCTTAGATGTTTCCAAAGCACTCACACGGCCATACTGTCCTTTGGTC
Organism: Triticum urartu; assembly: GCF_003073215.2. NCBI lineage: Eukaryota > Viridiplantae > Streptophyta > Magnoliopsida > Poales > Poaceae > Triticum > Triticum urartu. The sequence continues at coordinate 160,953,783 of NC_053022.1, read as the reverse complement.
AGATGACCACAGATGATATTCTTGGCAGTAGAGTCCAGTTGAACGAACTTCTTGACATCAGCAGCAGTGACACCTTCTCCAGCCTTGGGAACACCGTTCTTGACGACATACCATAGGTCGACGTCAATGGCTTCAAGATGCATGCGCATCTTATTCTTCCAATAGGGATATTCAGTTCCATCGAAGACGGGGCACGCAACGGAGACTTTAATTATCCCTGCAGTCGACATAGCTAAAACTCCAGGTGGTTAAACCGAATCACATAGAACAAGGGAGAACCTTGCTCTGATACCAATTGAAAGTGCGTTATATCGACTAGAGGGAGGGTCAATAGGCGATTTTTATGAAAGTCTTCAAAACGTGGAAGTTATGAAGACAAACGATAGAAATAAACCTATTACCCTGCAGCGGAAGGTAGACTACACTAGGCAAGCCATAGTCAAGTATTCAATAGAGTGAAAGCACAATGACTAATAGTAGCAATGTAGTATGGATCAGGTAGGAAGATATTGTGAAGCCACATAGAACATGCAGTCACTCAGTGAACAAAAGATAGTGCGAACATACAATGACTTCACAAGGAGTAACAATAAGTAAGGGGAAGGGAAGATGAAACCAGTGACTCGCTGAAGACAATGATTTGTTGGACCAGTTCCAGTTGCTGTGACAATTGTACGTCTGGTTAGGGCGGCTAGGTATTTAAACCTTAGGACACACAGTCCCGGACACCCAGTCCTGAACACGCAGCTCAGGACACCCAGTCCTCACTGTATTCCCCTTGAGCTAAGGTCACACAGACCTCGCCCAATCACTCTGGTAAGTCTTCAAGGTAGACTCCCAAACCTTCATAGACTTTGTTCACCAGCAATCCACAATGTCTCTTGGATGCTCAGAACGCGACGCCTAACCGGATGGAGGATGCACAGTCCTCAAGTGTAATAAGTCTTCAGATCACACAGACAAGAAGACTTAAGTGATTCCTAATTCTCTTTGGCTCTGGGTGGTTAGGGCTTTATCCTCGCAAGGAATTCTTTCTCAAAGGCTTCGAGGTGGGTTGCTCTCAAACGACAAAAGCCGTACTCTGAATCTGAGCAGCCAACCGTTTATGGTTGTAGGGGGTGGGCTATTTATAGCCACTTGGCAACCCGACCTGATTTGTTTGAAATGACCCTGGGTCACTAAGGAACTGACATGTGTTCCAACGGTCAGATTTCAAACTCACACGGCAACTTTACTTGGGCTACAAGCAAAGCTGACTTGTCCGACTCTGGACAAGATTCGCTCTCATAGTCTTCACTCGAAGACATAGGTTTTGTTTAAGCATCACTTCAGTCATTCTGACTGGTTCTCTTGGACCCCACTTAATAGTACGGTGGTTCCTATGACTCAACACAGAAGAAAAAGAACTACGAAAGATCTAAGTCTTCGAGCTCCATAGGCTTCATGTTGTGTCTTCTCTTGTCATAGTTTTCAATGTGAATATCTTCATATACCACCTTTGACTTCAATGTCTTCATACATTTTTAGGGGTCATCTCTGGTAGGAAAACCGAATCAATGAGGGACTTCTACCTGTGTTATCCTGCAATTCTCACAAACACATTAGTCCCTCAACTAGGTTTGTCGTCAATACTCCAAAACCAACTAGGGGTGGCACTAGATGCACTTACACACCCACACACCTTGAAAAGATAGATGTTCTTCTGTCCATACAAAAAATGTGTTAGTACAACTATGCCCATCAGTGCGGTCCCTATATATCTTACACAAATATTCATTAAAAATCCAAAAATGCCGAAAAAGAATAAGAACAATGAGAATGCGAGGGAAACACACTATAAAAAAGATGTCAGTTCAAGTAGAAGACAACATTCAGTACTAAAAAATGCTTATATTAGGCAAAAAAATCATAAAAACTAGAAGGAAAAAATGCAAAGAATCAAAAATATTGACCGCCAAGGGACAGCCGGCCCAACGCAGGTGGGCACTAGGACTCAAGCCAACCACAAAACAACCAACGAATCCTTTGTAAACCAAACTGTGCGGGCCAACCCACCAGGGCCCACGGGTCATGACAAAGGGCGAGCGCCGTGTATAAGCGCTGAGATAAGTATTCAGAGGAGTTCGACTAGTGAGCCTCGACATCGCTTATAAACAGGTCAAGAGCCCCCTTGACTAGCGATGTGGGACTAAACGTATAGCACACACGCACGCCGCACTGCACAGCCGCGTGGACGAGCTATCTGGGCCGAAAACAATGGCTTTGGCGGATGGCCCAATACAGTAGTTCGCCTCATTACAAAATTCCAATCGATCACACACGACCAATTAAAAAGAAACAAATGCAGATAATTTAAAAAAACCTCATAAGAAATCAGTTCAAAGCTAATAATGTAAAAAAGTTCAAACACATGTTAATTGTAAGAAATAAAAAAAACTTTTTTTAGAAAATTAAACGTAGAAGATTGTAATAAAAATTTCAGAAACAAATTTATAAAAAGTTCAACTAGTAAAATTCATAAGGTTCAAGTAAAAATAGTACTGTGCAGCAAAGATTAAATTCTTTTTATTTTAAAAACTACTAGAACTATCACTATTCAACTAAAAAATAAAAATTGTGCTCTAAAATTCATGTCAAATAGTAAGATAAAAATATTGTACAACAAACAAAGGCGATTGGCCATTGACATCCTAAATAGTTCAGTACTATCATTAACAACATGTAAGTTCAACAAACTCAAAACCCAAAAGGGGTCCTACAATCATCATCAGCGTATATTTTCCGTCTGCGAGCTATGTACATGAAAATATCCCAATCAAAACAAAGGATGTCCATCAGTTCAACTACAATTGTTCCCGTTCAAATATAAAGAATATAAAAAAAACACTTGTGCTTGAGCAAAAAAATAGGAACCATTACATAAATTAAAAATAGCACATACAATAACATACAAACAAATTGTTCCAAACCATCTGGTAATAACATAGAATTCAACCATCTCACATGCACTGTTTTAAAGAAACATACTGCTACATAATAAAACGCACACAAATCTCACAACCAGCGTCATTTGCCACATTTAAACCTACAACATATAAATTCTGAACGTCAGAGAGTCATCTTCCCTGGAGAACATAACCATAACCACATCACCATCCTCAAATCCAGAATCTGCCACAAACTCCTTCCACCCAATAGTTAGGTTGATGCAACCATCAAAGTCGATGTGGTAGGCAACTTCCATCAACTGATACCCGTTTTTGTCTGAAGTCCCCATCTTCAGAATGCCGGAACTAGGAGCAAAAATCCTCATTCTGGGTGACATTTTCTGCAAATGGCCATGGGAGTAGAAAACAAAGTGAACACCTGACATAACTGAATTTTTACACAGATCTAGGAACGGTTGCATAACAAAGTGAAAAGAAAATATCTGAACCAAAAGAAAAACACCAAACTAACTAGTCATATGACCTGACTAAACTGAAGAAATATACATATCAATACACCTACAGTAAAACATTTAACAAAAACAAAACAAGGATTGTACAAAAAATGGATAAAAGCTTTTAAGTAATGAATAAATACACACCCAAAACCTTGTTAAATTATGACAAAACCAAATAAAAACTGTAGACAAACTATTGATAAAACTAAACTACAGATTTAGTCCATGGGATTCAAAATGAGACCTACAAAAAGAAGAAAACAAAAAGAAAAGAAACACATACCCATGATTCCTTCAAGTCCCCAACCGTCAGGCGACAAACATAGGGTGCACGAAACCCATGGTTGTTGTACAGCAGACACGAAAGTTGCCCATGGCGCTGAGTCTCGGCGAGCTCCAAACTAGATTCGTACACACAGCCGTCAGCTATGCGCACCATCTTTGCCAGACATCCGCATGAACAATCCTCCATGGAAAAACACAGGAAAAGGGAAGAAAACAACAGAGAGAAAGAGGGAGGAAACTAGATCTGATTCTGGAAGAAGGAAGAAAAAGGAGGGGGAGACTGAGCCACACACCACACATAGATGGATAGAATTTATAGCCATGGAGACTCACAGATTATAAAAATAATAAATAGGCAGGTGGGCAGCCAGCTGGTTGAAAATAGTTATTATACAAGTCATGCAACATTTGACCGCAAATCAGTTCAACTTGAGATAAAACAGTAGTTCAAAAGTGCACATAACAAACATATGCAGATAAGACAACACATTCGGAGGTAGACAGTTGAATTCATTTAGTTATTCAACCATCTGCTCCCACACAACAAAATCTTAAAAACATAAAAATTCAGTACTTCAGCCATAACGATCGAAGAAACGACGCCATTTGGCCCTGGTGGATGGATGTGGAGCCGTGGCTGCTCTCGCCCTAGCCCAACTAATGATCTGAATATGGTTCCTTCCCCTGCCCTCTGGGAAAAGTAGCTCCAGTTCATTGGAGTTGCAAGTATCCATCACCTCGCGCGCAATGCCTCTGTTGAACTCTGCCTCCACTTCCTCCTCGGCAGCGCGTCGTGCCCTCTACCTGTGCCTGCGCCTCCTCCTTCTCCTCTGCTCTGCTACTGCATCCCTCATATCGACGGCATTCCCCTCGTCCTCTATGACCTCTCCCAGCTCAGGATCCGTCTGGCTTTTCTTTTGGTTGTAGCTGGTGGAATGAAAGTGATAGAGGGCTCGGGCTTTATACTCAAAGTGCATAGGTATGGGTAGGTAGCCAGTAGAACATACTTACTCCGATGTCAACGCACAGTAATACAACTTTGACATGAAGCAGTCCAACTACACATACGGCAACAATTCAAAACAACACTGAAAACACGCAACTTAATTACACAATTTGACCAGCTTACAAGAAATCGTAGGGTATAGTCAGCCAGCAAACACCACCTCCGCCAATGACCAAATCACATGGGAATCCGGGGTAGAAACAACTCAAGAAGCAAAATTGACAACACAAATCTTTTCATACAATCATCATCTCTCTCCCTGCAACGCCAATTTGAAAGTAAAACATCAGAAAAAGAAAGAACACATTTGCATGGCGGACGTGGAAAATGACCAAGAACACAAAAACTTGTAATAAAAAATTACAGATGAAAACAATCTCCAAAAACTCTAACACACCGATAATTCTCAAATCCAAAACAACACATAAAACAACAAACTGGGTGTTAAATTGACGGATACGAACACCACAGTAAACACCAACGCCCAAAACACATCCACCACCAAATGCCCACGCCGTCACCTCCGGTGACTTGAGATCGGAAAACACGACCAGGTGAGCACACGCACATGCGAAACCCCGTACATGTCTCCTCTGGCAATGAATGGCCCGCAGCACCGCGCCGGAGAACCCCCGGAAGCTCCCCGTTGCATCCCCTATTTCCGTCCGTCGTAGACGCGGGAAAATCAGTTTAGGTAGAGAACCGTGTCGGTACAAGCTGTAAACTACGTCAGTTCAAGTAGGGTAATAGAAACGCGAAACGGAATAGCCCGGTGTAGATGTCAAGAGCTTTCCAACGATATATTACACGACCCGTTTTGATGAAATGACCATCAGTTCGACGAGATAAAAATCATCAGTACAACCGTGTCAACCCATCATCTCAAATAGGGTAACAGAATAATATTTTGTTATGCAAAACAGAATAGCCCAGAATATTATGTTTCGTGTAATAGAATATTATTCTGTTACCCTATTTGAGCTGATGGTTTCACACGGTTGTACTGATGATTTTTATCTCGTCGAACATATCGTCTTTTCATCGAAACGAGTCGTGTAATATATCGTTGGAAAGCTCTTAACATCTAAATTACAAATATATAGGAACTTTTTGCAAAATCATCATGGTTTAAGAGCAGTTTTAAAAAAACTATTTTTTGCAAAACCGAAAACGTGAATCGTATTTTGGACTCAACTTTCAAACGGTTTGTCGGAATTGAGAAAATAAGATTGCGTTGGAAAGCTGATAAAAATCCGCATCTTCCATATATCTACTGTTTTTCAAATTATATATAATTTAAAAGTAATTTGAAAAACGATGAAATTCTTGGCGAAACATATTTTCGCGTTTGTTTGCAAATGCTTTGTCGGATTGACGCAAATGATACGGCCTTGGAAAGCTATGGAAAATGTGCAACTTTTTGTATTGAAATGTTTTTCTAATTTCTTACGGTTTAAAAACGAATTCGAATACGGGCAAATTTGATTTCCTACGTGATTTTTTAAAAGTTTGTCGAAATGGTGCAAATAATATACCATTGGATAGCTATCGAAAATGCGAAACTTAGTCGTGTTAAATATTTTCTCAAATTCACAACCACTGAAGAGTAATTTGGAATACGCTGAGACACGTTGTGTTGATTTTCCGTCAGAAAAAACAGAGTACTTGTACTGATCTACGTGTGCGTTTGTACTGATGTATTTTTATAGAGTAATCTTGAAAGGTTCCAAAAAAGAGTACTTGAACAGATGTCCGTATGAATTTGTACTGAGCGTGTTTTCACATACTAGACTTTAGTCTCTTTTTTCTATATGGTTTTCCTCATAACTTTTCAACGGTTCACGGTATTATCATCCCCGAACTTGCATGGTTTATATCGTTGAACTGAATGACACTTTTTTAAAAAAAATTGTGTTTTTAACTAACATTGTTTTCCAAGGATGTTTCTGGACTTCTCTCATTTTACGACTTGAACTTTCATCATTTGAATATCCGTGGGGTTTCTTTTTTTTGAGCATTTTTCCCAAACTTATCTAGGACGTCGTGTTGAACTTAGTATTTTTCATAGAGTAATTTTGAAAGGTTCAAAAAAAAGTACTTGAACGGATGTCCGTATGAATTTGTACTAAACGTGTTTTCATAGACTAACTTTACTCTGTTTTTTCTGTATGGTTTTCCTCGTAACGTTTCAACGGTTCATGGTATTATTGTCCCCGAACTTGCATGGTTTATATCGTTGAACTGAATGACAATTTTTTTAAATGTTTTATGTGTTTTTTAAGCTAACAGTTTTTCAATGATGTTCTGGACTTCTCTCATTTTACGATTTGAACTTTTACCATTTGATTTTTTGTGGGGTTTCTTTTTTTAGCGTTTTTCCCAAACTTATCTAGGACGTCGTGTTGAACTTACAACTTTTTAAATTGTGAACTCATTGTGGTTTTACAATTCCAAAGCTAGCAAAAAAAATTGTAAGTTACTGGCTCATTTCAAGATATCAGAGATAAAAATTGTCATCACCAAAATCAAGCATTAATCCGATCAAAAGAAATGAAATACATTGACTTAACTTCCAAAAGGAATACATGTTCTACTGTGCAAAATGAACTATCAATACTGTAGATATTAGCTATTTTGAACTTCTAGTAATTCATTCCATCAGCGACTCGAGTTTTTGAAGTCTTTCTCTGCACAAGCTTTGAACATCAACAACATTCGCACCACGACACATCAAATCAGTAATTGTACCATTTTTTTTGTACATACAAGCATACAAAAAATCGCAGGAGCAACACAGTCTACCCCGATACGTCATTGGACTGATGCTCTGGGAATTTTAGAATTGATGAAAAAATTACCCTGGTACGGAATTTTAGAGCTCTAGGGATCTGTGCTTGTAGTAGAAGTCGAGAAGAAAAAGAAGTATTGGCTAAAACAAAAGAGTACTCATGTAAGTTAGAGTCATGTTCTTGTGCCTAGTAGAGTTACTTCTCACTGAAATCAAAATAGTGAATGTATCATAATCCATTGACGAACAAGTGTTTTATGTACAGTGCATGTTCAGACTGTTTTTGCAGTTTTATTTGAATGGGCTACATGTTCAAGGCTCTAGAAAAATCTCTATAGTTTCAGGATGAGTGTTTTATACATATTTAAAAGTTTCAGAATGAGTTGAACACACCTTTTTCGTATTGCTTGCAATTCAGATCTACTCCCTCCATTCCTAAATATTTGTCTTTCTAGACATTTCAAATGGACAACCACATACGGATATATGTAGACATATTTTAGAGTGTAGATTCATTCATTTTGCTCTGTATGTAGTCACTTGTTGAAATATCTAGAAAGACAAATATTTAGGAACGGAGGGAGTACATATTTTCAGATGTTCATGTTTTAGCCACTGATGTAGTTATCTGAAACATTCTTAACATTCACCAGATGCTCTAGTGGAAACAACGCACGCATGCGTCGGAGAGCAGCATG